>NC_058131.1:229632239-229665862 GCF_016433145.1 Gracilinanus agilis | reverse complement strand
GGGAAGAGACTTGAGACAAGTGGACTACTGCAGTGATCAAGGCTGGAAGTGATGAGGTCCTGCACCAGAATGTTGTCAATTCAGCAGTGACAAAGGGGCATATTCAAGAGATGTTGTAAAGGTGAAAGAGATAAACCTTGGCAGCAGATTAGATACATATGGCAAAAGATACAAAAATGACCACTAAGTGGTGAACCTGAGAGATTGGGAGGTTGGTGTTGCCTTCTATGGTAATAGTTAATAAAAGGTGGGGGAGAAAGGGAGGGTTTAAAGAGATTCTGGTGTGGCATATTGATTTTAAGATGTTTATTGGGCATCCATTTCAAGACATCTGAAAGGAAACTGGAGATGCAAAACTGAATGTCAGCAGAGAAGTTAGGGCAGGATGGGTAACTGAGAATCATCATCTTGGGGATGGCAATTAAATGCACGGGAGCGATGAGATCACCAAATGAGATTGTATAGAAGGAGAAAAAAGAGGGCCCAGGGTGGAATTCTGTGGAATACCCATGGATGAAGGTGTGAATCTGGATGAGAATCCAGCAAAGGAGTCTCAGGAGTGGTCAGATAGGTAAGACAAGAACTAGGAGAGAGTAGAGTTCCAAAAATCTAGAGAGAAGAGAATATCAAGAAAGAGAAGGTGATAAAAATGTCAAAGGCTACAGAGAAGTCAAGAAGAATGAGGATTTGATTAAGCAACTAAGAGATTATTGGTAATTTTAGAGAGAGCAGTTTTGTTGGAATGATGAGGTTGGAAGCCAAATTATGAAAGGTTAACGGGAGAGAATGAGAAAACAGAAAGCAGAGATATTGAATGTAGAAAACCTTTTCAAGGAGTTTAGCCACAAAGGGCAGAGGAAATATAAGATAATAGTTAGCAAGGATCGAAGGGTCAAGCGAAGATATTTTTTCAGGTCGGGGTGACATAGTCATATTTGTAGATAGTAGGGAATGATCTAGGGAGGTATTGAAAATAATTAAGAGAAGAGGAATGACATAGAGGGCAATCTGTTAAAGGAGTCAGGATGGAGTGGGATCTCTTGAGCAGATAGAGAGCATTAGCCTTGGAAAGGAATAAAGCTTCTTCATCATGTGAGATAGAGGTGAAGGATGAGATAATAAGAAGGCATATATGAAATGAAGAAGAGGAAATAAAAAGGGCTCCTAGAGAATGGCTCTAATTTTTTTCTGTAAAATATGAGGGAAGGTTCTCCACTGAGAAGATTGGGGAGAGAGAGCCATTAGAGAGGTTTTGAGGAGGGATGAAAAGGTTTGGAAGAACCGTTGTGGAGAGGGTGATAGTGAATTGATGAGGGAGTTATAGTAGGATTGCTCAGAAGTAGTGAGGGTCCAGTTGAGGTTATGTGACATAAATTTGTAGTAGACCCAGTCAGAACAGTTGCATTATTTTCTTTGCCTTTTTTCAGTGGCACTTATGTTCAAAGTATTAGAAGTTACAATGCAGATGAAGAGTAGGGTTTGCTAAGAAAAGGCCCAAGGAAAGATGAAGTGAAGGGATTATGTTTCAGAGAAAGATTTCAGAATCCTTGAACACAGAGGTGGGATATTTTTGAGTGATTTCAAGATGATTTCAGGGGTATGGCCATCTTTGTGTGAGCTTGAGGTGGAGGATAGATCATGGGAAGGGAGTAGGTTGAAGAACTGAGTGGCTGGGGTGTTTGAAGGAGAGTAATTAAGCCTACTGAAGTCCCCTAACATGAAGACAGGAGTTGGTTATAGTTAATTCCAGTCTTAGAGCCAGAAAAGTCCAAGTCCTTAGTTTCCTCATCTAAAAAGAGGGGGTTGGCATTTTACTCACTATATCACACTGTCTCTAGGAGAGGAGCTTCCTTTCTGTTAGGAAGAAACAACACATTCATTGAAAATTAACTATAAAATCTGTATGAAATAATATCTGGGAGTATTAGCAGTTGAGAACAGGAAGAGACTTCTTGTTTGAGTTTTGAAAGGAGTGAAGGATTATGTAAGGTACAGGTGAGAAGGGAGTATGTTCTAGGAATGGAGGGACAGCTTGACCATTTGCCCAGAGACAAGAAAGAATGGATTATATGAGAAATAGCAAGCAGACCAATTTGGTTAGAAATTAAGAGCGCATTGGATATTACCCAATGAGATTAGAAAGGTAGATTAGAGCCAGCTTGGAAAGGGCTTTAAAAGTCAGAAAAGTTTGTATTTTATGCAGAAGCAAGAGGCAGCCATTGGAGTTTCTTGAGCGTGGGTGTACCATGGTCGGATTTACTTCTGTCTTAGGAATATCTATTTTAGTTGTGTGGAGGATAGATTGGATAGAGAGTCAAGAGGCAGCTAGACCAATTTGGAAGCTTTTGCTGTAGTCCAGGAGAGAAATAATGAGAAGCAGACTAAGGTGTTAACTGTGTGAGTGAAGAGAAAGGAATGGATGATAGAAATATCCTGTAGAGATAGAATCAAGAAGACTTTGCCATAGATTGGATATGAGAAGTGACAGAGAGTGAAGAAGGTTGAGGATGCTCCAATATTATGATTCTGGGTGACTGGGAAGGTGAAGGTATCCTTAACTGAAAAAGGAATGTTAGCAGGAAGGGAGGGTTTGGGTGGAGAGAAGTTTTGGAAGTGTGGAGTTAGACAAGCTTGTAGGACATCTAGTTGGATTTGTCTTATAGGCTCTTGAGGAGACATTACTGGAACTCAGGAAAAAGCCTGGGGCTGAATATATAGATCAGAATTTACTGTTTTTGTCATTGGGCCTCAATTCATTTCACCTTTCATGTTTAAAAACTACCGTTATTTTTTTTTGGAGTTAAATATTTTATTTTTTTAGAAAAAATTTCCATGGTTACATGATTCTTGTTTTTACTTTCCACTTCATCTCCCCTTCACCTCTCCCATATCCAACGCACATTTCCACTGGTTTTAACATGTGTGATCAATTAGGACTTATTTACATATTATTGATAGTTGCATTGGTGTGGTCAAAAAACTACCATTATTTTTGATTCTTTCCTTTTCTTCATCTCTATTTGTATCTATCTAGTTATTTACTTATATATATGTGTATATATATAAATATATTTATATAAGATAAAAATAAATATATATTTTAAATAAATTCAAACATATAAATCTATTTATATATGCCATATAAATGTATAAATAATGTTTTGAGATATAAATATATATAAACTCATATATTTATATAGTTACTGGGTCCAGTAGATTCAGTGTCAACATCTCTTGCATTGGTCCCCTCCCTTTTAATTTCATTGGCCCCAGTTGGCTCTAGGCTTTTAATACCACCTACCTGAACTGATGCTATGTATCTATATACATATATATGTACATATATATATATAATAATTATTATTATTTTAAACCCTTACCTTCCATCTTGGAGTCAATACTGGGTATTGGCTCCAAGGCAGAAGAGTGGTAAGGGTAGGCAATGGGGATCAAGTGACTTGCCCAGGGTCACACAGCTGGGAAGTGTCTGAAGCTAGATTTGAACCTAGGACCTCCTGTCTTTAGGCCTGACTCTCAGTCCACTGAGCTACCCAGCTGCCCCCGCAATATATATTTTTACAATTTTCTCACATTCCTTCTCTCTCCTCATCAGTCCATTCTTTCTATGCTGGCCAGGCTAATTTTCTGTATGTATCTGATCAAATACAAAAGCAAAGTGATTCCTTTGCTTGACATTCAAGGCCTTGACAGCACCCTTTCTTCCCAACTTTCTCTCTTTTTATTCCCTCTTACGCACTCCATGCTTCAGCCAAACTGCCCTACCTTTGTTCCCTGAACATATTCTGGGCTTTTCTCCTTCTAGAGCTTTCTACATATTATTCCCATTACCTGAGAATGTATTGCTTCTACCTCTTAGCCCATCAGATTCCTGCCCATTGTTCAAAGCCTAGCACGACTGCCAACTCCTCTCTGAAATCTCTGATTCCTTTGGTTAGTAGTGGCCTCCCCTTTCAGATGTCACTTAGCCCTGCCCATTTTGGAACATGCATTCAGGGAGGAGGAGTGTGGACTTTAGTAGCCCTTCCTGATCTTGCTCTCTATAAATGCGAGTGGTGTTGCTGCTGGTGGTCGGTGGCAGTAGTAGTTCCTACTGCTTCCTTCTACTCACTCCATGCTATTGACCCTGTGGGTTAGAGGATTGAATGAATATCAAAGGGAAGCTAATTAATAGCAACTTAAAAAAAAATCTCACCAGATATTCTTATCTCACTCATGCCTCTCAAGCGAATAACGAGTGTAGTTAATATAATGTTTACCACTTAAGGAACACTCAAATCATGTGGGAGCTTTTAGATCTTGTGCAGCCTTCTGCTTATGTTTTTTGAAACCAGTTTGTCCCCATGTGGATACTAGTATTTCTGGATCTTTGTAATGATGGAGCAGGTTCTGGGAAGTGCCATGGTTAGACCTGGGTTCACGAGTGTCCTTGAGCAAACCACCTCACCTTTCTGAACTTCACATTTCTTAGCTATAAAAGGGGAGTGTTGGACTAGATAACCTCTAAGATGTTTTGATAGACTGTGATTTTGTGAATTATAACTCCACATGGCAGGGTTAGGGAGGATTTAGTACACTAAATTTTGTGTATTTAAAGATTTGATTTAAAGGGATTCACAGACACTATCTAATTCATTTTTGTGTTATCCAGTGAAGTCCAGATGGCCTGGGGCGATCCCTGTCTTATCTAGTTGAGAAACTGAAGTTTAACCTATGTCATTCACAGAACAGACTAATCCAAAAATTCCATCTCTAAAGGGATTCTGATTTTATTGGTGAGAAAATGAATATTAGCTTTGATGACCCTTCATCCACAAGCCTCTGTTTTCCCAACGCCCAACCATAAATAATGAAGAGTTGTCTGTAAATACATAGAATGACTTGGTCTGTCATATGACCACAGGGAGCCTATCACAAGCCAGCATTTCTGTATGTAATAATGGACATTCCCCTTAAGTTGGGGATCCAGAGGATGGAGGGCGTCCATTCAGATAAAGAGCTGACTTCCCACCCTCAGTCCAACAGGAGTCCTGCACGGTACTCAAAGGTTTGCCCCTCAACTCCATGTTAGGTACGGCAACTTGTTGTGTGTCTTTGGGAAAATAATATGGGTGATGTCTGGGGAACTGTGAGCTCCATGAGAAGCAACTATTATTGGAAGTGAAGAATCTTAGTTCTATTATTGTCTTGCCCAGTGGTGTCAAACTCAAATGGAAACAGACCCAAGCCAGCTGCATGTTGACTTAGAAACCATGAAATAACATTACTTATGCTTTTTTTTTTTTGGTATTCTTATTTATTTGATTAAACATTTCCCAAATACATTTTAATATAGTTCAGCTCACACTTGGTTGCAAATAGCCTCCTGGTCCTGAGTCTGCCATCCCTGGTCTTATCCATCAAACTGGTCTTTGTATAATTTTTATCTATTGCTTTTCTCTTCATTCTGTTCCTTCCTTCCTTCCTTCCTTCCTTCCTTCCTTCCTTCCTTCCTTCCTTCCTTCCTTCCTTCCTTCCTTCCTTCCTTCCTCCCTTATTTTTTCAGCCAACTCCTTGCCAGCAGTGTTCACAGGGAGTACTCCGGAATGGGAAGAAGAAGAAAAAGTAGAGAGTTCTGCCAAAGATCTGAGGCCCCTTTCAAACCCAGAAGTAGTCCTGATAAATGCCCTACAATGGATTGAGAGCAATGATTGGTGAGGACCGGCCTGCCTTTCTTCTCTTCTGTGTCTTTACTGTCTTAGGTATCCCTGCCCCTGGGTGGCCCATATAGCAATTGCCAAATTTATCCAACATTCAGGAATGGCCCCTTTACCATATCCTGGTGATTGGTTGCAATGTAGGGCATTGCAGTGCTTTGCTCATGAATGAAAGGTTGGGGAAAAGAACCTAGGCTTACCCAGAAACTTGACCCCATTTGCTAGGAGTATTATTCCAAGCCTGGGCTAATAAAGCAGGGTTCTGCTAGGGTCTCCACAGTCTCCACGCAGTTCTGCACGGTCTAGTTCAATCCTATTTTAAAGCTTACTCCTATAAGGGGACAAGAATAACATTTGTATACTGGATTTTGAGGTCAGGTATGCCAGGTATATTGTATTCCAGGGAATGTAGTTTAGGCAAAATAGCAGTAAAAAAAGCCAGTTGTTTCATAATGGGCTTTTGCTCTGGGAAATATTTACCTGATTTTTATATCATAGTATTTGATACAGAGAAAAAAACTCAAATTTGTGGCCATGCCTATTGTAATTTGGGGAAGTGCATGTTATCTATGTGCCCAAGTTTTGGGAGGTGTGATATGGGCTGCCCTGGAGGTGAGGTAGCACTTGGGGCACCATCTAGGCAGCTCTTATCAGGCCTTCAGGGGTCCTCTTGGGTCTCTCTATAATAGTTAATGATTCTCCCATCTGCCTTTGTGACCTGAATCTTTGGGGCTCACTTCTTAGGCAGATGAAAGAGAAAGGGCTGGTGACCATCAGACGCCTGGCGACCTGTCACTCTGATGTCCTTGCAGAAAGACTGCACGATGTTTGCTTGGCAGTGATGAGGGAGGTGAGGAAGCTTTGGGGCAATGAAATGGCAGTATTTTTCATCATCTCTCCCCTCTCTCTCCCCCCCAATCTCCTACCCCCACTCACTGTATATGTCCAATATATATAAAATATCTGCTCTAGTCTAAGGTGTTTGTTAAGCTGATTCCTTCTGCAGATTTTCTTACATTGATATCCCCTTTTTCCCCATCCCATCCACACAGCCATCAGTTCAAATTTATACACAACGCACAGTGCCCATGTATAGTGCTTGATAGATTGTTAAATTAAGTCTGCTGTTGAATAACCTCATACATGAATTAGACTGAAAGCTTCCTAGGCAATTTCCTTTCTTTTAATACACCACGTGACCATGGACGAGACCCCCTTCTCATTCTTGACTTTCTCTTTTCCTTAAAGGTTGTCAATCTCCGTTCCAAGGTGTCCCGCCTGGCCATCAGCACCTTGGGACACCTCTTTCGTACCATGAAGAAGAACATGGACCCAGAAGCTGAGGAAGCCGCCCGATGTCTGCTCCAAAAAATGGGGGATACCAGTGAATTCATTCAAAAAGCTGCTGACTACTCTCTGGGGGCAATGGTAGAAAATGTGACTCTTTCCAGATCCTTGGCAGCTCTCACAACAGGAGGTGTACAGTATGTATTTGGCTGTCCTTTGGGGATGAAGGAGGGGAAAAGCTTAATGAGACCTAGAGAGCTCAGGAGACAAGAAGAATGAAACCTAGGGCTGAGAAGAACAAGAAGACATGGAGAACAGGAGGAAAATGGGTTGAGAAAGAAGGACAGAGGAATTAGGAGTAAATGAGATGGAATAGGAATAGAAAGGAACATTTTTGGAAGAGAGAAAGTAGAAAAGGGACGGAGATGTGGAGAAGGATAACAAGGGAGAACCCTCATTGTATAGGATTTGGGCTTACATGTTGAGGTTCCCTGTGAGGGCAGCCGGCTCTCTTTGGGTGGGGAGGCTTGCCTGTTCTCTCCCACAGTTAGCCTGTGTGACTGAGAGGTTAAAAAGCTAATGAGAAGAGTGCAGGCCCTTCTGGATGAAATGCAAAGAGCAGGAAGGATAGAGGAGGTGCCTTGTTATTTTACTGAAGCAGGTTGACTGGGGGCACCTGTGGATTACAGTAATAGGCACCAAAGGGAGACAAACCTGAAGAGGGTTTGTCCTTGTGGAGAGTCTCCTCTTCCTCTCCCAGAAGAGTAGATGTTTCTTGCTGATGAAACCTGGGCCAATGAGGAGTAAAATGAAACAAATTCTCATACATTGATTGGCAGATTCCATCCTCCTACTAGCTGGACCCACCACTTGCTTTAGCTTCCCTTTAGTCAGTTTTGTTTCTCTTAAATATATTTTTAAACCTTTTCATCCATTTTCACTTGTCAATCTAATCCGTTAGACTTGTCAGACTAATCCGTTACATGAGAGCATCATCCTTTAGAAGGTTATATCAGATCTACAGATCTGGGATCTTGCAGCAACCTGTGGATTGGTGAATCTTGTCTAAAACCTGCAGAGGGTGGTCTTGTATCAGTTTGCACAGCTCGGTGTATCCAGCAGCAGATTGGGGACTGTGTATCAAGCTCTAGATTGGGCATCTTGCTAGAATAATGGGCAGATCTGGGGGTCTTGTTTCAACCTGCAGATTGGTGACCTTGTGCCCACCTGTAGATTAATTATCCCCATTTTTCATCTTGGGAGAAATTGATCGCAGCAGTGTTGTACTCCATCCATTTGTCGAGAGGAATCAAGGCCAGGATTTCAGAGGAGCCTTTTGGGGAGAGAGGCAATTGGTGCTAGGTGATAAATAGGCATTGGATGTAGAAGCAGAGTTGTCTTTTTGGGTTTAGGAGTTCTGGAAGAAATGAAAAAAAAAAAAGAGTTTTTCTTGATGGTTCTAGTGGCCAAACCACCCATTGTACTGGTTTCTGTCTTCCTTTCTCCATTCTCCCCACTAGTGTCAGAACTTCCAACCAAATGGACAGTTCCCTTTCTATCCATGTTCTGGGCTTCTTGGGGCCACATGAGCCTCTGACCCATTACTTCCCCAGAAATTTAGATCAGTGATGTGAAATAGCTTTGAATCTGAGTCCTGGTGATTTGGCTTTACTGGCTTTCTCTCTCTAGGTCTGGGTGTCGCTACCTGAGCTGACACCCCTGGTCATGATATGCTTTCTTCCAGTCACAGAAACCCAGTAGTCCGAAAATGCACTGCTGAGCATCTATGGAAAGTCTTAGAACAAATCGGGGCTGAAAAACTACTTTCGGGCACAAGAGAGAGCACTGAAAGGCTGATTCGAACACTGGTAAAACTTGCCCAGGACTCCAATAAAGAAACAAGGTAACTGGGTACTTGGGGAGCAGATCATTGAAGCCTCTGAATCAGCAGAGTTTAGCTCTCCCCAGACTCTAGGCTGAAGGAATGCAAGAACACTTTCAGTCATTTTTTTTTCAGTTACTCTTTGTGACTCCATTTGGGGATTTCTTGGCAAAGATGGCTTGCCATTTCCTTCTCCAACTCATTTTATAGATGAGGAAATGGATACAGACAGGGTTAAGTGGCTTGCCCAGCATCCCACAGCTAGTAAGTGACTGAGGCTAGGTTTTGGATTTTGTATCCCTGAGTTTGAGTCTGGGCTCTGCTACTTTTTATTTCTGTGTTTTTAAGCGAATCACTGCCATCACTGAACCTGTAAAATATCTATACAATGAGGACAGTTGGACTATGACCGATGTCTATGACTATGGTCTACTATGTCTAAATCTATGACCCCATGAGGACAAAGAGTAGAGACGTGGCTAGGGAAGCCAAGAGGGTAGCTAACTTCTTATGCAAAATTGTTTGTACTTCAAATCTCATCATGGAAAAGGACCCAGGGGAGGGACAAGAAATGGCACCAGCCCAGACAAGGCACAGCTATGGCTGAGACAAGGTTTGGGTCTTCCCCTCTACCTTCCCCGACATAGCTTCAACTTACTACAAAATGAATCTCAACATGTTGTGGAACTTGGTGGCACCAATCTTTGCATATTTAATTTTAGGGGACGGCATTGATAGAGCCACTCTTAAGGTTTACAAAATGTTTTCCTCCTAATAATTCTGGGTGTTTGATACTTATTGTTGGTAGAGATTAGAGAAGGGGGAGACATTTATAGATCTAATCATGTAGATGGACCTAGAAGGGGACCCTAGAGGTTGTCTAGTTAAACTTCCATTTTACAGAAGAGAAAACGGCATCTAGAGAAGGGAATGACTTGTTGAAGGTCACATAGGAAGTAAATAGCAAAGTTGGGACATGAATTAGATCAAACCCAAGTCTTCTGACTTCGAAGATGATGGTTATTCCATACTGCTGAGTACATTAAAAAGAGTCTCATATTACCCCCTAGTCAGCTACCTAATGTGACTGCAGCTCCCCAGTTCCTGATATGGGCAAGAGAAATGCCAATTCTTCATTTAATTTGAATTTGTTTTTTAAAAACTGACAATTTTTAATATCACATTTATTTCCTTATATGTTAATTTCCCTCCTCTCCTATGCAGTAGTAAGTCATCTCTTTAACAGATTTTTTTAAAAAGAAAAAAAAAAACAAAACCAACAGTTTAGCAGAACCCTTGACCATATCGAGCATGTCTGACAGTACCTATAGCGTCTCTTAAAAAAGGGAGGAAGGTGCATTTTCTCAAGTCTTCTCCAAGAGGGGACTATGGGTTTGTACCCAGGGAGCATGAGCTTTGAATAGTCTTTCCAGTGGTAAAGATGAGATTGTTTTGTTCCATCTTTTGTGGCGCACCCACTTTCCTTTTTAACCAATAACATATGTTTTTGAGCTGGCTATCAACTTTGTGGGATGTGGAATAAAGGAAACTTTCACAGCATTTCAGTGGCCTTGTTAGCACTGTCCACTAATGAGAAGAGCTGGTACAAATTAGTTTTATGCTTCAGCACTTGCCTTTCTCTGGACATTAATTGGGTCTATCCATTATTACCTTAAAAGAGGAGGGCTGGTTGATAGACAGGGAGGTTTTCCCAGTCAAGGGTGAAAAAATAAATATTTTTCCTATTACAGCAGGCTCTAGAAGCCTAGACTCTTAGAACTAGAAGGAACTTACTCAGAGACATGTTTATGAGGAGAATCCCACCACATGTTTGTTTTCAGAGAGCAATGTGGTTCTTTTTGGTATGTAACCCCAACTTGTTCTCTTCCCTGTGTTGCCATGGAAACTCAGGATGTGGGAAATGTGTATTTGCAAGCAAACATTTTTTTGCCCAGAGTTCCCAGGTGCCTGTGGTTGTGCTGGCATCATCAAGTTCAATGTCATGGATACTTGGGAACTTTGGGTAAAAATGTTTGCTTGCCAATAAACAGTCACTCGTCATATCTGTCCCAAATTTCTGTGGCAGTGCTCTGACAGGAAAGCGAGCGGAGGTCACACTCATTTTTAAAACATAGAAGTGATTTTCTGTATGTGCGGGTGACACGTATACATGTTGGTGCACATTTTCCTAGATTCTTTGATATTTTAGGTAGCAAGCGGCCAAATGCCACGGGATATTGTACCAGCTTGTTGAGTACAATGATCCAGTGATATGGTGTGTCCAACACAGAAATTTCTCAGCAGTCTAGGAAGTATGA
This sequence comes from Gracilinanus agilis, assembly GCF_016433145.1. Lineage (NCBI taxonomy): Eukaryota > Metazoa > Chordata > Mammalia > Didelphimorphia > Didelphidae > Gracilinanus > Gracilinanus agilis. Next base: position 229,654,661 of record NC_058131.1, on the reverse strand, counting down.
GGTAGAATAGAGTGAGGAAGACAATGGGTTGGAATCCTACCTGGAATACTAGCCACGTGACCCTGGACAGGCAAATTCACCCTACCTGATACTCAGTTTCTCATCAGTAGGGAGGATTGGTCTAGACCAGTGATTCCAAAGTGGGTGCCACTGCCCCCTGGTGGGTGCTGCAGCAATACAGGAAGGTGGTGATGGCCATAGGTGCATTTATCTTTCCTATTAATTGCTATTAAAATTTAAAAAATTAATTTTCAGGGCTCTAAGTAATATTTTTTCTGGAAAGGGGGCAGTAGGCCAAAAAAGTTTGGGAACCACTGGCCTAGATGGTCTCTAAGGTCAGCTTTGGCTTTGGGTTCATGATTATAATCTGTGAATTTGACACATCTAGGTAAGCACCTGGAAGTCTTTCCCCACAGAGATTCCCTCATCAACATACTTCTCCTCCAGGCAGGCTCATGAATCCAAGCATCTTTCAGTCATGAGCTGAGAAAGATCCCAGGCATGAGAAATCTTTCTGGGATGTATTGAAGAGGGATACAGGACAAAGAAATTCCAGGTTTCTAAGAGTGGCTGTCAGTTCAGTCCTTTCATTAACCAGGAGTGATCCATGTGTGTGAAAAGGGGATAATGGCAGCTTCTAGTTGAGGCTGTCCCTTCCTTATCTTTTTCCTCTTCTCCTGGTAGGCTTTACGGGAGGAAGATGATTAACATCTTGATGTCGAATTCAAGGTTTGATACATTCCTGAAACATTCCCTCCCATCTCACGACCTACAAGACGTGATGATGACCATTAAACAAAGGGTGAGTGAGTGCTAAGCACAAGGCAGTTCTGACTTCTGGCGTGGAGGGGGTCTCCTTGATGATGGCTGAATGCAGCCTCTGGGAGCTGAGAGGGGAGTCAAGAAAACAGCCTGATGATCAAGATTCTGATACTGGAGAAGAATTTCAGGGCAAGAGCACGGCTAGAGGCCAGGCAGGGTTTTCACTCACTACTTTCTAAGGTAGAGTAATTGTCTCAGGATTCCTCATAACTCATTTCCTCCTAGTTTTCTTCCCTCCTCTTTTTGAATGAGATTGCCAGAGTGGAGAAAAAAGAACGCTAGACTAAGAATGAAAAGCTCTCTCCTTGTCGTGACCTGGAGCAAATTACCTGATTTCTTTGGGCTTCAGTCCCTCATCTGTAAAATGAGGGGGTCAGACTAGATGATCTGAGGTTCTTCTCAGTTGGAAATCAATGTTCACGTGAAATCATACAATTTTAAATCAATGCTCATGTGAATTCATGAAATTGCATGAATTTCAACGAGTGATTCCACCAGGGTCTCGGTTTCCTCTTTTGTAAAATTAGAACTTAGCATGATCTTCAGTCTTTTCATCATCTTGGTACATCCTCTTTTGGCTGTCCCCTCCTTATTCAGTATTCTCCCTAAAATATGACAACCAGAGTTAATTTTCTTTCTGTTGAACACATGATCTTTTTATTTATTCTCTCTGAGCCTCAGTTTTCTTATCTGTAAAATGAGAGGGTTGAACTAAACCTCAGTTCTATAGCTATTATCCTGTTTCTTTACTTTTTAAAAAAATGCTACCCTCTGTCTTAGAATTGATATTATTTATTAGTTCCAAGGCAGAAGAATGGTAAGTGCCAGGCAATGGGGAGTTAAATGACTTTCCCAGGGCCACACAGCCAGGAAGTATCTGAAGTCATATTCAAATCTAGGATTTCCCATCTCCAGGCCTGGATTTCAATCCACTGAACCACCTAGCTGCCCCTGGTTTTGGGTTTAATAGAGGTTCTTTTAAAAAAAATTTATTTTAAATTTTAATTAATTAATTAAGAATATTTCCCCATGGTTACAAGATTGATGTTCTTTCTCTCCCCTCTTCCCACCCACCTCCCAGTGTGCAATTCCACTGGGTTTTGTATGTGTTATTGATCAAGACCTATTTCTTTATTATTAATATTTGCATTAGAGTGATCGTTTAGAGTCCACATCCCCAATCATGTCCCTGTCAACCCATGTGATCAAGCAGTTGTTTTTCTTCTGCGTTTCTACTCCCATTCTTCTCTTCTTGAGGTTTTAATTCCTAATCTCTTTAAGGAAACCTACAGAGATTTTAAATAATAATTCATATTTCTATGGGTGGCTTAAATTTACATAATGCTTTCTCCAAAATAACTTTGTAAGGCAGATAGTGCAAATATTGTTACTTCCATTTTATGAATGAGAAAACTAAAGCTCGAATTGGTGTAAAATAGTTATATAACTTAACCAAATTCTTCGACAAATCAAACAACAAACATTTTTCAAGCTCTTACTATGTGCTGTATTAGGTACTATGGATATAAAAACAAGAGAAACAGTCCTGGCTTCCAAGATCTTACACTCCATAGCTATGGAGGAAAAGCTAGAGCAAGACTTTCTTAGCTGACCAATTACTTTCTTCCAGAGTTCAGAGACTTCTCAACACAGTGTGCATGCCACCCACCCCAGGGATATTTCTGTCTTAATTTTTTCTTGGGATGGGTTTTGCTTCACCTTCCCAGGACTTAAGGCTTACCTTGTGAACTTAAGAAAACAAGTCCAAAGGTCTGGTCTGTCAAGGATGAAAGTCCTGGAGGCAACTGGGTGGCTCAGTGGTTCAAGAACCAGATCCAAAGATGGGAGGTCTTGGGTTCAAATCTGGTCTCAGAGAATTCCTAGCTGTGTGCCCCTGGGCAAGCCACTTGACCCCCATTGCCTAGCTCTTACCACTCTTCTGCCTTAGAACCAATATACAGTATTGATTCTAAGATGGAAGGTAAGGGTTTAAAAAAAAAAAAAAGAAGAAAGGTCCATTACCAGATGAGCTTCTGTTTCTGTTGAGAAATCCCAACAATGATGGTCATCTGTGGCTAGTTCATGGTCCTTGGGGTGTGCCATGGTGTTTCTAGAAAGGACTTCTTCCTTCTCAGTTTCTGTATCTATGTCTTATTTTTAGGGCGTCGAAGAAAACATAGAGCCTACACCTATCAAAGGCCGCAAGTTATTCAAGAATGTAATAACCTCTGAGGAATTCCTTAATGAACAAGGGTATGATGCTACTTTGGCCAACAGAATTCTCACATTAAGACCTATCACAGAGAGCAATGACTAGGACCAGTCTGCGAGGGGAGTCCTTTATCACCTTGGACAAGTCCCTTAACCTCTCTGGGCCTCATTTTCTCATGTTTAAAATAAAGAGGTTGTATAAGGTGGCTTCTGAGAACTTTTCCAGATTGACATCTGTGCTCCTATGTCATCTTGCCAAATTCTGGCGCCCCTGAGAATTAGGTCCATCATTCTCAGAGAAGGAAGATTCCCCAGAGTTTCCATGATTTATAAATGTTTCAAGCTATAGGCCGAGCAAGAATCTTCCCAACGGATGGCCAAGGTCAATTGGTATTGACTGGAGGTCTCGTCCCTGGAGCTCTTTCATATGTTCTGAATTGTCCCGAGTGTTGCTGGGATAGATGAAGGGGAAAGAGAGGGGAGATGGGCAGGCGAAAAGGTGGGATGTCTTCTGGGAGGCTGCTCCCTCAGACAGCCCCCTCACTACCTTGTAGGTGCAGCTCAGACAGCGAGCCAACGGTCATCCCTCGGGCCCTGGCCCTCACTCGCAACGCAGAGATGGTAGAGCAGCTGAAGGAGCTGAACACCCTGCTGACATCCAAGGAGTACCAGTCGCGAATGGAAGGCATCACTCTCCTCCTCGACCACTGCAAGAACAACGTAGACCTCGTCACCACCCACCTCACGCTGGTGAGTACCTGGGGTGGGTGGCGCAGCGTGGTGGTCATCCAGGCGGGCCCAGCTGCTTTCCTCATATTGGCCGTGCCCAGTCTGTCAGTAAGCGTGCTTCTTATTGGAAGATGCCACCTTCTTTTGGCCTTTCTGCCTTTGGGGCTGTCTCTGTTGCATTGAAGTGATTTGAGATACTATCTCCTGACTAGTTCATCTCCCTGCTTTGAAGAAGAAGGGAGCACAGTGGCACCTTATGGTGAGAAGGAACCTCAGAGTTCAGCTGGTCCCCCGTTGTCTGAGAAGGCAGCATCCTGGCTTCCTGCATCCCTGGCAAGGGTTCATGGCATCTGCACTGGGGTAGAGAGCTCACCACTGCATAAGGGCTAGCGTTTCACTTTGGAGATTCTCATTGTTAGGACTTTTTTTTTTTTTTTTTGATAGAATATGGTGAGAAGATCCTGCAGGTCCTTTATAGCTCTGACTCACATGATTTACAGACATTTTGTCTCGTTTTTTAAAATATAACCACTTTTAACATAAAGGAACATAAATTTTAGAATATTATCAACCAAGGCATACCCATATATAGGCAGAAGCAGGGATGATGGTGATGATGGCTCATGTTTGTAGGATGCTTTATGTCTCCAAAACTCTTTCCTTTCTCTTTTTTGTTTGCTTTTGCTTTTATTTGAGTCTCAAAACAGCCCTGAGAGGTAGGAAGAACAGGTATTATCCCCATTTTACAGACAAAGAAACGGAAACTTGGGAAAGTTAAATGACTTGCCAAGGTCATACAGCCACTGACAAAGCTGGGACTCAACACCAGTCATTTGTGTCTCAGTCCAGGGTTCTTTGCATTGCTTCACTGCCTGAAAGCCAGAAATTTCCTCATGCCTAAACCTTCTGGCTTTACTGTCTTGGGCCTCTCTCTGTTTGGGCAGGAAAGAAATTGGTTATCCTGCTCTTTTTAGTCTTAGCCTTGTGTTATTTAGTGAGATAGGGAATAAACAGTGAAGTGGAAGTGGGGTGATGGATATGCACTATTTAATCCTAAAATAATAGATCTGGAAAGGGACCTTTGAGGCCATCTATCCAGTAGTATCAGATGATTCCTGTCTCTCAGGCCCATAACCAGATCCTGGTTGGCCTGAGCCAGATTAAAATGCCACTGGGAAATATTTAACACAATAAATAAAAATAAAATAAAGCCTAGATAATGTTAATTTGTGGTTTTCTAAGTTGATATGTAGCCTGCAGAAATTTCTATTTGGGCTTGATACCACTGACAGTTCAACTTCTCTTGTTTTATATGTGAGGAAACAGAGTCCTAGAAAAGCTAGGTGGTTTGTTCAAAGCTACCCAGAGCCAAGATTTGACCCCAGGTCTTCTGAGCGAAGTTCAACCCTCTTTCTAACACACCACACTGTCCCTGCCTTTAGAATCTCTTGGAGTTTCTAGCTTGGCATGCCTCACAGGGCCTGCCCAGGGCTGACTACCCGTCTCTTCTTTCTTTTGGGATCCCCCTTCTTGCTCACCAGAGAGCTCTCATTTTCCCTTTCTCTCTTCGCAGATCTTTGATGCATTCATCCCAAAGCTCCAGGATGCTAACAAGAAAGTGAACCAATGTGCACTAGAATCCTTTGCAGAAATGGTCCCTTACCTCAAAGATAACTTACGCCCGGTGCTGATCCCTCTGGTCACTGCAATCTCAGACAACCTCAACTCCAAGAATCCCTCCATTTCTGGAGCTGCCGAGATGGCTCTGGACGCCATGATCATGAACATGGGTGAGATGGCTTCTCCTAGCTCAGGGACAGCTCCTCTTTCTCCCAAGGCTCCTCGGATGCCTGGCTTGCTTTGGTTCCTGCCCGTGATTTCATGGCTGTGGAAGGATATTCTTCCACCAATGCCATCGATCCTCGCCCTGAATTTACTGTCTTAGAGATTTATCTGTTTAGGGCCCTGAGAAGTTAAATGATTTACCCAGGATTATTTAGCCAATACGTGACTGAGGCAGGATGTAAACCCAATTCCTGACCCAGATGCTGACTCTTTCATTAGCTACTTGTTCCTTAGAGTAGCTGAAAATCCCCAGACACCCTTCCTTAGGAATCCAAAACTAGTGGTTGATTCTTAGGTCAGTGGTTTTTAAGAACACCTTGATTTTAGTGTGGGTTAAGGGCTATACCTAACTTTGGATCTGTGAACTTGTTTTCCTTTTTTCCTTTTAAAAAATATTTGGATAACTTTTATAACATAATTGGTTTCCTTCACAGTCTGATGCATTTCATGTATTTATTATATGTGGCCTCTGCAGGGATTTCTCTTTGGGTTTGATACCATTGATAGTTCAATTCCCCTTATTTTAGCTATGAGGAAACTGAGGCCTAGAAAAGCTAGGTGATTTGTCCAAAGCCACCCAGAGCCAAGGCTTGAGCCCAGATCTTCTGAATTGCATTTGGTCCTCTTTCTACCATGCTGTCTCTGTCTTTGTCATTAGCATCTCTTGGTAGTGAACTTGGAGCTCCTAGCTTGATGATTTAAAAATCATTACTCAGAGAAGCTTCCCCAGGTGATGAAAAGGGTACATAATATAAAAAAAGGATTAGTAACCTTTTTTGTAGAGGGAATAGAATGAGGTTAGGCCTCTGGAGTTCTAGGATTTAGCCCTTACTTGATTTCCTGGAAGCCGTGAGACCTTGGCCAAATTGCTTCTCTGTGAACCTTACTTTCTTTACCTGGAAAATGAGGAGATTGGATCAAATGAGCCTTAAGGCTCCCTCTAGCTCTGATCATCTCGATGAACCTGTGAGGGCTGGTGACTTGATTGAGGGAAATATGGGACCAGGGAACATTGTTTGGGATCAAGAAAGGCTTCCTCTAGAAGGTGATGCTTAAATAGTTGGAAAGGAAACAAAAATTATTCCCTTTCTCCTTTCTTTTGTCTTTCCCCCCTTTTTCTTCCTTTTTTTCCTGTTTTTTTCCCCCACTATTATTTTGGACTTGGGTCTACTAGATTATTCAGTATATATTTCCGTACATCCATGCATGCACATATCTTGGGCTCTGGCACGTCTGTTCTGTGACCGTGTTCCTCTTCGAGTTACCGAATCAATAAAATGGGGCTTGTAATCCCAGCCTCACCTTCCTCCCAGGATAGCTGTAAGCATCCAATGAGATCATGGATGTGAAATGCTTTATACACGATAAAGTTCGATATTAATCTAAGTTATTATAATTACTTTTTGCTAACAGTAACACCACATAGAATGTCAGAGTCAGATGATGCGTTTGTTAATTTTACTAAACCATTTCTTTTCACTTTAAAAAAATCCTTGGTTATAAAGGATGCTTCTCTGGGGGTGGGAATGGGAAGGGAGGGGTATGGGTATATTGGGACATGTAGGTGATGTAGAAACAAATTACCTATACACACATATCCATAGGTATACATATGCATATATGGATAGACATAAGAGAGAGGAGAGAGAAAGAGAGAAGTAGAGAGAGAATAAGAGAATGAGAGAGAGACTGAGACAGAGAAAATGAGATCTGAGAGAGGGAGAGAATGAGATAGAATGAAGAGAATGAAAGAGAAAGAGACTGAGAAGAGAATAAAAGAATGAGAGAAGAGAGAGATAGATGAGAATAAAAGAGAGAGAGAGAGAGAAAGAGAGAGAGAGAAAGAGAGAGAGAGAGAGAGAGAGAGAGAGAGAGAGAGAGAGAGAGAGAGAGAGACAAAGAGTACATTGGATTAGAGCAGGGGGATTTTCCACCTTTTTTTGTGTCCTATACCCCTTTGGCAATCTAATGAAGCCTGTGGAGCCTTCTTCAGAATGATGTTTAATAAAATCAAAGGAAAACAAGGGAAACTAAAGTTAGTAAAAAATGAAAATGGGATTTTTTTTTCCTGTCCAAGTTTATGGACCCCTTGTAATCAATCCCCAGATCCTTTGGGAGTCCAAAGACCCCAGGATAAGAGCCCTTGGACTAAAATGGTTCCCAAGGTCTCCTCTGGTTCCAACAACGTCTGATTTCATGAGCTTCTGGGGCAGCTTGAGGTGGAGGTAGGGTTTTTCATCTTTCCCAGAGTCAGGTAAGTGGTCCAGAGGAAAGAGCTGGCTTATAAGCACTAATTTGGCTTCTATCTCACTGGGTGAGCCTTGGGCAAATCATTTAACTTCTCTAGTCTTTAGTCTCCTCATCTGTAAAATGGGGTGATGGTAGGCTAGATTACATTTAATGCCTGTACCCCGTCCCCAGCTCTAATCTGATGATCCTGTTATTGCCTCTTGTCCTGAAATTCAGTTCTCCGCCTCTGTCCTTGCTCTTCCCCTCAGAAAATCTGCTGTCACAGCATGGGTTAGATGTAAACGTATTGTCTTCATTTCTACATCTGTTCAACAAGTCTGGAAGGTGTTGATGTGTGTTGTTGAACAAAAGCCTGGTCCTGCCCTAGAGGAAGCTGCATTTCAGCAGGGAGCCAATTAGTCAAGCATGATAGAACCCTCATAGGCTTGCAGGATTTAGAGCTGGCAAAGACCTTAGAGAGCACCTCGTTTTACAGATGAGGAAGCTAAGGCTCAGAGACATTAAGGGACTTGCCCAAAGTCATGCAGTTAGCTGGTGGCAGAGCCAGGAACTAATGTTACCTGCCCTGCTCTCTAGCTAAAGGCTGAATCAAAACTGCCACAGAATTCTGATGGAATCAGAGAGTCGTGTAATCAAGAGACTTTTGAGATCACGTAGTAGTCTAAGACATACGTATATATGCATGTATATGTATAAATGTGTATATATAATATACATATCCATGTATTTATATCCATGTATCTATCTATCTATCTATCTATCTATCTATCTATCTATCTATCTATCTATCTATCTATCTATCTATCTATCTAGTGCTATCTTTTGTTTTTATATCACCTACTCATCCCAATATATCTTGGAGCCATTATTTATAACAAATATTTTTTAAAATGGGGGTGGGGGGAAGGGGACAGCTGGGTAGCTCAGTGGATTGAGAGTCAGGCCCAGAGATAGAAGGTCCTGGGTTCAAATCAGGCCTCAGACACTTCCCAGCTGTGTGACCCTGGGCAAGTCACTTGACCCCCATTGCCCACCCTTACCACTCTTCCACTTATGATCCAATACACAGAAGTTAAGGGTTTAAAAAAATAAAAAATAAAATAAAATGGGGGGGGAAACAGTTCAGAAAAAGTAATCAACACAGAAAGCAAGGTCCCACCCCCATTTCCCCCATTTCCTCTACAAGGAAGGGAGAATGAGGTACATTTTTTTTCTTAAAAATTTTTTATCACAAATAACTTTTCCATATGCATAAAAGAAAAAAATAGAATTGCCTGCAATATCATGAATTTCTGTTATATGTAGTTTTCATTTAAAAAAAAAGACTAAAATACATTCTCCTAAGCATCTCACAGTGGATAGAGTGATGGGCAAAGATTCTTGAAGACTCATCTTCATGAATTGAAATCTGGCCTCAGACACTTACTAGCTTGTGACTCTGGGCAAGTCACTTAACCCCACTTGCCTCAGTTTCCTCACCTATAAAATGAGCTAGAGAAGGAAATGACAAACCCCTCCAGTGTCTCTGGCAAGAAAGCCCCAAATTGGGTCACAAAGAGTCATAGACAACACCACAATTCATTCTCCATGTTAGTTGGAAAGCTGTCTTGCTCAATGGTTGTAGGCAGGCTCATTCTTGTCAATCTTCTTTGGGAACAAACTTGGTCATGGTAATTTAATGGCATTCAGTTTCAATTATTCTGTCATTGCTGTTCCTCTAGTTACACCAGGTTGATCATTTCATATATTGTTCTTCTGGTTTTGCTTACCTCGCCTTGCACTCTCCCCTGCTTCTCAGTCTTCATCATCTTCCCCATTTCTCAGAGGCTGGAATATTCCATCACAGTCATTCACCACAGTTTGTTTACCAGTTCCCCAGTGAATGGGCATCGACTTCATTCCCACTTCTTTGCTACTACAAGAAATACTGCAATAAACATTTTGGTGGATGCGGGAATTTTCTTTTTTATGACCTCCTCAGGGACATACTAGCAGTTCAACTCTTCCTCCTTTTACAGAAGAAGAAACTGAACTAGAGAGGTAGAATTCCTTTGGGGTTTGCTATTTCCTTCTCCAGCTCATTTTAACAGATGAGGAAACTGAGGAAAATTGATTTAAATGTCCAGGGTCACACAAGTATTAAGTGTCTGTGAGACCAGATTTGAATTCGTAAAGATATATATTGGCAGAGTCAGCTAGGTCTCCTGGATTCCCAGCCTATCTTCCTTCCCCTTTTTATTTCACTTTGTCCTTGTTCCTCCTCTGCAGCTACACAGTTTTCTCTTTGCCATGCCCATAAGTGCACACTCTGAATCCAAGCTACCAAACTGGTCAAGTTAAAGCAATGACATTTGTTCAGCATTGTGCCTCGTGTTGTTACTCAGGAAATTGGGACACACAGAGGGAAGACACAATCCCTCTCCACAGGAAACCTCCTGTGTTCTTCAGAACAGCTTTAAAGGTCAAACAGAGACATTTATGTTTGACCCTTTTAAGGGACAGTCGTAGGAAGCATCTTGATTAGGGAAAAAAAGCATGGTCAAACCTTCCCTTTAGAAGTAATTAACTGCATGCCTAGCATTGTTCTAGATGAAGTGGAAGGAATGGATAAAATGTGAGATTTGGTCCACCAATGATCCTTAAGGTTCATGAAGCTTTTAAAAATTTTTTATTATAACTTCTGTCACTAAAAATGCAAATTTAAATACAAATAATTACCAAGAAGATATAATTTTACTCTGAAAAAATTTCATCTTATCTCATTTTTTTTTCTTTATTGGTAAAAATAATGCACTGCATTGATTGATGCGGTTTAGTCCTTCGAGGTATTCTTAAATTCTAGATGACCTTCATAAGGTTGATTAGTTTGGGATATGCTTAAGAAAGTTCTCATTGGTTGTATCTGAACACCTGCTAAATACTCATTGATTCAGGATTATGGCTTTTATAGTTCCTGCTAATTTTATACATATGTGTATTTATGTATATAAATATATATTTGTTTTTTTTAACTCCCTCTTGCACCTCCTAGACTATTTCATAGGTGCATGAAGCTTTGCTAGGTAAGACAAGATATACTTTGTCTAAAATCCTACCTTCCACAAGAATCTTTCCCTCATCCTCCTTAATGCTCATGCCTTCCTTCTGGAGATTGTTTCCAATTTATCCTGTCTAGATTTCATGCTTAGTTTTTTGCATCTAATTGGCAGGTAGGTGGCTCAATGAAAAGAGTGCTAAGTCTAGAGTTAGGAAGACCCAAGTTCAAATTCAGACTCAGATAATTCCTAGCAATGTGACCCTGGACCAGTCACCTAACCTCTGTTTACCTCAGTTTCCTCATCTGTAAAATAGGGATGATAATAATAGCATCAGTCTTCCAGAGTTAATGTGATAAACAAATGAGATAATATTTACAAAGCTCTTAGCACAATGCCTAGCACATAGTAGATGCTTAAGACATGTTTGCTTCCTTCCTTTTCACTGTGGATGAATATCCTGAGGGCAGGAACTCATTGGTTATTGTTCTTGATTTTCCTTTCTTTGATTCCTTACCCCTATTTTGGGGTCCTTGGTCAGTGAGAGAGGCTTGTGGTTGACCCAATTTATTGGTTACTGCTAGCCTAATGAATAAATCAATCTTGTTTAGAGTTATCTCTCAGTTTACCTTATTTTTCTAATGTGACACTTAAAAAAAAACCCTTTACCTTCTGTCTTAGAATCAATACTGAATATCGGTTTCAAGGCAGAAGAGTGGTAAGGACTGGGCAATTGGGGTTGAGTGACTTGCCCAGGGTCACACAGGTAGGAAGGATCTGAGGCCACATTTGAACCCAGGATCTCCCATCTCCAGACCTGGCTCCCTATCCACTGATCCACCTAGCTATCTCTTCTAATGTAACATTTTCTAACAATTGAAAGTGTTCACAAGCAGAATGGACTCCCAAATAATAGCAGTTATACTATTAATAACTGTTGATTATGAAAATGCATAATGATTTTCCCAAGCACTTAGCAGAGTGCCTGGCACATAGAAGGTGATTAACTAATACTTGTTGATTGACCGACATGACATGATTATAAATGATTATAAGATAGCATCTAATGCAAAATTATGTTGCAAAGATAGTTCACTAGAGTTCCAAGAAGAAAGAAATTTGAGTGGGTTGGGAGGTAGGGAGGGAAGGCTTAATAGATACAGAATCTTGATTGTGGAAAGGACTGTCAAGGTCAAGTGGTTCTGCTTCCCACTGTCCTGAAATAAGTCTCCCCCCAAACCCCACAAACTTTCCAACACTCATTGTCACGCCTCTACTTAAATCTCTCCAGTAACAGGGAGCTCAGTCTATCGCAGGCTAAGCCGTTCTCCCTGTAAACAGTTCTAACTATTAAAAAGTATTACCTTAGAAAATTCAGGTAAACTGAGGTATAATGATCCAAGCATAATCAATCTATTAGTTAGACTAGTAGTAATTGATACCAGATGTAGGAAGAGGCATTTTTAATTAGATCCAAATGAGATGGAAACATTCTTGGGATGGGAGAGGAGGAGTGGAAAAAAATTGGGTCAATGGTCTCTTTCAAAGATCAAAGACCCTGAGGGCAGGGGTCAACCTTAATATAGTTTCAGAATACCCAGTTGGGCAGATAAGAAACATAATACAATTGGTTACATGGTAGATAGCATCATGGGAGTGGGGACAACGTGGTTGAATATTTTAAAGAAAGTGGGCTAGCATGCTCTCTTGGGGCTAGTGACCACCCCTTCTGACAATTAAGGAATTTTAGTTGTTTTGTGAGACTTATCAGCATCTTGTAGAGTTTGTGAACTTAAGTTAGCAGATTCTATGGTGCCTAGAAAAACTTGTTAGGAAGTTAAGATCCTCCTTAATTGCAGAAGGAAAGGTAAGGACAGAATCCACATACCTCTGGGGGATGACAACAAGTTAACTTGTAACTTTGAACAAACAGAGGAAAAGCTGAGTTATAATTACTAGAGCATCAAATCAAAAAGTTAAACTCATAGTAGAAACTAAATGTAACATCAGTTTTGATATTTTCCAAAGTTCATCCAAATATTGGGCTAAAATTCTCTGTCCCTTTTATGGTCTCACCTATTTAGTATTTAAACTGGGGAAGAGTTCAAAAGTTTACCAGGAGAGAAACTAAATAAAACAAACCAATCATGAAATACCTATTCCCTGTTTATAAGGGCAGCTAGATGATACAGTGGATAGAGCATTGGACCTTTAGTCAGGAAGACTCATCTTTCCGAGTTCAAATCCAACTTCAGACACTTATTAGCTGTGTGATCCTTAGCAAGTCACCTAACCCTGTTTATCTAAATTTCTTCCTTTTAAAAATGCATTGGAGAAGGAAATGGCACACCACTCTAGTATCTATGCCAAGAAGAGTCAGAAATGATTTGAACAATGACTTCACAACAACGACAAATTTGGGATTATAGATTTAGAGCTCAAGGAACCTTAGAGGTCATTATCTAGTCCAATTCCCTCATGCTACAGATGAGGAAAGTAAAGCTTAGAGAGATGAACTTCAAGGTCACACAGGTAGTAAGGGGCAGAAGAAAAATTCAAAAGATGCTCTTTCCACATTGCCATTTCTCTTTAAACCAATGTAAAGACAAATAGGAAGATAAAATGTGACCCTTAGTGTGCCTACAGCAGACCATCCTCCTCTCTGATGCCAGAGCACTAATCCTATGAAAATCTTTCCTCCATTATATCCCGTATTCTGATTCTGTTTCCTGGAGAAATTAAATTCATTAAACAATGTCCACAGAGACAACATAAATTCATTAAATGGCCATAGAGACAACATAGAATAGTGTATAGAGTTTTGGGTTTGGAGTCTAGAAGATAGGGGATGAAATCCTACCTATGACACTGCTAGCAACCTCTAGGTGCCCACCAAATTATAGAGGACTTTCCATCCCTGTTAGTGGATGGAATTCCTTGCACTTATGAAATGACCGATCCTTCTCATTAACCATCGCCACCATTAATCGTGTAGCACTTGAGGGGTGACTTTGGTCCAGATCTCAAGAGAAAATAGCCTGTGGGGTCTGTTGAGCACCAGAGGGAGCAGCCTTGTCATTGGCTGGAGCCTGGAGATGCAGTTTTGGGGCAGCAACAAATCAAGGAACTCAACCGGGTTCTCCTCCCCATCTCCAGTTCATAAATATTGTCAATTCCCCCTCTTCCTCTTCAAGGGAATTTACGACTTGCCCAGTGTGTGGCGGCAGAACAAACAATATAAATCCCGCTCTAAATTACGGCTTGTTCCAAATGTTGTTCTGTGTAAGTGAGATTGCTATTGCCAATAACCACACGGCCAAGGCCCTTGGTAAATCATCGCCTCACATGGATTTATTAGGAAAACCAGCACCCAGCAAAATAGACTTTAGCTTCTTGAAGATTATAAGTGCCCACATCTTGGGAGGATTTTTAACTCTCTCAGTACCTGAGAGTTTGGCATCTTCTGCTCTCAGGAAAATACTAGACCTTTACATGAATAGAAAACTTGATGTGGGGGCTTTCCCACCCATTATCTCATCTTCTGAACTGGCCCATTAAGTAACATCAGATATTATTTTTCCAATAATAATGACGATAATCATAGGAATTCGTTTTTTTAAAGAGGCAATGGGGGCAGCTGGGTAGCTCAGTGGATTGAGAGTCAGGCCTAGAGACAGGAGATCCTAGGTTCAAATCAGGCCTCAGACACTTCCCAGCTGTGTGACCCTGGGCAAGTCACTTGACCCCCATTGCCCACCCTTACCACTCTTCCACCTAGGAGCCAATACACAGAAGTTAAGGGTTTAAAAAAAAAAAAAAGGCAATGTAGTATTAGCCTTGGGGTCAAAAGAAATCTGGGTGTTGAGTCCTGTCTTGGACACTAAATGTGTTACTAAATGGCTTAACCATTCTCAACCTCAGTTTTCTCATTTGTAAAATGTGGTTGTTATGAGGCTCAAATTAAATGAGATCTATGAAGCGCTTTACAAACCTAAAAGTGGTATGTGTGTGTGTATTTGGGGGAGGCAGGGTCTGGAATTGTGATCTCACCAATTTAGGTAACTTCTTGGTAAGGACAATTCCTTTCCATGATATCAATCCGCACCTCAGGGCTAATTTGGAACCTTGAGAGAGCTGCCCAGGTGTCTGAGACCCGTACTCACACAAATTGCTCTCTAGATGTGAAATGTTGTTATGGGATCAGCTCTGTGATTTCATCAGTATGAGAGCTCAGTGCATGTCAGCTCTATCTCCGGAGTTTCTTGGGTCAGATATGCTTTCACACAATCTCTTTGCTGGCCGTGAAAGGTGGATTGGAGAGAAAAGAACCTTGAGGAGGGGAGACTCATTAGAAACTATAGCAAATAGTACAGGTGGGAAGTGATAATATAGGGACTAATGACAGACAGCTAATCTGAGGTAGGAACGCATCTTACTAAGATCTACGTCAGCTCAGAAAATAGTAATACATATAATATTAAGTCCCCAGAAGACTTGTTTACTTTGTTTAAAAAGAGATTTTCATATGGATCTTTGGGCTCCTTAGAAATAATGACACAGCTCCTTAGGTGCCTGCGACACATAAGTTGGGAACTGTTGGTTTAAACCCAAATGAATTAGGGAGGAAAGTCTATTGCAAACACAAAACTTTCCAAAGTAAAATGCAAATGACCTTTGGACTTTTCTTGGTCTTATTAGAGCTACCAGCATCAATAGTATTATACTTTGAGGCCATTGTTAATAACCAAATCGCATTACTGAAACAAAGAGAAACACCACTCTGACAAGAACATAACTTGTTACAAGCAAGAACCCCAGACAAAAACTGATGGGAGAACTAATATTTGGTGCAAAACTCAGAGTGAGAATGAGCATGATTGGGTGAATTGCTGTGAGACTTCATGTTGCGTGGGAAAATGGTGCAGACTTAAGCATGAAATGAAAATTTTTTTATTTTATGTAATTTTTTTGCCTTTATTTTTTTGGATTGCTATGCTTTGTTGTGTGTCTTTTTTAATTTTAATTTTATTTTTAAAAAATATTTTTCCATGTTTGCAGGATTCATTTTTTCCCCTCTCCTCTTCCTCCCCCCTCCCAGAGCTGATAAGCAATTCCACTGGGTTGTTTTGTTGTATTCTTAGTTCCAATAATTGTAAAAGCATTTCCAGGATAGAAGTACTGTCCTAGGTCACCCACTGCCAGCCAGTACTGTGAGTTTGGACATATGTACTGGCCAGGGCCTGTGGGGAAAGATGGAAAGAAAAGATGATGAATATTTCAAGCTGGAAATGTTTTCCTTCCAGATTGGGGGCACCCAGAAAGGCATGATTTAAGGGGCTTTGTCTGAATCCAGGTGGCATCATAGCACTTCCTGATTCTTTAGGAAATGATATTGAGAAAGTAACTCTCATCCACATTTCCATCTTTCTTTTGCTGTTCAATCCCCAGAGGGAGCACACTCAGCCCTTTAGAAAACTAAGCAAAGAATAAACATTCTTCCTGTGAAAACACACCAACAAACAAAAAGCAATGCTCAAAATGTTGACCTGAGCCTATGGAAGCTAACCTAAGAATCCCAATAGCTATCCTAAAAAAGCTTAAGAAAAGTCATAAAGTGCTTTGGTATATTTGTATAAGAAATAATTAACAAATAATGGGGTTCTCTGTGATGATTTTAAAATTACATGAAGGATCTTGGCATATATTGATCATGTAAAATGAGGTCACACTGTATTATTGCCCTTATTTAATGGATAAAGAAACAGACTCAGAGAGGTTTTCTTACTGAGGTTTGCACTGCTAACTCTAACCTAACTTTGCCCCTTTATATCTTATTCCCTTTCGTGTATCATAGAATACAGTCTTACCAAACTGCCTTTCTTGCTTTTCTTGACACCCTGGTGCTTGTGTAGAGAGGTTACCTCCATGCCTGGAATTCACCCCCTCTTCAGCTGTGCATAGTCACATCCCTAATTCAGCTCACATTATATACCTCCCATTTCCATAGCTCTTCATTTCCATTATCTCATGTGGAAATGGTCATGCCAGGCAGGTATGGATCTACCAGACCCAGTAGCACTCTTTCCACTGCCCACCGCCTGTGACTTAAATCAAAAATGTTAGAGAAATTTTTTTTTAAGGGGGAAAGAATGACCCTGGGATAAACAGGTTTATAGATTTAGCTTCTATTGAAATGTAGCATCTTGTTTTTAAAAGCTTAAGCTCTAAGGCAAGAGGAAAAACATTAGGAAAAGTAATCCCCAAATAAAACCAAGACACCTTGAGGAGACTGAAGAGGTCACAGCAAGCTCAGCTTTGGGGAGAAAAAAAGTCCTGGCAGCTTGTCATTTAATCTCCTACAATGATGGAAGATGGAGGGAAACAGAAAGATGCAATCTATCTCATGATTGGTAGTTGTTGACTTTTGATTCTTTCCCATGAAATAAGCACTGAAGAATAAGCCAAGAAAAATATGTTATTGAGCCCCACCCCTTTGGGGTTTATGTTGGCTAAAGGTAGGTTGTGCCCTGAGGGTGTTGCTGGTCTCTGTCTCCACATGTGTCTGATACCCAGGATTGTGGACTGAGGCTGGTAGGGTAGAGACAGAATCGGAATCCAATCCAACTGGACAAAATTGAGCAAGTGGAATGGTGAAAGTAGTAGTATTTTAGGTATTCAATGTTAACATCTTCCTTGGTTGCTTAGGTGGTGGAATGGAGTGTAAGAAGGGCAATTGGTATTTGAGAAGGTTGGGTCTTAATGATAGCAGTAGGAGTAGTAGTAGTAGTAGTAGTAGTAGTAGTAGTAGTAGTAGTAGTAGNTAGCAGTAGGAGTAGTAGTAGTAGTAGTAGTAGTAGTAGTAGTAGTAGTAGTAGTAGTAGTAGCTGTTACTAAAAATATTTTTATATATATCATTTATTGCATTGTATTATATTATATATAAAACATACATGTTATATAATACATAATAAATAAAGATATGTTGTATCTTTATTTATATTATTACTTTAAAATTTCCAAGATGCTTCAGATATCTTATCTCACTTGATCTTTACAATACTCCTTTTAGGTAGCTATCATCCTCATTTTATAGATGAGGAAACATAGGCACAGAGAAGTTAAATAACTTTCTCAAGGTTACATAGTTAATAAGTATCTCAGACAGGAATCAAATTAAAATTTTCCCAACACTAAGTCTATCATTCTATCAGAGCTGCCTCTGAATGCAGACTAATAATAATGTTACCTTAAAATGTTTTTAACCACTTTGCAGAGTGCTTTCATCCCTACAAGCCTATGAGGATGGAGGAGAAAGAAGCATCCTTGTTTTAGAATTAAGAGAAATGAAATGACCCACTCATAGTGACTCAGCTTGTGACCATCAGAACTAGAACTCAAACCCAGATCTGACTTCAAGACCTTTGTGGTTTCTATCTTGAGAAGTTAGAGAAGTCCATGAAATAAAATGCTAACAGCCCATCTTTCTCTAGCAAAAGGCAGAGTAGGTGATGTCTGGGGAAAAAATATGGTAGGAGTGTAGCATAGGCAAAGTGAGGTCTTCCCATGAGAAGAAAATTGGATTAGATGTATATCCAAGGCTCTGACCAATCTAAGGTTCTGGAATTCTATTTTTTTAAACCTTTACCTTCCTTCTTAGAATCAAAATTAGGTATTGATTCTAAGGCAGGAGTGGTAAGGGCTAGGCACTGGGGGTTAAGTGTCTTGCCCAGGGTCACACAGATAAATGACTGAGGTCAGATTTGAACCCAGGAACTCTCATCTCTAGATACAGCTCTCAATCCATTGAGCCACCTTGTTGCCCTAAGATTCTGGTATTCTTTAGTGGCTTGAATGTGCTCATCCTAGCAAGTTGCAAAGCTAAACAAGAATAATGAAGATCTCAAGGGATTAAGTCAGTGAGTATTGTACCATTCTTGGATATTTAATAAAGGAGAAGTTAAGAGCTTTGATGTCCTCTTCTAGCCTAATTAGACCAGATGAGCTTAGTTCAGACCTACACAGACATCCTTCTTCACCACTGCCTCTGGGACTCCAAGCCCCCTTCAAGGCTTAGCTCAAATAGCTTTAAGAGGCCTTTCCTGACTCTCTCAGTTGTTGGTGGTCTCCAGTCCTCAATCACTGTGGATTTATATATATATATATATATATATATATATATATATATATATATGTTGTATAGTATAGAGATAGTGTCATGGGATGGGGAGAAATGGTCTTCAAGTCACAAAGATCTGGGTTCAATTTCAACTACTAGCACCTTCTCCTTTCAGACTACAGATATCCCTTCCACACTGTTGACTTTTCCCATCATACTTTCAATATATTGCAGGTTAGCATATTAAACAGTAATTATGGGGGGAGGGTTTGTAGAAGCCATAGACCACACACAAAGGCTAGCAGAAAAACAGGAAAAGTTTAGAAACTATATATCCTGTGACCAAATACTTAACCCAAATTTTACAATATGATATTATAAACACCCCACAAAAGAAAAAGAAAAAAATTCTGACTTCTTCTCTGGTCTGAAGGGAGGGCCAAAAAGCTTTATGAGGATTTTCTAGATCCCACGGGTGCTGCACCCCTAACCTCAAAGTGAAAGGGATACCTGTACTTTCATCTACCTACTCTGTATATAGCATTTGTATACGTAACTATTTACCTCTGCATATATCATGCATATACCGATTTTTTAACATGTCGTCTTCCCCATTAGAATGTGAGCTTTTTGAGAGTAGGGACTGTTTTTGCTTTTCTTTGTGTCTGGATGATGCTTGGTACATAGTACATACTTACTAAGCATTTGTTGTCTAACTCAGAGATCTGGTCACCTCAGCCAAGCTAAGTAGTTGATTTCTCAAAGTATTTTTGATTCTAGAATTCAGGAATAAAATACATAAAATAGCCACAATTTTCCCATGGCTTCCTCTCTGTAGTTTGGTAAGAAGGCATAGGGATTGCTGCCTCCTCTTTCATTGGGGAATGCGTGGTTGCCAGTTGCTTCATATTAAGATTTTACCTCCTGACAACCATAGTACAAGGGCATTGAACATTATTTACCTGTAGGGCATGCTGGCATTTAGGCTAGAAAAAACTCAGATAAGGGTGGGTGGGCTGTACTCTTAGCTTGGAGGAGGTCTATAATCAAGAATGACTTATGGGGCAAGTGTCTTCCCTGAAAGGGGAGGGTGTGGATTCTTCCTTTGGAGTCTGGAAAAGCCTACCTAGTGTTAGTTATAAAAAGAAATTCACCAATAACTTCAATACAACCATGATTTGGGAAAACATATTGTAAGTTATCAAAAAGAGAGCAGAAATTCCATTTACACAATCTTTTCCTTACCTTACAACAACCTTTTGAGGCAAGATGGCACAAGTATGCCCCTAAAGTTTTACTTCAGTGCCTCACCACTGGGAAACACTGAACATGAGGCAATATTTATCGAGGTGAAGAATAATGGAAACAACTTATCTTAACATGATGTTTCTGACATCTCTTACCTTTATGACTTTGCCCAAGTGATGTCCTCAGTGTCTGGAATGTTCTTCCTTCTAATCTTGTCTTATGGGATTCCTATCTTCCTTCAGTGCTCAGTACAGTTGCCACTTCTTAGATGAAGTATTTCCTGACCACCCCCTCCCCACAGTCATGAGTCCCCCCTCTCTCTTGTAATTACTTTGCATTACTTCACATATATTTTGCATTTACTTAATTGTATACATGTTTCACCCCATAACAAGCTCCTTACAAGAAATAACTGTTTCATTTTATGAAAAATTTTATCTCCAGTGTCTAACATGGAGCCTTGTACATAGTAGGATCTTAATAAACACTTGCTAAGTTGAAATGAATTAATAGGAAACAGCTGGTTATCAATGTGGGAATAATTTTTTTTTTTACATTTTTAAACCCTTAACTTCTGTGTATTGTCTCATAGGTGGAAAAATGGTAAGGGTGGGCAATGGGGGTCAAGTGACTTGCCCAGGGTCACACAGCTGGGAAGTATCTGAGGTCAGATTTGAACCTAGGACCTCCCATCTCTAGGCCTGACTCTCAATCCACTGAGCTACACAGCTGCCCCTTGTGGGAATAATTTTTGAATCAACTACATAAAGAAAAACCTTTTACTCAAAAATAAAAATTAACATCAATTTGGATAAAAGAATGGAAATGTGAAGATAAGGCACACAATTAAGGCAACTCCATTCTGATCTATTTTTAAAAGCTATTGATGCTCCTCAAATGCAAAATGGATAAAAGAATGGATATTGACGCTAGCTATCATGATTTCTTTTGTTTACTTGACAAAAAACAATTGACACAAAACAAATGACATAAAACAAAGAAGGTAGAAGACCCTAGGAATAATTTCAGACAGCAAATACCTGATCTAGCTAAGTGGAGCTGTATGGTGACCAAAGGCAACAAAATTTTATCCAGGTAGTTGAAGAGCACGAGTTATATCATCTTATTAAAGAGTGAGGAGCAATAGAGGAAAAAATGAATTTACAGAAAGCTGGACATGAAACCCAATTAAGCCAAATCATCCCAAGAACATATAATAATGAAATTTGAAAGAGGATAGCACAGAGATAAAATGTGGAGATGATCCATTATGATTTCTACAACAAAGTATTTTTTCCTTTGATGACAGTATATAAACTACATTTAAACTCAACACCACAATCTGTTGTATGCTGCATGGAAAAAATAGAAATGGCACTGAAGAAAACAAGGAAGCAAAGAATAGCTGGACTAGACCCAAATATATGTAGAGAAGATCTGAACTGTGGAGGTTTCAATCAATTAGTTATTTATTGCTTTATTATTAAGTGTCTATTACGTGCAAGATTCTGTTTTTGATGTTACTTAGGGAGCAATTCTTAACCAGAAAGAAGAGAGGACACCAAGCAATTGGAGGAAAAGTCATGGATATCATTATTAACAAATTACCATTACACTCTTCATTTAACAGATGAAAGTGCCTTCCAATCTATATGCTTACTTTTTCATTCCTACAATCTTTAAAAATGAGAATAAGTTACTTATAAATTATTGAGAGAATACTTAATAGAAGTATGAGAAGGGACAACCAAACTTTTTCAAGTGAAATTCTATAGGAGACAGCACCTTTATAGTCACAAATTGACGAAAAAATAATGATAATGCAAAATCCCACTATGCTTCATGTTTGTTGATTATAAAAAGAATTTGTTCAATTGAGTGAAATGCCATGTTAAAGTCTTGCCTCCAAAGATTCACACCAAAATCATAGAAGATTCTTTGAAAGAATGAATGATAGATATAACTGTTTAGGGACTCTCTGATTATTGATATAAAGGAAAACACAAAATAGAGAGAGATACATAGTCACTAAAGGCGTTTACCACTGATATGGAAGATGTTTAATGCAGGGTCCAAGTGGAAGAGGCAGACTCTATACATTGTAAGAAGTCTTCTACATCAGAAGTGTCTATTATCTGCCCTAAAATGCAATTGGGAAATATCTTA
>NC_058131.1:229545366-229625749 GCF_016433145.1 Gracilinanus agilis | reverse complement strand
CTTCTCCTCCTTCTCCTCCTCCTCCTCCTCCTCCTCCTCCTCCTCCTCCCTCTCCTCCTCCTCTTTCTTCTTCTCCTTCTCCTCCTCCTCCTCCTCTTTCTTCCTCCTCCTCCTCCTCCTCCTCCTCTTTCTTTTTCTCCTTCTCCTTCTCCTCCTCCTCCTCTTTCTTCTCCTCCTTCTCCTTCTCCTCCTCCTTCTTTTAACTGGGACGTTCTCTTTCAGATTTTATACTAAATATTGACACTAAGTTATCGAGTCTAAGACAGAAGAGTGGTAAGGGCCAGGCAATTGAGCCTTAGTGACTTCCCCAAGGGCACACAACTAGGAAATATCTGAGTTCCTATATGAACCCAGGTGTTCCTGACTTCAAGCCTGGCTCTCTGGTTGCACCCTATCCGTCATTTTTCTTAATCTGCCTGGATTTCCCCTTTACTCTAGAGCAGGGGTCGGCAACGTATGGCTCTCGAGCCATATCTGGCTCTTTTGAGGGCCAGATATGGCTCTTTCTGCAGGAGCCATAAAGTCAATTTTTTTTTCAGGCGCTGTTACAGGAGCTCACACTGTGAGCACTGTACGGCTCTCACGAAATTACATTTTAAAAAATGTGGCATTTATGGCTCTCACGGCCAAAAAGGTTGCTGACGCCTGGGCTAGAGAATATATTGCTTTTCTATCTTTGCATCCCTAGCACCTAACACAGTGGCCAGTACAAAGAAAGTGTTTAGAAAATATGGAATGAAGTTGAACTGAAATGATAAAAAGGATATTGTCCTTGCTGTGATTGACTTGTAGATAGAATAATAGATCCCCCCACGGATGCCTAAAATTCCATCGTTCCTTTGGGCTAGTCATTTTCTCTCCTGTCTTCTTTTACAATGGCAGTGCTTTGCAGAGGTAACACTAGTAATTCCTTCCTGTCCTCTTTTCTGTGCTATAGGAATTATTAGAACCAAAAGAGGCAGAATGAGAGGGGGCACAGAAGAGGGGAGGGAGAAGACAGTGTCTTCTAAGACTTAACAGTTTTTCCTACAGCTACCCCTGGTCCCTGACCTCAGGGACCTTATTATACTTGAGGCTAAATTTAATATGAGGTAACTAAAGGGACACAATATATTGCTGTGGGAAAAACAATTACACGTCCTGAGAACTGAATTCTTGTTCTTAGGATGCAACTAACTTGCCGAGTGACTTCTATGGGGACAAGTGCCTTAGGGGCAGCTAGGTGGTGCAGTGGATAGAAATCTGGGCTTAAGAGTTAGGAGGGCCTGAGTTCAAATGTAACTATGTGACCTGGTTCTCTTAACACCAGCCTTCCTCAGTTTCTTCAACTGTAAAATGGGAATAGTAATAGCACTTATTTTCTAGTGTGGTTGTAAGGATCAAATGAGATTTATATATATAATATATGATATCATATTTATATTAAATTATTATAATCATATATAATTGTAGATATGTAATATATAAAATATATATGTGTTTTTTTTTAAACCCTTTCCTTCCATCTTGGAATCAATACTGTGCATTGGTTCCAAGGCAGAAGAGCAGTAAGGGCTAGGCAATGGGGGTCAAGTGACTTGCCTAAGGTCACATAGCTGGGAAGTGTCAAAGGCTAGATTTGAACCCAGGACCTCCCATCTCTAGGTCTGGCTCTCAATCCACTGAGCTACCCAGCTGCCCCCTATAATATATATGTTAAACCCTTATCTTCTGTCTTGAATCAATGCTAAGTATTGGTTCCAAGGTGGAAGAGTGATAAGGACTAGGCAATTGGAGTTAATTGACTTTCCCAAGGTCACATAGGCCAGTTTCTGAGGCCAGATTCAAACCCAGGACCTCCCATTTCTAGGTCTGGTGCTCTATCCACTGAACCACCTAGCTGCTCCTAAATGGCATAAAGCACTTAGCACAATGCTTGGCAAATAGTAGATGCTAATAAATGCTTATTTCTTTCCTTTCTTCCTGTGTAGGTCAATTTCTTAGTCTCAGTTTTTTCATTTTTAAGATGATCATAGAATTTTGGAAATTCTTCCTAAAGCTGGAGGGGATCTTATAGGCCATCTAGTCCAATCTACTCATTTTACATAAAGGCTCAGAGTAGTTGTCTGAACTGTCATCAGAGTAAGGAGATCCAGTGCAGAGCTGGAGACTCTTCTCCTACTCATGGTCTAAGGGATAGATACTGGGGCTCTGTGAGCTTTAGAGACTTGCCTGGGGCCACAAGCCTGGAACTTGGGTTCCCAGAACCTCTCTCCTTCTATACTATCCCTGGGGAAGGGGAAGAGAAGGTAAGGGAATGACCTTTTGTATAGCACCTATTATGGGCCAGAAATTTGCCAACACCCACCCCTCCCGTTCCTGCCTTTTTAAAAAAAATTATCTCATTTGATACAACGATCCTAGGAAATAGGTATTATTATTATTATTATTATCTCTATTTTTGCAGTTGAGGAAACTGAGGAAAACAGAGATTAAGTGACTTTCTCAGGGTCACCCAGTTTGCAAATATCTAAGACTAAGGGCAACTAGGTGGCTCAGTGGAAAGAGAGCTAGACCTGGAGATAGGAGGTCCTGGGTTCAAATCTGATCTCAGACATTTCCTAGCTATGTGACCCTGGGCAAGTCCCTGAACCCTCATTGCCTTAGCCCAGTGGTTCCCAAACTTTTTTGGCCTACCTCCCCCTTTCCAGAAAAAATATTATTTAGCCCCCTGGAAATTAAATTTTAAACAATTTTAATAGCAATTAATAGGAAAGATAAATGCACTTGTGGCCATTACCACCTTCCTGGATCGCTGCAGCACCCACCAGGGGGTGGTAGCGCCCACTTTGGGACTCACTGCCTTAGCCCATAAGACTCTTCTGCTTTGAAACAGATACTTGGTGTCTATTCTAAGGAAGAAGGTAATGTTAAAAAAAAGTCTAAGGTCAGTTTTGAACTCAGACCTTCTTGACTCCAGACTCAGGGCTCTCTTTACTGTGCCACCAGCTTCCTCTGGCCACTACCATCCCATGTGGGTAAATTTCCACTTCATTATATGAGGGGTTCCTTAGTGACCTAAAAGAATCCCTTTGGTTTCTCAAAAAGTGTCTTTTTCTATTAGTAGGTTCTTTATACTCTGGGGACAAAGTGCTCCAGAAACACAAGAAATTTTTATATTGTGACTATTTCTATCTATCTCTTTCAGACAATGTTTCCTTGCTACAAGCATTTTCAGGTCGACTTTGTTTCATGACTGGCCGAGCAACTTGTGAACTCACACAGCGTCTCGCAGGTAAGAAGCATCTGGTCTCGGGATAGGTTTTATATTCCCAGTTTTATGGCATTCTACTTTTTGTTGAAACATCCCTCCTATGATGCTTAAAAATGCCTGCCCTTTCTTTTCTAACTAAACTATCTATTCTTTAGTTTACTCTCTTTGTGAAATTATAAAACACACATTTCTCCAAACATTTCATCTTTTTGATGTATAAGTGCTTCCTGGTGGTGATTAAGGAAACTTGCTGACTTAGACTTAACCAAATTAAAAAAATATATATCTTTGATGTCTTTTTTAATATTATAGTCATTTCTGCATATACTTCTTCCCCCATTCCTGAGTTTTTCTCCTACTGCCTCTTCCCAGTGACTTTTTTCCTTGTAATAAAGCAAAACAGTTAAGAAAAGCTGCCCAACACCATGACGGTGTCTGGATGGTAGTATGTACCACATCTCACATATCCTTAGTTGCTCACATCACTGGCCAAAAGAAGGAAATGCATTTTTTCATTTTCTAAGACCAATATTGGGCATCATAATTACATGGCATTTGTTTTTTCTTATTTTTTTTAATTTACATTTTCTAAGTCTTTATGTATGCCATTTTACTGGTTCTGCAGATTTCCTCCTGCATCAGTTCATACAAGTCTTCCCATATTCTCTGAATTTCCCCTCTATGTCATATGTTGCAGTAAAATATCCACAGGATTTTCAGTTGTTTCCCAACGAATGGGTGTCTACTTTGTTTCTAGTTCTTTGCCACTTTGAAAGGTGCTACTACGAATGTTTTGGTATATATGAGACTGTTATTTTTCTGCCTTTGACTTCACTGAAATATGTAACTAGGAGTGGGATCTCCAAGGGCATTACTTAAATAATTCAAATGGTTTCCAGAATGGTTAGACTAATTTGTCCTTTCAACAACAGGATGTTAGATTAGCTACTTTTCTGTAGCTCCTCCAACAAGGACTATTTTCATCTTTTATTATCTTTATCAATTTATTTTGTGAGAGATAAGAACCTCACACTTGTTCTTATTTGTGCTTTCCTTATTTTTAGTGGTTTGAAACATTCTTACAGTTCTTCTTCTAGTAGCTATTTATTCAGATCTATTCTTGCCTGTTGGGGTATGCCTTACCGAAAATTGTACAGGGGCGGATGGGCACCATTTTCCACTATTCTTTTTGAGAATAGACTCTTGGAAAGCAGACATTCCTTGTCATGTCACCATGTTCCAATTTCAGCTGAGACAAACTGCCCCAAGTTTAGTTTCTTGCTTGCAGTAGAGATAGAAAGCAAGCTTGGAAGCATTTTACTCATGGACTGAAATGTGTTCACTAACCCAAGGGATCCTCTTTGCAGCCTGGTGCTATTTATTGATGGGATTAAGCTAGAGGAATTTGTTTTACCTGCCTTTCAGATTGAACACAGCACAATATTTGGCTCTTTGCTGTTGGATGGTGAGTGAAGTTATTAAGGGGAAACTGAATCCATCCCTTGTCCTTGTTTTCATGATCTTTATATCCTATTGTTGCACTGATCATTTTTACCCACTAACACACTTAAGGATATTAAAGTATAGGGAACTTCAGGGACCAATTAGTCTAGATCTAACAATTGACAAGCAAGGAAGTTGATTCTATGGAGGGCAAATGACTTGCCCAAGGTCACACAGAATATTGATTTTGTAAATATGGCTGAGTACATGGAGGGACATAATGTGTCAGAAGTCCAGAAAGGTAGGAAGGGGCTGGGTTGTGAAGAGTTGTAAATGCCAGAGGATTTATGTTTGATTCTAGAGGCAATAGGGAGCCACTGAAGATTACTGAATAGACAGGTGATGTGGCTGGACCTAGACATTTCATAAAACCACTTTGATATCTGTGGGGTGCTTGAGACAGGAAAACAAAACATATGGCTATTAAAAAAACCCTTATCTTCTGTATTAGAGTTGATACTAAGTATTGGTTCTAAGGCAGAAGAGTAGTAAAGACTAGGCAATGGGATTAAGTGACTTGCCCAAGGTCATACAACTAGGAAATATCTGAGCACAGATTTGAACCCAGGACTTCCCTTCCCTAGGCCTGACTCACTGAGCAACCTAGATGCCTTAACAGGAGGCTATTTAAATTTGGACAATCCTTGATGCAGGGTGCAGCTTAGGAAACAGAATATAATAATGGATAAATAGATTTATAAAACATCTGCAAAGAATTGAAATTATTCCATGGGAACTGTTGAGATAATCAAATGACAAAGTAAAAAGGGAAGGGGGCTGTGCCTAAGATAGAGCCTTAGACTACACCACAGTTAAAGGGAATGATGTGCATAAAAATCAACAAAGGAGATTGAGAAAGACTATTCAGACAGATAGGAGGAGAACCAAGAAAAGGAGTATCAAAAAACCCAGAGAGGAGAGAATATCCAGGAGGAGAGGGTAGTCAGCAGTGTCAAATGCTACAGAGAGGCCAAGAAGGATAAGGTTGGCTAGTTTAGCTGAACTGCTCCCCCCCACCCATCCTTCTTAGTCTCTCTTTTTTAAACTTTTATATTCTGTCTTGGAATTGATATAGAAGTATCAGTTCCAAAGCAGAAGAGTGATAAGGGCTAAGCATTGGGGTTAAGTGACTTGCCCAGGGTCACACAGCTAGAAAATGTCCGAGATCAGATTTGAACCCTGGCATTCAATCCATTAAGCCACCAAACTGCCCCTTTAATCTCTTTTTATAAGGGATGATGTTGGGGGAGACGAAGAATAGATTTGAAAAGAAAGGTGACACAAAAGCAAAAGAGACCATAACATTTTTTAAAAGAAAAAAAAAAAAACCAAGAAACATTTCATCATTAAAGAAGCTCTATAACCATGTTTATTGCCTGTTTCAGAACTCTCAACAGAAAAGATCTAGTGAGACCTGGTCCCCCTAAGCAGATGGGATAAGCTATCAGCCTTGATGCTGGTAGATCAAAGGAGCCAACTCATCCATTTTAGCGTGGGAAACCAGCTCGTTTCCAGCTGTGGGTTGATGCCCATCCACATTGTGATAACGATTCCATCTCTGGCTCACAGAGCCTGTATCTCTGCATTAGACACCATTCTTGCTGCTTCTGCCCCATGCTTACTAATTTGTTTGCCTAGGTCCTAATCCCTTCTTGCCCAGACCCCTTAAAGCTCCATGTCATTCAGATCCCTTCCTCCCTAGTCTACCCTCTGGACCTCAGTCACCCCGCATCTAGAGACTCTAGGATTTGTGTCTGCTTAGGATGGAAGGTTTACTCCTAGCTGTTCTTCCTTGACATTGATAAATCCTCTGGACTTGACTACTGGCCCAGCTAATCTGGAGCATCTGCAAAGCCCTGTTCTTGTCCCGGGCTTCTCAAACCCTGTGGTCTCAAAAAGGCAGTGGCAGTGATTTGGGGGCATTCCTGGGGGATGACAGAAATAGGTGGAACAGAGAGGGAGAGCAGTTGTTCTACACAAGGCTACTCGCCTTCAGATTAGATGCACTGATCCCTCTTTTGGGGGCTTTCTTTTCTGACCTTATGCAGACAATCTGCTTCAGTCTAGGAAGAGGTGATCATCATTTCCTTTAATCCTTGAACTTT
Organism: Gracilinanus agilis; assembly: GCF_016433145.1. NCBI lineage: Eukaryota > Metazoa > Chordata > Mammalia > Didelphimorphia > Didelphidae > Gracilinanus > Gracilinanus agilis. Next base: position 229,618,888 of record NC_058131.1, on the reverse strand, counting down.
ATTGTAATTTTTTCTATCCTGTTCCAAAAAACGAAAAATGACAGCTGTTTCTCCCCCTGAAGCCACTCTTCATTAAGTTCAGTGCTAGCCATGGGCAGAGGAGATGGTAATTTCTACTGACACAGAGAGATGGCCAATAAAAGCTTGGCTTAATAGGAGTAAATCTCTTGCTAATTACCCCCAGCTACATTTAAGCCCGAGCTTAATGGGCCTTTCTCCAACATGATGGCTCCCAGGAGGGCATCTGCAGTCTCAGTCAGCTAGAAAGACCACTGACAGCCAATTCCGACAATCACGGCGCTCGGTTCGGAGTTGGCTTGCCTCCCTCTCTTTCAGCAAAGAAAATAAGATCAGAAATGGAAGCCTGGGTTCTGGAAGGAAAAGGGTGGGTGGCAGGGATGGCACCTGTCATTGGAATAGAAGGGCAGCAGATGACTCTTCTTCCAGTCTGAGATGCAGTCCCATAACTGAGTTTGGGAGGAGCTCGCCTTCTCCAGTGGACAGAGGCGTGCCAATGAGTACGAGTGATTTTGGGGTGAGCATTGATCTGCAGAGACAGGGAATAAGCACTTGTCACTGTCTTAGGTGGAGACAGGATTCATCCACATGTCTCTGATTGCCTTCTAGTGCCAGTATTGGTGGGTTGCTCTGTGACTGCTCCAAGGAAAGCTGATCCTAGAAGTCCAGCCCCAAGAGCAGCATTTCTTTGGGTGTTTACTGCTTGCTGATGCTTTCTGTCCTGAGTTCTTTTGGGATCTCTTTTTTTTTGGTCCCTGATTACCTTACCTCTCATAATTCCAACTTCTTTGGGATTGACTGCTTCCTTTTCTGGATCTGTGGTATCCATCAGCCCCTTCCTCCTTAGCCGAACTTCTGTTCCCAGGTGCCTTCTGGTCAGTCCTATTGCTTTGTTGTCCATGGACTGAACTTCTGGGTCTGGAGTCAGAGAACTTTGGTCCTAATTCCAATGACTATTCTCAACTGTAATCTTGGATAAGTCACTGAAGTTATCTGAGGCACAATTTCCTTATCTGAAGAATGAGGGGCCTTTGAGGTTCTTTCCAGTTCTAGAACTATGATTCTCTGATCTAAGAAATACAGCATTGGGGCAGCTGGGTGGCTCAGTGGATTGAGAGCTAGGCCTTGAGATGGGAGGTCCTGGGTTCAAATTTGACCTCAGATACTTCCTAGCTGTGTGACCCTGGGCAAGTCACTGAACCTCCATTACCTAACCCTTACTGCTCTTCTGCCTTGGAACCAATACTTAGTATTGATTCTAAGATGGAAGGTTAAAAAAAAAGTAAATACAGTACACCAAACAGGGCATATAGTAATCACCTATCAAATATTACTTATTGTTTATATCTGTCTCCATTAGTTCCTCATCTCCCAGCTGGGCTGGCCATCCATTGTGGACAGGGCTAGGCCACTTAGGAATATAATTGTATAATTTCATATGTCTCTATAAGGACATAACTTCTACACTTACCTGATGGCAGAGGGAGCAGGTGACCAGAGTTTGTCATCCTTGCCTAATAGCCTGGCATGCTGAGAACATCCCTGAGCAGTTTTGTGGACACCGTCCCATCCTGGTACATAGTTGCCTGTGCCTCATCCAAGATCAGCTCACAGAAGAGAGGTGACAAAGCAATTATAGAGCCATTAGCCTTTTCTTTATCCTGGCACTGGTGATTGGGCCAGAGCAGTATGGAACCATTTGGCTGTGAGCAAATATTTGCCCCACTGGGTTCATCTGGACCTACCTACCTGGAAGCTGCATCCTACCTGATGCGATGGAGAGAGCTGGCAAATAACAGGTCAGGTTTTTGCCAACCACCAACTGGCTGGTCTTTGAAAATCATCATGACCTGAGGCAGGCATCTGATAAATGAAGTCTCACAATCTGGAGGTCTGAGCGTAAAAGATTCCTTCTGTCCCTTATTTGACCCAGGGAGACAACTCCAGGGAGAACAAAACCCCGTTATCCCATTCTCTCTCTCTCTCTCTCTCTCTCTCTCTCTCTCTCTCTCTCTCTCTCTCTCTCTCTCTCTCTCTCTCTCTCTCTCTCTGTTTGCAAATAGCTTTGAGTGACTAGTCTTGCCCTGTTGGACCTTTCCTAGAATTCCAATTACCTTCAACTTATCCTTAAAGGTATATTTTTTTCTCATTATTTCTCAGTGTTCTTTGCAGCTAGGTGGCACAGTGGATAGAGTGTTGGGTTTGGAGTCAGGAACACCTGACTTTAAATACAGATTCAGACCTTTCCTAGCTGTATGACCCTGGGCAAGTCACATAAGCTTTCCTCAATTGTAAAATGGTTGAGCGTTGCTCAGCCAGGATTTTTGTGAGGATAAAAGAGATAAAATCTGCAAAATGTTTAGTGCCAGTGCCTGGCACGTAGATGATACTATATAAATCTTATTCCTCTTTTTTTCTTAGTTAATTCCCAGATCTATCCCTTTACTCCTTCTTTCCATCTTCCAAAATAATAAATGAATCACTAAGCATTTATTTATTATGTTGTAAACTGTAGGAGATAGGGGTTGTATAGAGAATGATCAGATCAGTCTCTATCCTCAGGGAGCGTACAGTCTACCTGGGATGCATAGTAGGAAGACCCCTGGAACAAGAGGCAGGAAGCCTGGCATCTTGTCTTTCCTTTCCTGCTAACTTGCTATGTAACTTTGAACAAGTCACTTCTCTCTTTTGAGTTTCAGTTCCGTCATCTGAAAAATGAAGAGGTTGGACTAAGTAATCTCTACAGTCCTTTCTAATTTTAACATTCTATAATTCTGACCAATAAGTCAATATTAATTACCAGTGGGGAGACTAGACACATCTAATTAGAGAACCACCAGTATACAAGATAGTGTATGTTAAGTGTGAAATGAATATTACAGAGAATTATTAGGTTTCAGCATAAGTGAGTATTGTACTTTGCCAAAGGCTTTTTATTCAACTATTGATATCAATAAATAATACAATTTGGAATTTTTTAATATGATTAATTATGTTGGTTATTGTCCTAATGTAGAACTACCCTATGTCCCATGTAGATCTTAAATTTTGTCTAATGAATGATTTATTGAATATATTGCTATGGTGGGTTTTTTTGGTCTAGGATCTTATTTAAATTTAAATTTCATCAATATTCAGTAGTGATATTGGTCTCTAGTTCTCACTCTTTGTTTTATCCTTCTCTAGGATTCCAGAGGCAAGAGAGTGAGCTCAATGGGGAAATGAGGGGGGAATAGTAGGGAGGAAAGCATTTGGGGAAAGACAGGATTTGACCTTAGCTTTGGCCCAAAGGTCCATCTTTTCAGATAGACAAAAAAAACCACAGTACCTGGCACATAGTACGTACCTTATAAATGCTTATTGAATGAATAGGGAGGACATACTGGTAAAGAGAACATTGTAATGAAAGGTGGAGAGCTAGAAATGTGTAAGGAGTTTGAGAGATGGTGAGTGGATTGGTCTGACTAGAGGGGAAGATTTCTTACAGGGAGGAAGAATTGAGACAGGCGTTCAGAAGGAAAGAGTCTCTCAGGGAGACCATTTACAAAAGAAGGATTGAGAAGAAAGGGTGACTGAATGACTGTGTGGACACAAGAGAGAAGAAAGAGTTAAGGATAATTCAAAGGTGCCGTTCTCGAGTGATAGAAAAATGATAGGACCATTGACAGGAAGAGGGAAGTCAGGAGGAGGAACTGATTCAAGAAGCTGGTGATGATTTCAAATTTAAGACATGTCAAGTTTCAAGTGATGGCAAGACTTCCAAATGGAGGCATCCATCACTAATGTGGAAACCAAGGACTATAGCTCAGAGCTGGTAAGAAAGAGAGCCCTCCACTGAGAGTGGTAGCCAAAGCTACTCTCATTTTTCTTTTATATCATTCTTTCCTATTCCTTATCTCTCCTCCACTTCTTCTTTGTCTTTGGCATGACCTCCAATCCTTCCACTTCTCAGGACTTTCCCAGGATATCACTTCTATTAACATTTCTCTCTTATAATCTACTCCTTGGTACACCAGTTGAACTCTATTATTCTGTACTTTGGAATAATTTTCTCCCATACTCTTACAGCTGCTCATATCTTGCCAAACCCTAACCCTGGTTTACTCTCACTGCTTGCCTCTTTCACTCTCTTATTTAGATGCTGTTGAATGGAATTATAGTAAGTCACATCCATCTTGACTGGGTCCACTTTAGATTTGTTATCCATTGTCAACTGGGCCCTTCACTATATCAAGATAATAGTGCTTTTGATCTTCTCTAATTGAAAAAGGAATTCCACACTGAATATTCCAAAGCTTCTCTTCCCTATCCTTCCATGGCATCCTCTTTTTACTACCTTATCATTTGAGGTCATCCCTTCATCAACTTCAAAGCTATTCAACATAAACTTCTCTTTATGTTGTTCTCCTTATCTCAAAAGCACTGAACCCTTTCTTACAACCCCTTTACACTATCCCCCTTATTTCATTTTTGCACCAATGTCTCATGAAAATATAGTCCTCTTCACTAAGTTTTTAATATGTAAAAAATCCTTATCTTCCATCTTAGAATCAATACTGTGTATTGATGCCAAGGCAGAAGCAATTGGGCTAGACAATTGGGGTTAAGTGACTTGTCCAGGGTCACACAGCTAGAAATGTTTGAGGTCAGATTGAATCCCAGGACCTCTTGTCTCTAGACCTGGCTCACAATTCACTGAGCTACCTAGCTTCCCCCTTTATATGTACTCTTGATCCCATATCCTTTTATCTTTTCCAATATATTCCTCTCCACTCTAATCTTAATTCTCTCCCTGTTTAATAGTTTCTTCTTTGCCTTCTACTCATGTCTCCTTTATCTTCAAAAATCCATAACTTGATTTTATCACATCAACTACTCCTATATCTCTCCTCTCTTCCTTTTCCAAACATAAAAAAAACAACTTTCTATACTCAGTTCTTCTTCCATTCTCTCATTCTCTTTTAAATCTGCAATCTGGATTTTGACCTCATCACTCAACTGAAGCCATCCTCTCCAAAGTTATCAGTGATCTATTCATTGCCAAATCTAGGACCCTCTTCTCTGTTCTCATCTCTCTTGACATTTGGCACAATTGACCAACCTGTCTTGGAAACTCTTTGCTCTGGGTTTTGTGATACGCCTCTCTCTTGGGACTCTTTCCACCTGTCTGACTACCTCTTCTCAGCTCTCCTTTGCTGGCTCATCATCTGCATCACTTCATTTAACTGTAGACAGACCTTAAATGTTTGCCCTATTCCCTTGTCTCTTTTCTCTCTATGGTCTCTCACGTGGCAACCTCATCAACTCCTTTGGATTCAAACCCTATTTCTATGCATGACTCCCAAATCTATATGCTTAGTTCTAATATCTTTCCTGAGCTCTAGTACCACATCACTAACTTTCTGTTGGGCATTTCAAGGTTGAGCCCTGCAGGCATTTAAAAGTTAATATGTCTAAAGCAGAACTCATTATCTTTCTCCACAAACTCTTTGAAGTCACAGAAAGCAGTCTTAGAATCTTAGCATTCTCGAACCTCAGAGCTGGAAAGGCATCTGTAATGTGAGGTGGCTAACAGAAACTTTTTGCTTCTGTAATTTCAAATGGTCACAAAAAGTCAGTTAAAGATCTTAGAATCTTCAGAAAGTCAGTTAGAACTTGAAGCTATAAATAGAGGTGAAGTTCCACCTGACAGGGCTTTTGCCTTCTGGCTTTCACTGTGGCTGGAGGCTTTTGCTTTGGCTTAGCCTGTTGGCTTTGGCCTTTTGGCTTGGCTTTGGCCTAATTGTTTTGGCCTTGGCCTGTGCTTATTTTGTCTTGGGAAATTTAAACCTATCTCATTTCTCTGGACCTCTCCCTGATCTCTCCATCTATATCCCTCCTCTTCCCCTGAATTTCCTTTGGACCTTGGGTGGAAGGGAGGGCTTGGTGATTGGACATTGTGGGTTTAGTTTCTATAGACAAGTAGAGTATCCTCAAGTAAGTTACCCTTAGTTTTAGTGATTTAATGAGGACTTTACTTAAAAGGGAGTCAAATCTTCCTGACTGGGAGAGCCAGACTCTCTCTCTGTCTAAATCTCTCCGCGACCCATCCCCCACCCTCACCTCTCTCCCTAGCAGCAGTTAGAAAACCTGAACCTCTTTCCCTCTGATTAACCTCAGATTAATAAATCCCCTTGTTACCTACTCAAAGCCTCTGGTGAATCATTGTATTGAAGATTAAGGCAAGGTCTAAAGAGAGAAGGAATCGTTTTCTTGATTCTTGAGGAGAACTTCGGGCATCCATCTTGGGAGGAAGTACCTACCTGAGACTTCCTGCAGCCATCACTTTGACTGGCAGGGAGAAGCCCTTTTGACTCCTCCCTGAGGGACTTTAGAAATTAACAAGAGAAATCCTCCACCCAAACCTAAACATTTCTGACTGGCCTAAACTCCTTTACATCATAGGGATACCTTATCTATTTGAAGGGTCTAGCCTGTTTCCCCAATATCCTCTGTCTCTAGCCTCTATGAATAAACCTGTTTGAGTTGTCCTCTCCTACATACCCCATTTCCCTTATCTCCTATATACCTCCCCTTCCCTTCATTCCTTTCCAATCACCTTATAATCACCTATATCCCCATTATCCTTCCTCACACCCAAATTGCCTCGAGACCCACTTAGTACTTTTTATAACATATCTGATTAGTGGGAACTCTAGTTCAATCATCCCTATGCATTAATTCTCTGGCAAATGTTCCTCTAACTTCTACTTGGACACCTTCAGTGAGAAGAGAATTCATTACTTCCCTAGTTAGCTCATCCTATTATGGGACAATTCTGACTGTTAAGGGCAAGACTATCCATCCAGTCACCCAGGTTTGCAATCTTGGTGTCATCCTAAACTCTTCATTTTTAGTCACTCCACATATCACATCAGTTTTGGCTTTGTCTTATCTTCATCTAGGTCTTCTCCACCATATTTTCATACCATTTGTATCCTCAGCACTTAGCATAGTGCCTGGCCCATAGTGAGAACTTAATAAATGCTCTATCATCTATCTCTATCTATCTGTCTGTCTGTCTGTCTGTCTGTCTGTCTATCCATCCATTCATCCATCCATCCATCTGCCTTTCTGCCTATCCATCTGTCTATGTATGTATGTATGTATGTATGTATGTATGTATCTATCAATCTACCTGTTTGTCTAGCCATCCATCCAACTGTCTATCCATCCATCCATTTATCCATCCATTCATCTATCTGCCTTTCTGCCTATCCACCTGCCTATCCATCCATCCATCCATCCATCCATCCATCCATCCATCCGTCCATCCATTTATCCATTTATCCATCCATTCATATATCCATCCATTCATCTGTCCATCCATCTGCCTTTCTGCCTATCCATCTGTCTATCCATCTGTCTGTCTGTCTGTCTATCTATCTATCTATCTATCTATCTATCTATCTATCTATCTATCTCTGTCTTTCTATCTTCTATCTATTTCTGTCTGTCTGTTTGTCTCTCTTTCTTTCAGGAGCAGGTGCTAAAAAATAAGCCTCTTGCTATGATATCGTTACCATCTCTGGACCTTTCCTTTTAACCAGTGGGACCTGATAATCACAGAGACCACTGAAAATCCTAGTCATAATAGACCCCGAGAGAGTAACATAATTTGCCCAAGGGCACAGAGTTAGTTAGATTAAAGTTTCATTTAACTTAACAAGTACATATTAATAACCTGCAACGTGCAAGATGCTAAGGACATAAATAAAAGGATAAAAATGGAAAATGGTTCCTATCCTAAATGAGTTTTTTTTATTTTTTATTTTTATTTTTATTTTTTTTATTTTAAACCCTTAACTTCTGTGTATTGACTTATAGGTGGAAGAGTGGTAAGGGTAGGCAATGGGGGTCAAGTGACTTGCTCATGGTCACACAGCTGGGAAGTGTCTGAGGCCAGATTTGAACCTAGGACCTCCCGTCTCTAGGCCTGGCTCTCAATCCACTGAGCTACCCAGCTGCTCCCCCCAAATGAGTTTTTAACATATAACCTTCGATACATCAGTCTCTTTCTTCTCTTTGAATACTCTCTCCTTCTCTAGGTTTTTGGGAACCATCTCTCTTGGTTTATATCCTACGTATTTGCCCTCTTTTTCTCAATCTCTTTTGCTGAATAGGTCATGCTTGGGTGTCCCCTAAACCTCTATCCTGGGCTTCCTTTTTTTTCTTCTTCCATATTATTTTGTTAATCAACTCCCATAAATCTATTTCCTCTTTATACAGATGGTTCTAAAATTTATTTTTCCAGTCCTAATTTCTCTCCTAACATACAGTCTCACATCACAAACTATCTATTAGATATCTTTTTTTAAACCCTTACCTTGTTTTAGAATTGATCTAAGTATTGATTCTGAGGTGAAAGAGCAGAAAGGGCTAGGCAACTGGAGTTAAGTGACTTGTCCACAAAAGTGAGACCACATTTGACCCCAGGTCCTCCTGACTCCAGGCCTGGCTCTCTATCTGCTGAGTGACCTAGCTGTTACACTGCACCATGTACCCTGTGAGCCCGTCGTACCAGTCCCCTCGCTATTCCTCTAACAAGACACCCTGTCTCCCAACTCCCACTGACTGTCACCCATGCCAGGAATTCTCTCCTCCCTTGTTGCTGCCTCCTGGCTTCCTAGCTTTCTTCTTAGCTGATATCCTGCCTTCTCTGAGAAGTCTTCCCAGTCTTCCTTAATGCTAGTCCCCTTTCTCTATAATTCTCTCCAATTTATCCTTGGAGGAATGTGCAGATATCTTGTTTGTTCATACTTGCTTGCGTACTATGTCACCCATTAGGTTTCCTTGAGAGCAGCGATTATTATTATTCTTTTTTTTGCCCTTTGACGCATCCCTCACACTTAGTACAGCATCTGGTACATAGTAGGCACTTACTAAGAGTTTTTGTTTTGATAACTTATTGGGGAGGGGCATACCAGGCAAACAGATAAGTTAAATACAAGTTAAATTGAGGAGGGCAATACTTTAACAACTGAGACTGGAAGGAAATCAGGAAAAGCTTTGCTTTAGAGATTTGGCCTTGAGGAAAGAGAAAGATTCTAATTTGAGGAAGCAGCACTTTTGAGCCTGGGGATATCGAGGTGAGAGAAGAAATACTGAGTCTGTATAACAGCTAGAAGCTCAGTATGGCTGGAACACTGAGTGGACAAAGGGGAATCATGTGAAATGAGCCTTAAAAAGGGATGCCAGACCCAGACTGTGTAGGGATATTGTAGTTGGGCCCTCAACAAGCCAGATTGTGTCTTTTCCTCAACTGCTCCTTTCATTTTTCCAGGTCACCAAGTATATCCTGATTACTCTTGTATCCCAGGTTTCCTGATTGTGCTGACATGTGTTGAGATCAGAGGTGGTGCATGGAATTGGGACAGTGGGGGGAGGATGGTGCAGTGGTCAGCTTGATCCCACAACACAGGCTGTCACTGTTGGCATAGCTGACTCGTTTTGGCTCACTGGCAGCTGACATATAATATGGGATGCAGGAGGGGGAGATGATTTGTGACTCGGGTTGTTTTTGGTCTTCTTTGCCCCGCAGGGATCGTGACTTCAATCTATTCCCAGAAGCCTCAAGCTGTGGAACGATACATCCTCCCCGTTCTCTGGTACTTCCTGAACAACATGATTGGGAATGGGGTCCTGCCAGGGCACAGCGGCAACGTCCGCCCTGTGGTGTGTCAACTGATCAAGAGCCTCTATGAACAAATGGGATCTCGTCTGCAAGGATGTGCTGCTGGACAGCCAAAGCAAGTCAGGAAGATGCTCCAGGAGTTCATTGACTCAAAGTTTCAGTGAAAATGGAATAGGGATAAGGGCTGGGAACTGGTGGGGGGAAAAAGAAGAACTGCTCCCCCTTCCCCCCCACTTTTAGATCATTGACAGCTCGAGAACTTTCAGCAGGATAATACATGGATCTGAGATGGGCAATTATTTTTTTAACTCTTTTTTTTTTCAGATGGAAGAATACTGATAGAATAGGCTTATAGAGTTTCAGATGTATATAGTTTATTTTGAGGTAGAATTAAAAAAAACGCCTATTTTTCTAAGGTTTTATTTTCTTGCACTCTTTTGTCCCCAGAGAAGTTTAAACGGGTATTTTTTATAGTAAGCAAAACCAGAAACAAAAACCAAAAAACAAAAAACAAAACCAAAAAACAAAAAACAAAACCCAAAACAAAAGTAAACCCAACCACGATCAATTGTGAGTTATTTTCTGATGGTGTTAAAAAGGAAAGAAAAGGCAGAACATTATTTATATACATCATAGTCTGTCCATTTGCAGATTGACTGACCCATCTGTGAATGCTTAGATTATTTATACTCAAATGGGCAGAACCTCTTAGAGATGTCTAAGACCATTAGGAAATGTAAGGATCAATTTGAGATAAACTGAATAAATAGATGGGGTGAGTTGGGGTCTAGTTCTTTTGTAGTCATCTTTGACTACAGTAGTTATCACACTACCCTTTGTAGTCATCTAAAGAAAATCCTTCTAATCTAAAGAATCTGCCAATGGGCTCATTCTGTTGTGGTTCCCCACCTTTTCTTTCTTATCGTAAATAAGAGCTAACTTGATATTTGCATCATAGACCTATTTCTGAGTGTGTCTGAGGATTTGGGTTTTTTGGAAGATTTCGAGTGGCCCTAAATGATGTCCCACATTTAGGTAGGGTTCTTCTGGTTGTTCTCTTGCATAGATGTATAGGTTTTTATTATATGGACTGTAGCATGGGATGGGGAAGAAATATGAGAAAGAAGACGGGTCTTAGATGAAAAGAACTAGGATTTCTTGATTCTTGAGGAAACAGAAAATTGAGCCCTCACTACAGGAGAAGGATGTCTAGGGATGGGATGGATCAGTGGTAATTTGACAGAACTGAGGGCAGGAGACAATAGCTTGAGGCTATTGTGCTGATATACTGGAAAGGCAGAAACTGGAAATTCAGACATCAGTGTGCCAATTCATAAATCAACCCAAAGGAAGTTGGCACTTCTGGAAATTGGGTGTCAACGCGCTCAGTTCCACACTACAAACTCAGGGCCTTTTCCCAGTCTATGGCTCCAGGGTTTGGGACAGACTCAGGAAGCCCATATCGAGTAAATCAATTCTCATTTTGGGCAGCTCTTGCTTGGTTTCAGGTTCCACACAAGGTTCAAAACTCCAGGAGGCTGGGGGGAAAATTCTGGTTAGGGTTTAGACCTACCTAGGCAGATTTGCTCAGAAATCTCTAGAAATTCCACAACCTGCCCACCCCCTCTGTATCTTCAGGTCTCATGCAGGGTAGAGCAGCCTCCCCGCCCTTGCACATCCCCCCAAAATTCCCAGATGAATCTCTGTGATATTAGGATGTGTCAAAGCTTATTTGTGTGGAGTGGATATGCATCCCCAGAGAGACTTGGGGCCTCGGGTTGGTTACTTTTCAGCTAAGGGCAGGTTTGCAGTGTGCTTTCATATTACCTCTTGTTTCCAACTCCAACTGAGTCAAAGTTAAGGTGCCACTGGGGCAGGGGGAACCTGAAACCAGTTATCTCTCCCCAAAGGCACCAGGAGCCTACCCTGCCACTCATACCCTGTAGAGAAGCAGTTATCTGACTGACTGATCAGTTGGGTGTGTTTGGTTATATTCTGAGCTACCTTCCAGTTTTGCCTCACCTTTGAGTTGGACCTAGGGGACAGGGTACTGGACTTGGGGCCAGGAAGATCTTCTTTCTGGCTCTTACTGTGAGAGGCACCACCTCTCAGCTGTAAGCAACTCTCTGGACACTCTGACATAGGTCCTTGACTTTTGAGTGAAAAATCCTTTCTGTCATGGAAGCTGGCTTTTTTTTTTGGTTGGGTGGGGACAGAGCTTGAGATAAGATAAACTCTATCTTTTTTCTCCTTTTCCCATTCCAACACTCATAAGAGTGGAGACAGAACTGGGAAGAAGGTGGAACTAACGTTTCCTTCAGAAATTTGTCACTTATCAATAGTCCAGAATCTGTCAGATTTTCCCCCTAGAATATTTAGGAATATACAACTGTTTGGACTAAATGAGGGAATATATATCCTTTCCTACTTACTTTGTCTTATCTCCAACGGCTTGGGTCCTGCCATAGTGCTTGAGGATCTTTTTTTTTTTTTAAGTTCATTTGAGAGAATAAGAATACTTGCATTCTTAAAAAAAATTCCCAAACTCTTAGATCCTATCTGGTACTTTAACCCATGGACTTGGCCACAAGAGTCATACTCTTGGCAGAGTCCAGTGCCACGATAGTACTTCCATTATGTCTTGGAACTTTCCATCTCGAGCCATTCCCACATTATCCCATTCCAATTAAAGAAAAAAACAAGTGAAAGTAATAATGCGATAGGATGTTGGGCCGTCTCTTGGATTGTTTCTTGGAGAGCTTCCGGGCTGTCACGGGAGGAGCATTAACTTAGAACCGCTGGTTGTCGGAGCACATATAGTTCTTCATTTGTAGATAGGAAGCCTGTTGTGAATAGAATATAAGCATGAGTATTTTTTTTTAATAGTAGAGTTGGTTTCAAACTGAGCCACCCACTCTCTCTTGCCTAGTCATTCTTGTGGCCAGTAGAATACGCCTACGAGATGTCTGACTGGGGTTGAGATGATAGTCTGCGACTGCAGAATAGAGATTTTCTCTGTGTAGGAAACACAATACATGAGTTGAACCCACAGCCCTAGTTTCATTAATACCTACCCTGCTAGAGTCAACTGTTCACCGTAGACTGACATAACCAAATAGGGCTTCATGCCCTTTCCCCAGCCCCTGAACATTTTTAAGGATGCACCTGCCCTCTCTGCACTCTCTTTACTTCCAGCTTCCTAGGCACAGACAAGTGGTAATGATATCACTACTTCGGACCACAAAGGCTGGTACCCTTCTTGGGTCCTGCCAGGTGCTAGCCCGATTCACTGCTTTTGTGTAACCCAGTGGTTCCCAAACTGTTTTGGCTTACCGCCCCCTTTCCAGAAAAAATATTACTTGTGCCCCTGGAAATTATTTTTAAAAAAATTTTAATAGCAATTATTAGGAAAGATAAATGCACCTGTGGCCATCACCGCACCCTTGGATCTGCAACACCCACCAGGAGGCCGTGGCACCCACTTTGGGAATCACTGGTGTAAACGATGAACATTGAGTCAGAGGAGGCAGTGCAGTACAGTGGAACATCATCTCTGAGGGCAAAGAGCCTTGGTTCAAATCCCACTTCAGACCTTGGGCAAGTCATTTAAGCTAGACTGACCTGTTTCCTCATCCGTAAAATAACAAGGGTTGGACTAGATGTCCCAGGAGGTCTTTTCCAGTTCTGCATCTCCAATGGCCCTCGAGTCTGTGTTTCTGCGGGTCTGTTAAGTGTCTGACTTACTGCTGCTGATGGGAGTGGATTGGGGATGTGAGAAGTCCAAAGCCTGGCCAATTAGTATGACTACAGTGGTGGAAAGGGGGATATAGGTGAGGAGTGGTAAAGAAGGAGCAGAAAGAATTGGTTATCATGTCCAAACCATCGTCTTTCACTGTATGCCCGTGTGCTATAAATGGCGGCCAAGATGTGAAGTGCTAAGAAAAGATGAGGCTGGGAACATCAGCTGAAGAGCCAGGACGGATTGGCTCTTCTTACAGGATCTAGTAAGCATGGGAAATGCAGAGGGGTCAGGACTGATTGTAGGGGATGCAGGAACAGACTGAAATTTTCTTATTGGCTTTTCAAGCTTGCCTTGCTCTCACAGGACTCATGAGCAGCCTCAGTTGGCACTGGTACCTCCGGGGCAGTTGGGGAAAGGGCCATGTCTTCAGCAAAGAACTGGGATAAAAGAGCTTTTGTGTGTGGGTTACACTCTCCTTAAAATGTGAAAGATTTTGTGTTCCTCAGTAGACTTTGAGGTACGTGGTACCCGTGGGTGCTGTTATTTTCTGTATAGATTTTCAGAGAATAAAATTCTACCAACGGTAGGTGGATTCTGTTTGGTGCTTTGGTGTCTGTTCTCATGAAATGGACTTTATTTATTTATTTATATTTGTCATTTTTATGTGTTTCGTTAGGACCTGTTACCCCAGAATCCACAATGGGATGATGCTCCTCTCCTTCCTCTGCCTAGATCCCTCATGTCTCCATGCTCCCACATTTCTGTCACAAATGCCTTGGGATAGCAGGCTTGAGCAGGAGATTTCTTTGCAGGTTTATTGGCCCCCTCCTCTATTTTGAGAGAAAATAAAGAGCAATATTTTCCAGGTATAATCCTTCTTCTTCCCACATAATCTCTGAGCCTCAGTTTCCTCACTTATAAAAAGGGGATCATACTATTTGCGTTATTTAACCTGTGGAGCTGTTGTAAGGAAAATATTTTGTAACCTTTGAAGCATGATATGAATAGGAGTTGGGATTACTTTTTTTTTTTTTAAACCCTTGTACTTCGGTGTATTGTCTCATAGGTGGAAGAGTGGTAAGGGTGGGCAATGGGGGTCAAGTGACTTGCCCAGGGTCACCCAGCTGGGAAGTGGCTGAGGCCGGGTTTGAACCTAGGACCTCCTGTCTCTAGGCCTGACTCTCACTCCACTGAACTACCCAGCTGACCCCTTGGGATTACTTTTTGGAACTACAAGTATGGCTCTGAGCAGAGAGCTCATGGGTTCTTTAAGAATATAATGGGATTATAGATGTAGAGCTGGGAGGTTCTTGGGGTCACCCTTTCAAAGAGGTAGAGTAAGCTCACAAAAAATAAAACAACTCCTTGCTTGTTGCATTTCCTTTCCTGTAATTCTGTTTTTTCATTTGGAAAAGAAATGGGAATTATATGAACAAATATAGTCTCCCTGAAAGGAAAAACACAGACCTAAAAAGCCCAAAGCCACCCATAGAACCTGAGTGCACAAAGCTTATAGCTGAGTCTTTGCTCCTTTAAGAAATCAGGATGTGAGCTCTGTGCAGCGGCACTATCACAGCCAATGAGGTTTAACCGAGGTGCAATTATTGCTAATTGAAAGAAATCAGGATGTGGAGCAAGCTGGGTAGCTCTGGATTGAGAGCCAGGTCTAGAGATGGGAGGTCCTAGGTTCAAATCTGGCCTCATACTTCCTACCTGTGTGATCCTGGGCAAGTCATCTCACTTCCATTTTCTAACCCTTACCACTATTCTGCCTTGGAACCAATACTGAGTATTGATTCTAAGATGGAAGGTAAAGATTAAAAAAAAAAAAAATCAGAGTGGGCTGAGCTGCCTCACTGGCACCCTGGCTCACAAACCCTGTGAATTCTGTGTCCCATTCTTGTTGGACAGTTTTGTTCAGAAGTCACTTCCTCTCCCTGTTTAACTTTACTATAGTTCTCTCATTGACTTGATTTCTCCTTTTGCTCATTCCTTCATCATCCCCCTCCTCTGTTTCTGGTTTAAGAGCAGATTCTATTGAGATGATGGCTTAAAAAAACCCCAACCTTTATCTTCTTTCTTAGAATCAATACTGTATATTGGTTCCAAGGCAAAAGGATGGTAAGGGCTAGGCCAGGGGTCAGCAATGTATGGTTCTTTCTGCAGGAGCCATAAAGTCAATTTTTTTTCAGGCGCTGTTACAGGAGCGCACTGTGAGCACTGTAGAGCTCCCACGAAATTACATTTTAAAATATGTGGCGTTTATGGCTCTCACGGCCAAAAAGGTTGCCGACCCCTGGGCTAGGCAATGGGAGTTAAGTGACTTGCCCAGGGTCACACAGCTAGGAAGTGTCTGAGGCCAGATTTGAACCTAGGACTTCCCATCTCTCAATCCACTGAGCCACCTAACTGGTCCCAGTTATAAATATATATATATATATATATATATATGTGTATATATATATTTATATTTATGACTTTGGGCAAGTGATTTAGCTTGAACTGAAACTAGCTTTCTGTCTCCTCCATTGTATGAAGACTAGATGACATGTATGGGATGTCCAAGGAAGACGAGCACCTCTGGGCTGGCTGAACCCTTTTCAGAGCTTCTCGCCCACCTTTGGTGCCTACCTTTCACCCAGCTCTCACGTGTGGCAAATGGGCTAAACTAGATTGATGGTAAAACTCAAACCCATTGTTGAATTAGGGAAACATCTACCCCAAGCACGTGAAGACCTCCACTGGTAGAATGGGCAGATGAGAACAATTTCTTGCACTGGCCATGAAGACAGCTGAAACAGATGCTTTGGGGTGCTTAGAGGTTGGCCACAAAAAGATGCCAGTGTCACCTCCTGCATCTCGGGCCATCGACATTCGACCTGACTTTTTTGTCTTGCCACTGGAGAGAGTGAGGCAGATGACTGTGCAGCTCTGCTTCACATAAATTCAATCCATGCCCAAGGCAAGATATCACTTGGTAAGATTAAAATTAATACCCAATAACTCCAAGTAATATATTTTATAAGATTTATTAATAATCACTTGAAGCAGAAAAACTATAAGGATAAAAGTAAAAGCCTGAGTAAAGAAACCTTTCCCAGCCACGTTTGTGGGAAAAGAGAGAGAGGGGCGGAGCTACACAAAACTTTATCTCCAAAATGTAAGGACGAATGTGAGAATGAAAGTGGGATGCTCGGAGAAAGAGTTTTTGGGGAGCAAATTTCTAATTTTACAACTTCATGATGTCATTGGTCCTCTTGGAAAACAAAATCTCTGGAGAGGTAGGCTATGAAGGACTTTACATTCCAAACAAGAGTTTATATTTTTGTCATAGAGGCAGTTGGGAGCCACTCTAGCTTCTTGAGCGGCTGAGTGATATGGTCAGATGTACTTTAGGAATATCCATTTGGTCTCTGTACGGAGGAGAGATTGGAACAGAGAGACTGATGAGGTTATTATAATATTCCTGGCATATATTGGTTTTTCATAGGTTTGAGACAGTCTGCCCTTTAAAATTTAGTCTTTTGATTTTTTTGGTCCCTATATGATGTTAATAATATAGAGCCTTCTATCTGTCCGGCAATATGCTAACTATCTTACAATTATTATCTCATTTGATCTTCTCAACCATCATGGCATGTAAGTGCTGTTATTATTCCCATTTTATGGATGGGGACACTGAAGCAAACAGCTTAAGTGACTTGTGGAAAGTCACATAACTAATAAGTGCCTGAGGTAAGATTTTAACTTAGTTCTTCCTGACTCCAGACCCAGGGCTCTACCTACTTTGCTCCCAGCTGCTTTTCTCAGCTGTTCCCTGTACCATCATACGGCAGAGAAGAAAATTGTTTACTTTTTTTTTAATCAGCCCTTTGTAACAACTTTATTGGGGGATGCCATTTGACATTAGATCCACCTTGGCTTCCCTCTGAGAATTTTCAGGGGCAGAAAATGATTCAGTTACCTCTGTAGCTGCTGTCAAAAATCATGACCCACTAGACAAGAAATAGCCCTGGACAGCAGCTAGGTGGTGCAATGGATAGAGCCGTGGACCTAGAGCCAGGAGGCCCTGTGGTCAAATCTGGCCATTTACCAGCTTTATGACCCTGGACAAGTCATTTAACCCTGTTTGCCTCTGTTTCTTCATCTGTAAAATGAGCTGGAGAAGGAAATGGAAAACCATTCTAGGATCTTTGTCAAGAAAAACCAAAAGGGATTACAAAGAGAAGGATATGTCTGAAGCAATTGAACAACAACAACAATAAAGTCACAGAGGACTTGTTTCCTCTCAGCTTCCACCCAACCTCTCCAAAAATCCAACTGATAAATAATTTTCATTGTGGTGGTCTATAACCCTGAGATTATATTTCCTTTCAGTCATTTCTCCTGGTTTCCCTTACTTAGAGACCTTTTCACTAGGAAGCACATCCTCTTTGGGGCAGGAGGCTGTCCCTGCTCTGGCTGGTTTTTCCCTACAACCTCATCTCTCTTTCTAGTATAGGAGATTTGATGCTGAGAGACCAACCCCTGGGAGGAGGCAGTGGGTGTGGGGAAATTTCTTGGGGGTGGAATATATCTTAGTATTGCAGGTGACCTAAAATGGGAAAGGATTGGAGGGGAACAGATTGCTTGATCCACATTTATGGGTTTTCCCAGAATGTTTCGTTTTTCTACTTAGGACAGTACGAGACCGAATGGGGATCATAATGAGACAGTAGGAAGACCCCCCCCACCTTGGAGACGGGACAGAACAAGTCAAGAGGCACTCCAGTGGGAGTTAGAAGATTTGTGTTTGAACCTGGGCTCTGCCACTTAGCACCTTTGTGACTTTGCCCTCAGTGCTTACCCTCCTGGGCTGCTTTTTTCTTCGTCTGTAAAGTGAGAGGGTTGGACCAGAGGACTCTGAGGTCCTTTACAGCTTCATTACATGGGCATCCGATGGAGTCTTTTTAGGAGCTGAAGATAAAAGAGGGAAAAATTCAGCCTGGGATACAAAGAGCAAATCCTTTTTCTTCTTTCTTTTCTCTTCCTTTTTTCTTCTTTACCTCTTCTTCTTTCGCTCCCTCTCTTTTTCTATCTCTCTCTCCATATAGGTCCTGTCTTTCTACATCTCTCTGTCACTCTTTCTCTCTGGTGAGATCTCTTTTGTCTTCCTTCTGCCTTCCCAGGGTGCCTCACAAGCATCATTTCTCCCTTCCTGGTGCCACTGGTCAAACCTAAATAGTCCTAACTTCCTTTTGGCTGCTGGACAGTCTTGAGATCTCCCTTCTCATTCTGTACTTCTCTGTTCCCAGGACCAGTAGAGGACCTAAGGAAATTCCTCCAAGTTCCATTATGGACCCTATGAGCGTAATCAACTCAGCAGTGTCAAGAGTTCTGCTATAAAACTGAGTTAAAGTGTCGAGTGAATTAAGGACGTGCTCCCCTGTGTAGGGTATGTACCTTTAATTACATTTCATAAAAACGTCCAGATAGATTGATGGAATTTTGTATAAACTTCAGGCAGGTGCCATGAGTAAATGATACCGCAATATAACAAGTTCTGCTTAATACAAGCACAGACCACAGTCACGGACCACAATCTTTGACGTGGGACCACTTAAAGAACTGTACACTTGAAAAGATTTCTTTTGTCAGCCATTGTGGAAGTTTGAGGGGGTGTCAGCAGGCAATGGTAGCCATCAATCTATACCCATTTCAATGCATATATTATGGGCTGCATTCACTGTGGTTATATGTAAAGCACCATTTTATTTTGTAGCAATAATAAATTTTCTCAACTCCTTTGTCAACCACCCCGTGGGATTTTAGGAGACAGGGCTTGTCAAACATGGGCATTTCAGAATTAAAGAAGGTTAACTTTGTTCCCTTTATTGAATACCAACATAAAGTTATTTGTGATTCGGAGCCAGGAGGTAATGGAAGGAAAGAAATAAGACCTCCAGTTATGCTAAAGAACTGCTCACCTCCAGACCTGCACTGGGGGTGGAGGGAACTTGTATTTCATCTTGAAGGTCACACTTACCCAGGCAAAATGCCACCAATATCCTGCCACTATCTTCTATTTGCCTCTCCTTCTGAGGATTCTTTTGAATGGTTTTAACTATTTTTCAAACGAGATAACATAGGCAAAACTCTTTGTAAAGTCTTAAAGCACCATGGCATTTTAGGATTATAAATTTAAAGCTGGAAGGAACCTTAGAGGTTATCTTGTTTAATCTTTTCCTTTTATATATGAAGATTGAGGACCAACAGCGAAATGATTCCCCCAAGGTTACAAAGGGTAGCAAGTAAAAGCTTGGGTTCAAATCCAGGTTCTCTGACTCCAAATCCATCATTATTTCCACTGGACCACACACTTTTTATAAAAATAATCTCTCATCTTCATCAGCGTCATACAATGATCCTGGGAGAAGCAACTATTTTTCTATTCTCTCTTATATTTTGCAGACATGAATAGATAAAAGTGCCTGATTTTTTGTAATTGAAAAAAGTATCAGGTTGTAAACAGCTTCTATAGGCTCTCTGAAAGCAGTTAGGATGATGGGAATTTTATCAACTACATCCTGTTCACATCATTTGTATTTCTTCTGCTGAGGTCACTTTATTATTTTTATTATTTTGTTAAATTTAGAATATTTTTCCATGGTTACATGATTCATAATTTCACACCCCTTCTTCTGTCCCCCCTCCTGGAGCTGACAAGCAGTTCCTCTGGGTTATACATGTATCATTGTTCAAAATCTATTCCCACGTTATTCATTTTTGCAGTAGAGGGATCTTTTAACATCAAAACCCCAATCATATCCCCATCGAACTGTGTGATTGATCATATGTTTTTCTTCTGTGTTTCTGCTCCCACAGTTCTTTCTCTGAATGTGGGTAGCATTCTTTATCATAAATTCCTCTGAATTGTCCTGGATCATTGCATTGCTGCTAGTAGAGAAGTCCATTACATTCAATTGTGCCATAACATATTAGTCTTTGTGTACAAATTGCTCTAGCCAGTCTAAAAAGTAATTTAGAACTGCCCCAGAGACACTAAGTTGTGTTTTCCTGGTTCTGCTCCTTTCACTCTGCATCAATTCCTGGAGGTCATTCCAGTTCACGTGGAATCCTGCCAGTTCATTATTCCTTACAGCATAATAGTATTCCATCACCAGCATATACCACAATTTGTTCAGCCATTCCCCAATCAATGGACACCCCCTCATTTTCTATTTTTTTGCTACTACAAAGAGCATGGCTATAAATAGTTTTGTACAAGCACTTTCTCCTTTATTATTATTTTTATTATTAATATTATATTAATTAACAATAATATTTACCAATATTAATACTATTAAAATAATAAAATAATATTAATATTATATTATTATTCATATGAAGAGTATATTATCTCTTTGGGGTACAAACCCAGCAGTGGTATGGCTAGATCAAAGGATAGGCAATCTTTTAAAGCCCTTTGTGCATAATTCCAAATTGTCCTCCAGAATGGTTGGAGGGTCACTTTATTTTAAAAACTCTTCATTTGAGATTAAAAATATTTGGTATGACCAAGAATGCCAGGATTTCACTGGTTTGGTTCTTCTCTTCACTTTTGCAAATCACAATACTCCCCAAGTCTTAGGGACAGTATCCTTGAATTATTGTGGCCAGATAACAAAAAAAAAGATGAATGGCAAATGAGAGTGTGGCTGTGGTAAAACAGGCATATTAATACTCCATGGAGCTACGAATTGCTCTAGCCATTCTATTTTTATTTATTTTATTTTTTTTTAAACCCTTGACTTCTGTGTATTGGCTCCTAGGTGGAAGAGTGGTAAGGGTGGGCAATGGGGGTCAAGTGACTTGCCCAGGGTCACACAGCTGGGAAGTGTCTGAGGCCAAATTTGAACCTAGGACCTCCCTTCTTAGGCCTGACTCTCAATCCACTGAGCTACCCAGCTGCCCCCTCTAGCCATTCTAAAAAGCAATTTGGAAATGCCCCAGAGACACTAAATTGTGTTTTCCTTTGACCCATTAATAGCTCCTTTAGGCCTTTATTCCAAAAAGATAAAAAAAGAGGAAAAGTGCCTATTGTAAAAATATTTATAGTAGTTGTTTTAGTAGTGGCACAGAACTGAAATCTAAGGGGGTATCCATCAATTGGGGGCAGGGGTGGACAAATTGTGGAACAGATGTATAATGGAATATTATTGGGTTATAAGAAATGATGAAAAAGATGATTTCAGAGAGACAAGGGAAGGAAGATATGTATGAACTGATGCATAGTGAAGAGAGCAGAACCAGAAGAACAATTTATACAGTAACAACAATGTTATAAAGGCAACTTGGATAAACTTCAGAACTCTAACCAATGCAGTGTCCAAACATGATTCCGGAGGTCCATAGATGAAACATGCTACCCATCTCCCGAAAGAGAGGTTATGGATTCATGATGCAGATTGAAACATACATTTTAGACAAAGAATCTGTTTTGCTCAACCATTTATAGTTGTTTCAAGTATTATCTTTCTTTTTAATTGAGAAGAGAGGGTGTGAGGGAGAGAAAAGAAATGTTTATTAGTGAAAAGATTTTTTAAAAATGACTGTGCCCCAAATAAAATCATTAGCTGGTGGCTACCCATCTAGTGGTGAGCCTTCCTGCATTTAGTGAGGCTGGTCCTTGTGTGACAGACACTCATTCAGTGACTGGGACTTATTGGAATCTTTTCTAGCTCTGCAGAACCCATCAATATTGGAATTCTGCTAGCATAGCTTTCAAGAGCCCTGGGTGACCTCCGTATGCCAATAAAGCTTCAGAGGAGAACTTTCATGGAGGTCCCTGCTCTGAAGGTATTTGATTTCTGAATTATCAGTCTATTGTTAACAGTAAAGTCACTGAAGCAGGAATGGCTGTGCTTTATGTCTGCCTGGTGTCAGGTCTAGTTCAGTCTAGTATTAGTCCTCAATAAAAAATTAATATGGGCCAGCAAATGCTCCATTTTATTTGTCTTCTGTAGACCTTAGGAGAAATGGTGAGTATGACAAAGCTTCTCTCCTTCTGAGTCTTCCCTGACCTTGACTTGGACCAAATTTTTCTAATAGGATCATGGAGCTAAAAGAGACCTCTGCGGTCACTGAGTCATATTCCCTTAGGAGTCTTAGTTCCTTTTCTTTCTATGTAGTTTAACCAAGAAAAAACCAAAACCTTCCCTTGTGGCATCTGGGGGAATAGTAGATAGAATGTCTGGTCTGGAGTCAGGAAGACTAGAATTCGAATTTAGCCTCAGACACTTACTGGGCGTAGGACCCTGGGCAAGTCACTTAACCTTTGTTTGCCTTGATTTTCTTGTGTGTAAAATGGATATAATAATAGCACCTGCCTTTTTGTTTTTTCAAATGTTAGATATTTGTAAAGTGCTTATTGGCATAATACCTGGCAAGGAGTAAGCTCCTTGGAAAGGGCTTGTGCAAGAGCAGAGAGATTGGAGAACAGCTAATAGTTTAAGGCCACATCTCTCCCCAGAGGCAAGCCAGATTACAGTCTTGTCAGAATCAAACAGCGCCTCCTTGTTTAGGTAGACTTCAAAGGGTCAAATATTCACTGGCTATTAGAATCTCATACAGCAGCATCCCTTTGTGTAACTAGAGACCAGAAGGCATTGCTCTAGGACTTAGATGATTAAAATTAATGCTCAATTCCTCATGTCTAGCCAGAAAGCCATTTAATGGTGAATTCTTGCTCTAAAACATACAGACTGTCCTGGCACCTATGAATCTTTTCACTGTCTCCAAACCCCACTCCACTCTCTTCCATCATGTGCTCCTGAGCTAGGGGAATTGGGAAGGGGAGGAAGGATGGTGATTGTGGTGGGAAGGAGGGTGCTTGAGGTGTACAAATGGACTGTGTCTATGGCGTTTATCTTTATTCTGTGTATCCCGTAGGGTCCATCTCAGCTGGAGTTTGTTTCTTTTGAAAAACGTGCCTGTGTGATGTTTGAATACACCTCTTGGGAGCCAACTCAGAATACCTAGACATCACATTTATCATTTATGTGGGGTTGTCTATTTGAAAAATTACTTCCGTGTCTGTTCACTGTCCCAAAATATTTTTTATCAGTAGCTAGAGATTCACAGAATGTTAAATTTGAAAGGGACTGTAAAGATCTCCTAATGCCTTGTTTTACATAAAATAAAATAAAGACAAATAAGAGAAAATAATGATAAAGATTAAAAAAAAACCTGAGACCCAGGTAGGTGAAATAATGTTCTCAAAGCTGGGCAGAGAGTCTGGTTTCTAGGCTCATGCTTTTTCTTCTGGACTTACTTTTTCTTCTATCATCTTTTTCCTGACCTTCTTTGCCTCCTTCCAATCTTTTTTTCTTCTTTCTCTTTTCTTTCTAGAGAGAGGAGTCTTTTCTTTTTTCCATTCTTTCATCATCTTTTTCCTTTCTACTCTATCTTTTCCCTCTTTTCTCCCATCATTCATTCATTCAACAATATCTTTCCTTTCTCCTCCCTACCTTTGCTTTCCCGACTTCCTTGTTCACTTTTATGTACAATTCAGCTTCTATCTGTGTTCTGTAAACTTGGGGGGGGTGTCAGGTGGGGACATGCAAAAGTGAGGGGAATTCAGGAATGCAGAGCAAATAGGATGTGGGAGAGAAAGACCAGGAGACATGGAAAGGAATAATGGGAAAGAGGGTCTAGTCTTGCCCACTTGACCAAACTGCCTTGGCCCTTGACTAGGGACAGGAGGAGCTCTCTCCTCCCCATTATCCCGTCCCATGTCTACTTCTTTTTCCTTGGTTCTCCTTTCCCACAACCTATTTGCACTGCCCTGTTGATTGGAGTCAGCAAGTCCCATGAGGGTGTTGATACTCTACAAAACTTTAACCATCTTCTCTGGTTCAAAGTCCTCATGTTGCGTTGGTAAAGGCTGGGGTGCACAGGGAGCACCCCAAAGGGATTTGCCTGGCTTGGTCAATGCCCCACTCTTCTTTCTCAGTAACTGCCATATGTCTGGCCATTCTTGGTCCCAAACCACTGAAACTTACCTCCCTTTTGTCAGGGCACATATTCTTCAACTCTTCCAAGAGGATAAGAGGTAACCTGACAGAAAGTAGTCTGTTTTAATGGTGCTAATGGGATAGGGCTAGAGGATTTAAATTTACAACTGGATAGGACTTTGGAGGCCATCTAGTCTAACACCCAGGGAACCATGTGCACTGCAACATCAGCTTTTGTTTGGGTTACACAAAGGGACAATTCTAATAAGTGGAGCTTTGGAGCCAAATGATGATAATAATAGACAATAATAACAGAGCAATGATTATGTCCCAGGCACGATGCTTAGCATTTTACTGTATCTCATTTCATCCTTATAATGACCCTGGGAGATAAGTGCTATTATTACCCCCATTTTACAGATGAGGAAAATGAGGATAAATCACTTGCCTAGGAGTACATAGCTAGTACGTATGGCTGGATTTGGATTAAGGTCTTCCTGACTCTAGTCTCTATCCACTGAGTTATCTAGCTATCTCAAGTAGGAGGGAAAGGCAGGGTAGGCTGGTTAAGAATGTATTTTTAGTTCAAGATACTGCCCAGAATACACCTTCAAGGTAGTGGCCTCTCCTTCTTCTGTCTGCTTCCTTCTCAGTATGAGGGAAAAGTAGGAGCAATAATAGTTTTCTTCCTGTTTTTTTTTTTAACCCTTAACTTCTGTGTATTGGCTCCTAGGTGGAAGAGTGGTAAGGGCTAGGCAATGGGGGTCAAGTGACTTGCCCAGGGTCACACAGCTGGGAAGTGGCTGAGGCCGGGTTTGAACCTAGGACCTCCTGTCTCTAGGCCTGACTCTCAATCCGCTGAACTACCCAGCTGCTCCTCTTCCTGGGTTTTTGAAAGGTTCCCTTTCTTCCTCCATTCCATTGAGCCCCTTATCTAGCCCCCTTGAAAGACCTAGTTCATAAGCCACATTTTCACCCTCTTAATAAGCCTATCCATAAAATGGGAGTGCTTGCCAGGGGACCCAGAGAAGCAAGTTGGTGCAGGGTGTTTTCTGCTTGTCTGCTGCTGGGGAGACAAGGGTCTGGAATTGCCCAACATCCTCACAACAATGCTTTTGCCTTTAGCACATAGTCAAAGAGTAGCATCCCTTTGTCTCAGAGACTTTTGGAAGTCCCTTCTTGTGCTCAGGATGCAATGTTTGCTGTGGGACAAAAAGTGGGCACAACTCCAGGGACTTGGCAAAACACTATAACTTCTGTTAACTCTGTGGGAGAAGGCAAAGGTTCGGGGATGGAGGGGTGGACCCATATCTCAGATCCAGCTTCATCCCTATGTCCTCTGGGTAAGCAGCTTTGCTAAGTAGAGTCTCAGCAAACACATGGAAAAATTTTGTAAGTCTAAGAGAGATATAGTATTATTCATATTTTTCTTTGAATTATAGTTCAGTTGCTTCAGCCATATCTGGCTCTTTGTGACCTCCTTTTGGAGCTTTCTCAATAGAGATAATAGAATGATTTGCTATTTCCTTCTCTGGCTTATTTTACAAATGAGGAAATTGAGGCAAATAGGGTTAAGTGACTTGCCTAGGGTCACCCAGCTAGGAGATGTCTGAGGTTAGATTTGAACTGAGGTCTTCCAGGCCTGGCACTTTATCTACTGCGCCTAACCAGCTGCCCTGTTTTTTGGATTATTCCCATTTCTGTGGGGCTCTGTAGTTTACAAAGCATTTTTCTCAGAACCCTTGTGAGGCAAAGACAGGAACTGGGCTAAAGATAATGTAAGATCAAGGTCTAGGCTAAGATAATATTAGGGTTGGGACTGGACACTTTCCACCAATGCAGATCAGTTCTTTCTCTGTTAGGACAGTTTTAGAGATGTCTCAGAGTTCTCCAGCCAGGATGGGTCGGAACCAGGGAACCAGGACTCCTCAGAGCTCTACCCATTCTACTCCAGCTAAGTGTAACGGGGGATAGAGAACTACACCTCCGTCTGGACCCTGAGTTGGCCCATCCAACTCAGAAGAGCGGAGGAGGGGAAAGGGCCATATGACAGATCTTTGCCGTGGTAGAGGGAAAGTTTCAGGTGAGAGCTGAGGAGGGGAGAAGGGCGCGGGGAAGAGAACAAACGCTTGTACAGTGCCAGGCACCGGGCTGAGCGCTTCACAAAGAGCTCCCTGGATCCTCACCACAAACCAGGGAGGCAGGTCCTGCTATTACCCCCAATTTACAGTTGGAGAAACGGAGGCAAACAGAGATGAAGTGACTTGCCTGGGAACACGCCGCTGGTAAGTCCCTGAGGCTGGATTGGACTCCAGGGCCGGTGTTCTATCCACTTTACCACCCCGCTGCCTCACGTAGCAAGATGGTGGATGGAGCGGTGGTCAGAAGCCATGAAAGTCTCTCTCCAAAGCTCCAGCCACGAGCTCCTGCCTGCACCCATTCCCACACCCTGAGGAGAAGCCGAGATCCGCATCCAGAGCTCCTGAGGGTGTCCCCGTGCCTGACTGTGCTGCCCAATCCAAGCACCCATCGTAGGTCTGAGGGCTCTGTTTGCTTTTTGCTCCTTCACTGAAGGGCAGCCAGGGAGGGACTAAAGACCTTTAACTGCGCCTTGTTAGAAGTCCTGGGGCTGCCCAAGGACTGGGCAGCAGGGACTGGGCGGCAGGAGAGAAGCAGCGGGCATGCGGACATGAGGTAAGCACCTTATGAGGTGAGGTTTTTTTGCTTTAAAGCGCGTCCCTCTCCGCACGCTGGGGCCAAGTGGCCTCGGGGCTCCGAGGGGTGAAGCGGGTCGGGGTGGAGGGGAGCTCTTCTGGCGGGTCGGGGCTGGGGCTGTTCTCGTAGGGTCAATCGGCCCAATCCTCGAGGGCGGCGCGCTTTCTGAGAGCTCGGCACTTCCCCTTTGGGGTAAATGTGGGCATACCCAATCCTCCTGGTCCATAGGAACAGAACAATAAGCAGCCCCGGGTGGTTAATTATTTTTAGCCTCATTTTAGAGCAGAGGGAATCGTCCCACAGTTTTAAACTGGAGTCAGCCTGGGAAAGAATGGCTGGACTTAGAGTTAGGGGAGACCTGGGTTCAAATTTTTGCCTGACACCAGTTGTATGAACAAAAAGTCACTTAACTACACAGAGTTTCTGTTCCTTATCTGCAAAACAGAAGGCCATAATCCCGGGAGTGCCTACTTTTCAGAGGAGAAAGAATTTACAAATGTGTGTAGGGGCAGCTGGGTGGCACAGTGGAGGCAGACCTGGAGACAAGAGGTCCTGGATTCAAACTGACCTCAGACACTTCTTAGCGGTGTGACCCTGGGCAAGTCACTTAACCCCAAAGCCTAACCCTTGACACTCTTCTGCCTTAGAAGCCATACTTAGTATTGGTTCTAAGACAGGTACCGGTTTAAACATTTTTTAAAAATCGAAAAGGGTGCAAAGAGCTTTGAAAATTGCAAACTTTCCAGTGCTTCCTAATGCCAGCTCTTATTGTTATGGTATGACTCGTCCAAGGTCAGCACCAGGACTGGAACTCGAGTCTTTCCATTTCAAGCCCTAAAGATCCTCCTGAATCTTTTCACGACAGTAGAAAAACAACCCAAACGAATGAAGACCTTTTTGAGATGGTTTATCTGGGAGTAAAGGGACTACAGAGAGCTGAAATGGTAACAAACCTGGCTCCTGGGCTCCAGGGTAAGGCTAGTCCTTAAAGGATAGGCAGAATGGCCCAGGGGCTCCTTCCTTCTGGATCACACCATAAAGGGAGGCTGCCTATAAAGGAGGGTCCGGAAGAGATGGCTGGATCCAGGGCCCCAGCTTTAGGGATTTCCAACTCCAGGGAGAGGTGTTGCGTGGCTGTGATCCGGGAGAGACTCTGGCTCCTAGGAGGCACTTTTCCTGGGGCTGGACTTTCACTCTCTCTGGAGCCCTCGACCCACCACATACAGGTCAGGGTGAGACGCCCACTTGCTGCTTCCTTTCCCATCCGTCAAGCAGAGGTTGTTCCAAGGGGCCGCCTCCTTTGGGGGATTCTCCTCTGAGCTACAAAGAGAAAGGACAATGAGGTAGTAATGGGCTAACTGAGGTATCTGGGGTTATAGAAGGATGTGGCTCTGACACTTAATGGGACCCTGGTCAAGTTAGTTGGAGTTGGAGTCAACCTGGGATAATGGAAAAAACATTATGGGGGAGGGCAGCTGGGTGGCTCATTGGGTTGAGAGCCAGGTCTAGGGATGGGAGGTCCTGAGTTCAAATCTGATCTCAGATACTTACTCACTATGTGACCCTGGGCAATTCATCTAGTCCTTACTGCTCTTCTACCCTGGAACTAATAGATAGTATTGATTCTAAAATGGAAGGGGAAAAAAAAAGAACACTGGACTTGGAGTTAGGAGAGACCTGGTAACCTCCTATCTCATCTAATTCTTTTGCTAACTAGGTATTAGGCTCAGTTATTGTGGTGCTTTCAGAAGATTCAGAATGCTGTCAGTCCCCAGGAATTTTAAACACCCTGGGTCAAAGACCCAGTTATGATGCCCTAGTTACTGCTCTGGGAAAGAGCCCAAAGGAGAAGAGAGCACATTCCTGGACCTTGGATTCTGTTCATAGACCATGGGTTCTGATGTCATGGTTTTGTATAAGTGGACCTGTCATTTCACAGGGGTGGGTAGTACAAGTGTCATTATTCCCATTTTACAGATGAGAAACCTGAGGCTCAGTAAGCTATCTAGGACCACACAACTAGCAAAGATTAAAGTGAGGGCTCAAATTCAGCTCTTCTGCTTTCAGATCAAGTGGCCCTTCTACTACATTGTTCTTTGTGCATTGGAAATACCTTCTAGTCACATGTTATTGCTGTTCAGTCATTTTTCAGTCATGACCACTTCTTTGTGACCTCATCTGGGGTTTCTTGGCCAAGATACTGGATTGGTTTGACATTTTCTTCTCCATTTCATTTGACAGTTGAAGAAACAGAGGCAGACAGGGTTAAGTGACTTGCCCTGGGTCACATAGCTAGTGTTTGAGTTTGATTTGAACTCAGGTCTTCTTGAGTCTAGACCTGGCACTTTATCCACTATGCCACCTAGCCCTCTCATATAGGGAGTCAGAAATGCAAATGATCATCAGTCCACATTTGAGATAACAGATTAAGAGCTGGGGATCTGTTGTCTGTTCTAAGGTTTCCCAAGTTCTTTTCCAGCCCCCCGCCCCCATGAAACCTAGCAAATTCCATTGCAATGAAATTCCATTCTGTGGCAGTC
Organism: Gracilinanus agilis; assembly: GCF_016433145.1. Lineage (NCBI taxonomy): Eukaryota > Metazoa > Chordata > Mammalia > Didelphimorphia > Didelphidae > Gracilinanus > Gracilinanus agilis. The sequence continues at coordinate 229,589,206 of NC_058131.1, read as the reverse complement.
ACACAAACAAGGGTTTTTAAAGCATCTACTGGGTGCTAGGCAAGGTAAAAGCCAGAGTCCCCGCCTGTCTTTAGGGCCTTAAAGTCTAGCTGGGGAGACAAAACCCAGATCTTGACATGAAACATATTAAGGCAGTGTAAAAACAAAAAACCAAATTCCCAAGTGTGGTACAGAAAAGTACTCTAGAGCCTGCCTTACAGATGATTCTGGCCAGGATCTTTTGTTCCTGAAGGCATCAAGGGCTAGTGGATTAATGGGTCATTGTTTATTCTCTCCATCCTCACCCTTTCCTTTTTTTTTTAATTTAAATTTTTTCTAAAACCCTTACCTGCTGTCTTAAAATTGACAGAGGGGCAGAAGTCCCTCCTTAATAGGAGAGAGAGAAAAGGAGGCAGCTAAGTGGGTTAGTGAATAGGGTGCAGAACTTGGGGCCAGGAGAATGTGAATTCAAATCTGGGTTCATATCCCTCTCAACTTATAAATCCAGGCAAATCATTTAAACCTTTTTGCCTCAGTTTCTTCATCTGTCAAATGAGCTGGAGAAGGACATAGCAAACCACTATAGTATCTTCATCAAGAAAACTCCAAATTAGGGTTACAAAGAGTTGAACCTGACTGAAAAACGACTGAATAACAATTATGTTGATCTGATTGTCCATTACACAAACTAAGGCTAGAAGAGAAAATTGTAGCACTTTGGAGAGGGGGTAGAATCTCACTGACTTCCTTTGGGGAGAAAGAGGGGACAGGTAACCCTTTGCTAAATGGCTTGAGGGCTGGTGGGAGCAGGAGGACCCAAGACCATGTTTCCAGGAGCTTCCTTCCAGTTTTAAAGGTATATGGGATTCCCTGAATCATGCTATAGTGGAGATTGGCTAAGACCATCCATGGCAAATACCCCAGTTCTCAAGAGTTATGTTAGAAAGTCAGCTCATACAGAGACTTGGAAATTATGAGGATGTCTATTCATGGAGAATGGCTCAACAAATTGTGGTACATGTTGGTAATGGAATACTATTGTGCTATAAGAAATGAGAAGCAAGATAATTTCAGAAAAAGCTAGAAAGATCTGCGGGAACGGACACAGAGCGAAATAAACAGAACTGGGGGGGGACATTATATGCAATAACAACAATATTGGATGATGATTATCTGTGAAAACTTGGCTACTCTTGGCAATGCAGTAATCTGGGACAATCCTGAAAGACTCATGACAGGGAATGCTCTCTACCTCCAGAGAAAGAACTGTTGGAGTCGTCTTTCACATCAGTGTATCTCGGTTTATTTTAGGTTATTGATTATATATGAGTCTGCTCTTACAACAGCAACCAATATAGAAGTGTGTTTTACATGACAATAAAAATAAAATTTAAAAAAAGCAAATTAAAGAAAGAATAAGTTGTTGAATACACAGAACATTTAAAAAAAGAAAAGAAAGTGAACCCATAGATTAGAAGCATGCAAAAGTAGAAAGTGCACTAAGCCTTGAGTCAGAAGACCTCAGTTCGAATCCCACCTCTGATTCTTGCTATTGACTTTGGCTGAGTTACTCGATGTCTCTGGACCTCAATTTCTTCCTCCATCTCTAGATTCATGATGCTCTGACATTACTGCCCCTTTTGCCAGTGTTCTAAGGGTTATGGGCTTCCCCCGCACCTTTGTGGCCAGTCTTCTATGTAACCTGACTCAGGAAAGTGGGTGGCTGGGGGGGGGTGTAGCAAGCAGGCAGGTGTTTGACAGACCCACAACAGAATTATCACTTTGTATTTAAGGAAACGGACTGATCCTCTTTTGAATCTGTAGGCGACAACATTCTGAAACCTTAAGACCCATCAAGGGATTTAGCGGTGGATTGAAGCTTCATCCACCCACAAAGGCGTTCAGTGGATTGTCATCCAAGTCCCCTCTTCTCTAAGTACAAGATATAAACATCATTCTCATTTTCTGGGGAAAAAAAAGCATGGACCATGAATTGCTACCAGTGAAAGTCAGGGAGCTCAGGCAGAGGCAGGCAGAGTTTGGTCCCAGTTGCCCAAAGGGAGATCTGTTTTCATGGCTTTGAGGCGGGATGGGGGAAGTGCTTTGGACTGGATAACCCTAAGTGCAGACTCAGTGGCCTTTGCCACTGTCTCAAAGCAAGATCCCTGGGTCAAGGGAGGCTCCACTCTCTGATGCAGTGACCCCAGGCCAGGAGGACTTCCTATTTTCAGTCTATCAAGATAATAGAATTTCAAATCTACCATCTCACTCTAGGACCTTTTCGTTGTTTTTCAGGCATGTCTGTCCCTTTGTGACCCCATTTGGGGTCTTCTTGGTAAAGATATTGGAGTGGTTTGCCATTGCCTTCTCTAGCTCATTTTACAGATGAGGAAATAGAGGCCAGCAGGGTGAGGTGACTTGCCCAGGGTCCAACAGCAAGGAAGTGTCTGAGGCTAGAGACTTCCTGACTTCCTGCCTGGCACTCTATCCACTGTGCCACCCAACTGGGACTTTGGACAAGTCTAAATTTCCTTTTCTGAGGCTTAGTTTCCTCATCTCAAAAATGAGGCTCCTGGGGGGCAGCTGGGTAGCTCAGTGGATTGAGAGCCAGGCCTAGAGATGGGAGGTCCTAGGTTCAAATCTGACCTCAGATACTTCCCAACTGTGTGACCCTGGACAAGTCACTTGACCCTCCACTGCATACCCTTACCACTCTTCTGCCTTGGAGCCAATATACAGTATTGACTCCAAGACGGAAGGTAAGAGTTTAAAAAAAATGAGGCTCTTGGATTCCATGACTTCATTAAATGTCTGCCCCTGCTCCGAGATTCTATAAATTGTGAAAATGCTGCTTTTGAGATGCTGTTATCCATTTGTACCCCCTTTTGTTGATCTGCTTCTGCTCTCAGCTGCCAGCTCTATACTTGAGAGAACTAGAGGAAACCAAGAGGCACACGGGGAGAGGGTGGCAGAGCAATGTGGAGTCAGACAATCTGGGTTCAAATCCTGCTCTGTAATTTAACACCTGTGTGACCTTGGACAAGGCACTGCATTTCTCAATGAGGCCCCAAGTTTCTTTGATAAGATGAAGGGGCTGGCCTAGATCAGTGGTTCTCAAACTTTTTGGTCTCAGGAATCCTTTAAACTCTAAAAAATTATTGAAGCCTTTCCCCCAAAAAGTTTTCGTTGATGTGGATTATATCTTAGTGATAATTAACATGTTAGAAATTCAAACGTGTTATTACAAAATAGTTTTGACCTCAGGGACTCCCCTTAAAGGGTCTTGGTGATGTGTCAGCCATTCTCTGAGAAACTGGTCTCCATCTCTGAGAAATCTTGACACTCTGAACCTAGGATCTCATAATCCTAAAGAATCACAGAAATGCAGAGTTTTGAAAGAACTTCATTAGGTGTGATATTATCTGAAGACAGAGGAATGGACTAAATGACTCCTGAAAGTCCCTTTCAACTAGCATAGAAATACTAATAGGTTACATTTGGGTAGTACTTGAAGCATTTTCCATATATGTTATCTCACTTGCACTCATGTCCACCTTGTGAGAGAGGTGCTTTTATTAGCCCCATTTTACAGATGAGCAAACAGAGATTAAATGGTTTGTCCAGGGTCAGGCAGCTAGTACACGTCAGAGGCAGGATGTCAGCTCAGGTCTTTTTGACCTCAAATCCAGCTCTCTCTTGTTTAGAGAACTTTCCGTCTCTTCTGTATTACCGATGCTCCAAATTGATGGAGATCACCTAATCCAACTCCCTCATTTTACAGAAAGCCTAAGTTACTTGGGAAAGATTGAAGGCAAAAGAAGAAGGGAATGGCAGAAGATAAGATGGATAGAGTCACGGAAGCCACGGCCATGACTTTGGACAGATTTCAGGGGAGAGTAGAGGACAGAAGAGTGTTAGAGTGCTATTGGCCAGGGAGTCACAAAGGCTCAGACTTGACTGAATGACTGGACGACAGCCAATAAGTTATTTACCCAGGTTCACACAGGTAGTGGGGGATAGCTGGGTGGCTCAGTGGATAGAGTGCTGGACCTGGAGTCAGGAAGACTTACTTTCCTGAGTTCAAATCTGACCTCAGACACTTACTAACTGTATAACCTGGGGCAAGTCACATAACCCTGTTGGCCTTAGTTTCCTCATCTGTAAAATGAACTGGAAAAAGAAATGGCAAACCACTCTAATATCTCTGCCAAGAAAATCCCAAATGGGGCTTTTTCAACTAACAACTGAACGACATCATACAGGTAGTTAGTGGCAGAATTAGTATTTGAACTCGGATCCCTTAACTCCAAATCAAAGGGCTCTTTTTCATAGGCTTTTCAATTCCTAGGGGAAAATGAAAAGAAGAGTGGCACTTTATTACTGCACAATTTTGTGCCTTTGATTACTGGCTCCTGCTGCTTGGAAATGTTAGTGTTTCAAATCAATGCTTTTTATTTTTTTATTGTTTCTCCTCTTGCCAGCAGTTTCCAGGAAGGCAGCCTTTTAGAACTCTAATGATAAAACAAGTGGATGGCTTGAAGAATAACATTAATAATTTGCTCTGAGATTCCCAGCTGTGGGCAGCTCATCTTCACTTTAAGAAATGAGCAACGTTATAGAAAGATTCTTGTAAATAATCCATACCTCATTTCCTCCAGTGGCTGGGAAAATTCTGATGGTTTTTAACTATGATATTGTACAGTTTCTCATGGGTCATGCTTTGTTAACTAATGTTGGCTGAAAAAGAAGAAATGAGCTCCTTGAGGACAAGGACTGTTCTCAGTTTGTCTTTGGATCTCCAGAACCTGACGCAGCACCCATCATGCTTTAGGAGAGAGAATCTTAAATCTGTGTTGTGGACCCATTGAGCAGTTGGGCAAAGTTTGTGGATTTCTCTCAGAATAATGCTCTTAAAGGCATAAAATAATAAAGGAAACCAATTTCAATGAAATAAAGATGATTTTTCCCTTATAAAATTGATGTGCCCCCTGAAATCTCTCCTCAGACCCCAGTAAGAAGCCCTGCCTAAGTACGGTGGAAGGAACCCTGGATTTGGAACCAAAGGTCTTGAAATCAGCCTCCAGCTCCACCATCTATGTTATCTTGGGCAAAACTCCAAACATAAACAAGGGCAAAGCCATTTCATTATTATCATTCAGTTGTTTTTTCAGTTGTGTTTGACTCTTTGTGACCCTATTTGGGGTTTTCTTGGCAAAGATACTGGAGTGGGTTGTCATTTTATTTCCCCAGCTAATTTTATAGATGAAGAAACAGGGTTAAGTGACTTTCCCAGGGTCACACAGCTAGTGAGTATTTGAGGCTGACTTTGAATCAGGTCCTCCTGATTCTAGAGCCAGCAAAGCTAGACCTCCATTAAAATCCCTTCTTTTACAGTTACTATTTGCTTACTGCTTGTGTCACTTGAAAAAAGTCACTTCATATCTGCACCTCAGTTTCCTCATCTGTGAAATGAGAGAGTTGGGCTAGACTTTCAGAGTCCCTTCTGGCTCTAAATCTATGCTCCTCGGATGTTAATCTTTCTTTCTCCAGGGTTTCAGGGGCCACAGCTTTCCTTTACTCAGTCTTTTTTGTAAGCTGACTTGGGAAGGTGGGTGGTGGGTGTGATAGGGACAGAGAGTGGTACTGTGCCTGATGACCCTTAAAATGAGGCTGATGGAAGTGAGCTCCTGGGCCCCTTCTAGCTCTAAATCCGTGAGCCTGTGGTTGTGGTTTGGATTGAGACTTTGCTACCTCCCCCATTCAGCTGTTGAGGAGATCATGTTGGTCACACACTTTATAACATCCCCAAAGTGCAATATGTAGGGTGAGGGATTTAACTGTCCTTAGTGGGAGAGCTTGGATGGAGTGGAGAGAACCCTGGGCTGAAGTCCCATCTCTGTCATTAAACAGAGTCTTTGATCAAGTCACCTGTAAACCGTTCTGGGGGTGACCTAGCTCGTATTAACTCACACTTCAAAGCATTCCCAGGTTTGCAAAGACCTTTCCTCATAGCCACTATGTGATGTCAGTGCTACAAATATTAACATCCCCATCTTACAGGTGAAGAAACTGAGGTCCAGGGAGGCAGAAATGATGCTGGATTTGGAGACAAAAGTCAAATTTTGACTTTGGCATGTTAGCTGGTGGATTAGGTACGTCACTTCCTCTGTCTGGGTCTCAGTTTCCTTACCTGTAAAATGAGCTGGCTGGACTAGATGCCCTTTAAGGTCTTTTTCAGCTCTGAATCTAGAAGCTTTTAACCTGTTCATCTCCACTCAAGTAATAATTGCAAATATTTACATGGTGCTTGAAGGTTTGCAAAGAGCTTTACTTTATTGTTGTTCAGTCAAGTCTTTGTGATCCCATTTGGGGTTTTCTTGGCAGAGATCCTGGGGTGGTTTGCCATTTCCTTCTCTAGCTCATTTGACAGATGAGGAAACAGAGGTATATAGGGTGAAGCGACTTGCCCCGGGTCACCCAGCTAGGATGTGTCTGAGGCCAGTTTTGAACTCAAGATGAGCCTTCCTGACTCCAGACTTGGCACTCTATCCACTGTGATACCCAGTTGCCCCAGGCACTTACCCAAGTAATAATAATTGCAAATATTTACATGGCGTTTGAAGGTTTGCTAAGAACTTTACCTCCAGTATCTCATTTGATCCTTATAGTCATGCTGAGATGGGGGTTGCTCTCCCATCATTGTACAAATTGGGATGTGGAAGAGGCTCAGAGGCAGAACTTGAACCTGGATCTTGCTTCCCATGCCAGGGGGCAGTGAGGGTTTGAACTTAGATCTTATGACCGCAGTTCCAGCACCTTACTACCTCTAACATGCTCTGAACCTGAGGAAAAGCTTTTAAAACCAGATTTAAAGTCAGACTTCCGAGGAGACATGTTTTCTTCCCAGTGGGCAAGTGAAAGACCATGGTCACCCTTCTTTTGGAAAGATGGTCCCTCCTGTGCCTCTGGAAGAAGGAAGGTCCGGGACGGGTGAGGCCAGGTCAGTGTCAGGATGGCTAATTGGTCTCTTCCCACTCCCTAACCCCTCACATTTTCCCTGCAGGCTACAAGAACTCCTTGACTGAATTTTCCTGCCCAGAAACCTGTTTTCTAGAATAGAGAACAGGGAGCCCGAAGGCCACATCCCTGGGGGAGATACCCTTTTCATCTGTTTCCTCTTATGTAAAATGAGGGGCAGCCAGGCGGTGCAGTAGATAGAGTTCCAGATCTGGAGTCAGGGGGACCTGGGCTCAAATCTGGCCTCAGATACTTCCTGGCTGTGTGATGTTGGGCAAGTCACTTCCCTCTCTTTGCCTCAGTTTCCTCATCTGTCAAATAGACTAGAGAAGGAAATGGCAAACTGCTCCATTATCTTTGCCCAGAAAACCCCAAATGGGGTCACGATGAGTCAGACATGACTGACTAAACATCAGCAAAAAATAAGAAGTAGATGGTTTCTAAGATGCATAAAGGCTGCCTCTAACATTCCATCATTCTTCTTGGGTCCTGATTTTCCCTTTAACTAGTGATGTGAACATGGACAAGCCATGTTCATATAAGATTGTCAAGGTTTGTTCATTGCAGAAACATTGACAACTGAATAGGTTTGTGAAGAGTTTTATATATGGCATCTCATCTGATCTGCATCCCAGCCATATAAGGTAAAGGTTGAAGTTATTTTTGTTCCTACTTCAAAGATGAATAAACTGAAGCCAAGACACATTAAGTGATTTGCCCAGGGCTACATAGTACTAATGGCTGTAAGACAGGATTTGAATTCAGGTCTTCCTAACTCCCCAGTTGAGTACCCAGTCCAGTACACCATGCTGTCTCAATAACCTTTTGAGGGGAGATATTTATTTATTTATTTACCCACTTATTCATTCATTCATTCATTCACCCACTCATTTATTTATTTATTTAGTTTCTTGTTTATCTATTTTTAGGCCCTTAACTTCTGTGTATTGGCTCTTAGGTGGAAGAGTGGTAAGGGTGGGCAATGGGGGTCAAGTGACTTGCCCAAGGTCACACAGCTTGGAAGTGTCTGAGGCTGGATTTGAACCTAGGACATCCTATCTCTAGGCCTGGCTCTCAATCTACTGAGCTACCCAGCTGCCCCCAAGGGGAGTTATTTAAATATTATACCTATTTTATAAATGTGAAGCCGGAAGGTCAGAGAAGTGAATTATTTGTCCAGGCTTCCCAGCTAGTCAATATCAGAGCCAGGATTGTGACCCTTGATTGCCTAACTTCAGCGCTCTTTCCATCGGGTTCTACTGCCCTTTCATTAACAATTTCCATTGGGTTCTACTGCTCCTTAATTGATAATTTCCTTTGGGTTCTACTGCTTCTTAATTGACAATTTCCATTGGGTTCTACTGCCCCTTAATTGACAATTTTCACTGGGTTCTACTGCCCCTTAATTACCTTTCATCTCAGTTTCCTCACCTATAAATGGAGTCTGTTAGACTTTAGGTACCTTTCCACTTCGATATGCCATGATTTGATAGAGTTAAAGGATGATGAGCTCAGGGTTAGCCTTACCTGGTCTGGCTGACCAGCTCACTCGTGGTTCCCACCGAGGCTGAGCCGGGTAGCCGGAGCCGTATTCTTGGCCGATGGTCAGAAGCGGACCTTCTGATGAAAGGCTGAGGGTTGAGTGCACACAAGGCCACTCTCCTTTGGGGCTCCCCCAACTGCCTTGGCAGCACACTGGTTCTCTTGACCTCTGCTGCCGTCTCCGGAGGCTGCCCACCCTCTGTCTGTGAGCAGTTGGGGGAGGATTGGGATTTGGCTTCAAACAGAGAGGAGGTTGCAGGACAAAATATGGAGCAGGTGTTGTGGGCTACCTTGGCTGGACTCGGCTCACTTTCCCCACATGAACTTGGTTCTTTGGGCTCTTGGGATGGGGAGCTTGGAGGGGTAGGAGTGGAGGAAGAGGGAGGAGGGCTCACTTCTCTGTGGCAGGCTGGTGGGCTCGAGATCTCTTGAGGAGCTGGAGGGCTGGAAGGGACTCCTGTGGGAGGACTGGGATTCTTGCGTTGGAGGGGTGGAGAAGCTGATTTTCTCACTGCTGGGGGGCTTATTGCCTTGGGGCTTGATGGGGGGCTAGGTGTCCTGGTCCTGATGGGAGGACTTGTCCTAGAGCTAAAAGGGGGGCTAGACTGCCTTTGCATATGGGGGAGACTCGGCCCAACAGGTCTGTGTGAGTCAGGTGGGCTAGGGTTCCTCTTTTCAGGCCTGTGTGACCAGTGTATCCTTGTAGGGGAGACTTTTCTGACCAGAGCTGGGCTCTTCTCTTGACCCTGCTTTGGCCCTTCAGGAGGATGCAATGCTTGGGATGGCCTGGCCACATTGGCTTCCTTGTTTCCATTTGTCCCAGCTGTGCTGCTGGAGTGGGGCAGAGGTACCACCTTATGAGATTGCTTGTTCAGATTTGCTGCCTTATCTGGCTCTCTCTGGACCTCATCTGGTCTTTCTTGGCTGTGGCTGGTTTCAGGTGCATGAACAAGTTCTAAGGAGAGATTTCTGGCTTTCTTCTCTGTCTTGGTGTCCCCTGACCCTTTGCCACTGGGAGGGATGGAGTTGGGGATATTTTTACTAGGTAGTAAGTCAATGGAGTTCAGGGAAGCCTTTAGCCTTTGGGAAGCTGACATTTTCCTGGTTAGGGGAAGTTCCACTGGACTAAGCTTGCTGGGCACTTCAACAGGACACCCTCCTGGTTCTGGAGCTCCAGGGCTCTTCAGTGAATTGAATGAGTTGTCCATTAGGATTTCTGGAGGTGGAGGAGGGAGGTCTTTCAAGTCCTCCTCTGTTTCACTGTGTAGACTTCTCCTGTAGACTTGTGCCATTGTGGAGAGAGGTGTGAAGATTGGTGCAAAGGGCCTCCAGCTGGGGCCCAATTTGGGGAGCTCTCCATTTGTTCCTGGACAAATCTGATGCTTGGGATACAAAGGAGCCAGCCCCCTATAAATGGGAAATCTGGAAGGCATGATGGGAATCCCAAATTTCTTGATACTACTGACTGCTCCAGAGTGCCTAGTGTTCATTGGCATCACCAGCTCTTCAGTGGGACTGAATGTTTCAATGAGTTTCTTGACAGATGGTCTAGGCGTACATCCCTCACCATTCCATGCTTGGGTCTCAGGAGCCTCATTTTCTCTCTCCCATGGTAGGTAGTTCTGGACAGATGTGGTAGTCTTTGAAAGGGTTTCAGCCTTTCCTTCCCTGGGTTGCTGACTCTTAGAGTTGGGATCAGGTTTCTGCAAGACAATCTTTTCCTGACTAGGCAGAATACTGAGGTTCTTGGCAAGGGAGGCCTTCAGCTTGCTAATGGAGGAGCTTTGGGTAGGCCTACTTTTGCTGACCAGACACACCATAGCTGTTCTGGGGATGCAATGTTCCTCTTTGTTCTGAGTTTTCCTTTTCTTACGGAAACCATAAAACATCTCTAGCCTCTGGCTGAGGTCCTTCTGAACCCTCTGTAGTTCCAGGAGTGTGGGGTCTTCTGTGTGGCCCTTGAGAGACTCTTCCGACTTGGATCTCCTTGGTCTCTCAGACTGCCTCCTGCCCCCATCAACTGTCCTGGGCCTAGCGGGGAGGATTAGCTTCTTTTCTTCATCCTCTGTCCATTCTTTATGTACAGGCTGAGCTGGGACAAACTTGATTCTTTCACTAATTGCATCCTTCATCTTGAGAATCATCTCCTGAGCCTGGGGGCTCTCGATTCTCTTGAAATGTGGCCAGAACATACTTTCTGTGAGAGATGGAGAAGTTGTTGGCCTCAGAGACTGAATTTCTCTCTGTCTCTGGCTCAGGCTAGTGGTGCCATTTTCATCATTGTCTTCCTCCTCCTCCTCCTCTGAATTGCTGTCTTCCTCATCAGTGAGGAGCAGAGGAGCAGTTAGTCTGTAGTCTCTGAAATGTTCTCCTTTCTCCAGGGCCCTGGTTTTTAAGGCTTTATGTGAAAACCTCCTCCCCAGCTGGAGAGACCTGGAATGTGTATTTGCTGTAGCTTCCTTGGCATGTAAAGGGATACCCATTGCAGCTTGGTGAGCAGTTTGTCTTTCAAGGGCACAGTCCTGGGGTCTGTTAGACCCTGACACTGATGGGCGACGTTGTCCAGCATCTGCCAACCCCTTGGCATCCCTGTGGGATGAAACCCAAGACTTCCTTTCTGTGGGCTCATCCAAAGAATCCAAGCTGGCCTGTTTTCCCAGCCTGTCCACAGAATACAGAGACTCATTGTCAGCCCCAATGCCACTGTCTTCAGAATAGAGAGGTCGATCATCAACCTTGGCCGTACTGGGTCCAGCCAAACAGCTTTGGAGGAGGCTGATAGCCTCCAGGAGGCACTGGTCCAGTTTCTTTTGAGTCTCTAGTTTTTTGTCCAGATGTTGGGCAGCAGAGTGGAGGTAGCTGCTGGAGTCCTGCAGAGCCCCAAAAGTGAGGGAAGTCACTGTGTGATGGAGAACCTGCATCCTATTGGCAGTGTATTGTAGCAACTGTTGCAGTAGATCTGGCTGCTGTGGTGGGTCTTCCTTCCCAGCTGGCCAAGCCAGATGGGATCCAGCTTCTTGGAGGAGGACTTCTCCATCATTGGCAATCTCTCCTAAGAGTTTGTTAATCTCATCAAAGCGCAAGAGCAAGAATGCCACCATCTGCTGGAGGTACTGCTGGGTTTGGGCAGCCTGGTGGGCTATGCCTAGGATTGCTTCATATCTGGAGAGGCTGGGGTGCAGAAAGGCATATGCCCTATGGTGAGCCTTCACCAGGGGTTCAGGGAAATCCACCTTGTCTTCAGGCCCGTTGGCAAGAAAGTCTTGGGTTTGACAGTGACAATTCTCTTTCCCTGATATATGGCCATTGGGACTCTTTCCTTTTTTAGAAGACTCCTTGGCACTCCGTCCCTCCCGTTCATTCCAATAGGAACCCTCCCTGGAGGCGTTCTGACTCTCTAAGTGTGTACTCTCCGTCAAATGTTTCTGAGAATCTAGGATCTCTGACACGACAGCTTCGGCATCTGGGGCTGTGTCTCCAGGTCCTCTCCTCTTGCCTGAAGGGGAATTCCCAGGGAACAGATGGAGACTTCTGGCCATGTTTTGATCCCTCTTGGGATCTGGATTCTCCCTTGTCTGCTGCCCCTGCCGTGGGACCTCTTCATTGCCATAGCAGGTGGAGCCTTGAACCAGCAAAGGGATGGACAGCCCTTGAGGGCCAGCCTGATGGACTGGCAAAGCGGTCTTGGGTTTTTTCCAAAATTGGATACCACTCCTGGCCATACTGTTGACAATACCACTGTGGGAAGGTGCACACCCCATGGTTCTGAATAAATTTTTTTCTATTCCCCCTAATCTTCAGAGAATCAGATTAGAAATAAAAGCAAAAATCAGTCTCACCATTTCATCCAGCAGCACTGAGCATCTCCTGGGCGGGAATCCGGGCCTCTTCCCTCCCACAACCAAAAAACCACCCCATTAACAACAACCCATATATGCCAGATTTGGTGCAATAACCTATGGGTTATGCTCAGCCTCCCTTTGGTTCTTTTAGCCCCCCACCTGAAGACTCGTTTTCCTTCTTAGTCTGGAATTCTCAGCCGCCAGTGAACAACAGGCAGATTGTAAAGGGCTTTACCCTATGGAATTAAAGGACCCTAAGGTTTTTGCTTGTGTCCTGACAGATGTGAATGGCAAATAAAGTCTTAAGCCTATTAGGTTAATCATGCTTCAAGCAGTCGGCATCTGCAGTGCATTTCAACATACAGTGTTTCAGCATTTACTATTTCTGGAGACAGATTATTTCTGCACATGTTTCTGCTTTTAATTCTCATCTGACACTCTTTCGGAAATCAAGAGAAAAGGGCTGTAATTGCAAGAGGGCTCTTGGAGAGATGTGCTGGAAGAAGATAGAACAATCCTGGAAGAGAGGAAGTGACCTCTGTAACCTACTAGGAGCATGCCAATCGAGCGTGCCATGGCCCCCGGCTGGAGCAAAGTGCTGGAACAAATGATAGGCAGTAATCGGAGAAATGGATTGTTTTCTTTTGATAGCATAATAAATAGGAGAACTACGTTAGTGAGAAAAAATTCCTTTGAATGAGTAAGTGACAAAAGCGGTTTTTTATATTCTTTATGATAGAGATGAAAAGAGTCAGCTATCAGACTCTATTTGATTCAAGAGGTCCAGAGAGCAGAAAGGCTATTCTGGGAAGCTCAGTCAGTCAGAATACAAGAAAGACAAGGCAGAAAGGGAGCAAAAGCTCAGGCTCAGAGACTATTACAAATGCTCCCATGAGTGGCCAACAAGCCCAGGGACCTTGGGTAATGTGCTTACCTTCTCTAGGCTTTAGGTTCTCCACTTATCTCCTCGGGTTTGTGAAAACAGCTAAACTTGAGTTCTGTTTGGTATTTTTTGTTGCTGTTCAGTCACTTCACTTGTGACTGACTCTTTGTGAACCCATTTGGGCTTTTCTTGGCAAAGAGACTGGAGTGGTTTGTTGTTTTCTCCTCCAGCTCATTTTACAGATGAGGCAAACAGGGTGAAATGACTTGCCCAGGGTCACACAACTAGTGTCTGAGGCCAGATTTGAACTCAGGAAAATTGAGTCTTTCTGACTCCAGATATGGTACTTTAGCCTCTGTGCCACTTAACTATGCTATGCAGTATTTTAGTCTGCTTGAAATAGATTAAAAATGTGTTTTTCCTTCTCAAATGATTTGCTTCTCAGTGTGAGAAAGCAGGCAGTGGATCCTCCATCATAAAAAAACGTAGCTACCTTAGGGAAATGATGTCTAAGAAAATTCCCCCTAGTGCCAAGTGTCAAACCATACCCCATTCCCAGTCAACAATTTCTGATTACATATATGTGGACTAGAAACCAATCTCTACTCTTGAAAGAGGGGACCCCAGAAGCAGGTTTTCTTGTTTTCTGGTTGTCGTACATATAGCCCTGGCCTGGCAAAGCAGATGGTTCTAGAGGCTTTAATTCAATTTAATTCAATTTGGTTCATTTCAACCAATAATGATTCATTACCTTTCAGGAATATGGCAAGGAGGGGTACAAAGACAAATAGAAAAGAGGTCCTTTTGACTTCAAGGATCTTCTATTATCTTGGGGAGCAGGCACGTGGAAAGTAAATATAAGGAAAACTGAGAGAATTGAGGGGAGGCGTCCCATGAATCTTGAAGGAAAAAATAAGAACAACAAAGATTTCTTAAGCACTTACTCAATGAAACAAAGATCCTGGGAAGTAGAAATAAGGAGCAAATGCATTCCAGGACTGAGGGACAGCTTATATAAAGGCATAAAGGGGGAAAGAAAAATAGAATAAATAAACTGATAAGCAGGCCAGTTGAGTTGGCACCTAGAGAAATGATGGGGAGTAATATGTGATACTTGAGACAGAGGGCTGAAGCCTAATTGTGCAGGGATTAAATACCCAAAAGAAGAGTTTCTATTTTACCCTAGAGGTGATGAAGAGCCACGAAAGGTTGTTGGGGAGAGGAGAGATATGGTTAGGTTTAAACTTTAGGAATATCATTTTGTCAGTTAAGTGGAGGCTGGATTGGTGGGTGGAAGATTGGGAGCAGGCAGACCAGATGAAAAGTGAGAGCAATCTGAACTATGGTGATGGCTGGGTGAGGGGAGATTAGGGAATGGGTGTTAGAGATGTTATGGAGGTAGTCAATAAAATGAGGATATGCTAGCTGAGGGAGGGGGAAGCTAGATGGAACAGTAGATTCAGTAGAGTCAGGAAGACTTTTCTTCCTGAGTTTAATTTGGCCTCAGATACTTACTAGCTCTTTGACCCCGGAAAAGCCACTTAACCCTGTTTACCTCAGTTTCCCCATCTGTAAAATGGGACCGGAGAAGGAAATGGCAAACCACTCCAGTATCTCTGCCAAGAAAAGCCCAAATAGGGTCATGAAGATGACTGAAAACAACTGAACAACAAGATGAGAGTAAGGAGTCAAGAATGACTCAGAGGTTGTTGCCAAGACAAAGCTTAGTCACCAATTGGATATGGGGTGACAAGAGGTATTGAAGAGCAAAGCAAGAAAACTCATCAAGCTGTAGAAATGGATGCACAATCACAATAACTGTTTATATCTTGCCCTTAAATGGTAGGTAGGTAACAAGGGAACAAGCATTTATCAGGCACTTACTTTGTGCCAGGCACTGTTCTAAACAATGATGCTGAGGAATTTGTTGGTAATGCATGCCGGTACCTTCACCTCTGCATAGCTGAATTTATTTATTGCTTCTAGTCACCCTTTTCTCTAACTCTCTGTACACTCCTGCCAAATTAAGCTTCCTCAAATGTTATGAAATCACTCTTCTGCTCAAATAGCTCCCTGATGCCTCTGGAGGGATGAAGCCAGAGTTCCTTAGTCTACCTTTCCAATATTATTTCTTTTTAAAAAGTTAATTTTTGGGGCAGCTGGGTAGCTCAGTGGATTGAGAGCCAGGCCTAGAGACGGGAGGTCCTGGGTTCAAATCCGGCCTTAGACACTTCCCAGCTGTGTGACCCTGGGCAAGTCACTTGACCCCCATTGCCTACCCTTGCCACTCTTCCACCTATAAGTCAATACACAGAAGTTAAGGGTTTAAAATCAAATAAAAAATTAAAAAGTTAATTTTTACAGCGATCCAGGACAGTTCTGAAGGACTTACGACAAAGAATGCTCTCCACCTCCAGAGAACTGGTAGTCAGATGCAGATCAAAGCATGCAATTTTTCACTTTATTTATATTTTTATTTGGGGGTTTTGGTTTTATGTAAATATTCTTTTTAGACAATGATCGACGTGGAAGTATGTGTTGCATCATAATACGTGTATAACCAGATCAGATTGCTTACCATCCCTAGGAGTGGGGACGGCAGGGAGAGACGGAAACAATTTGTATTTTAAAATGTTGGAAAATGTATGTTGGAAATTGTTCTTCCATGTAATTGGGAAAATAAAATATTTAAAAAATTACTTTTATGGACATATTTTGTTTTTTCTGTCTCCTTCATTTGTAGCTGTATCCTTTCCCCTTCCAGTGCCCAGCGAGCTATCCTTTGTAGCAAAGAATTGTCCAGACTCAGCCAATGATTGGCAACATCATAAATATTTTTATTGTTTAATGGGTTGCTGTGACCAAAATATTTATCATTATCCACAGAGCAAGATAATTGGCATGCAGCTCCAATACTCATGTCGACTTATGTTTTTTTCCCAGTGGAAAGTCTGTCTGAGATTCAAAATTCTCATCAGAAGGATGTTGGGCAAGTCTAGAGTCAGGACAAAGGGAAGGGGATTGTCATCAAGCCTAGTAACACCCTTTCTCCTCTATTAAGATAAATGCATATACGGAACAGGCAGAGATATTTCTATTGCCTCCTCAGGGGTCCTTCCTCCCGAGAGCCCCTTAAATAGTGTCAGGGATGAACTGGCAAGCTCTTTACACCCAATCCTTTTTCCCTGGTCTGCTGGACTTTCTGTTTGATTTGTTCTTAACAAGTTCCAGTTCCTGCACTAATCATAGTTTATCTTGCATTAGTTACCCTTAGAGGGGTGCTATTTTGGGGTCTCCCTGATGAAGTGTCAGGAAACACCCACTCTTGTCTCACTGATAACACATTTGCCAAGAGAGTCATCCCACAATGCCCAAGCTAGAAAGGAACCTTTGATCCCACATCCAATTATAGATAACAGAAGCTTCTCTGTGCAGGGCACAGTGGATGCAGAGCCAGGGAGAGCTGAGCTCAAGCCTTTCCTCTGAAAGCCCACTGGCTGTGTGACCCTGGACCAGCCGATCAACCTCCTTGATGTTTGGGAAGCTCTCCAAGGCTATCAGTTGAAGAGCAAGGACTGATTTGCATCGATCCAGGGAGTTCCCTCACCAGGGAGCTGAACTAGCTGAACTAGCTTCAAGTGCTGGGCCTGATGTTAGGAAGCCCTGAGTTCAAATCCAGCCTCAGGCACTTACTAGCTGTATGATCCCGGACAAGTCACTTAACACTGTTTGCCTCAGTTTCTTCCTCTATAAAATGAGCTAGAAAAGAAAATGGCACCATTCCATTACTTCTTCCAAGAAAACCCTAAATGGGATCACAAAGAATTGAATACGACTGAAACAAATGAACAACAATAACAAATATATATGTATGTACTTCCATTAGCATGCTTAGCTGTGTAATTCACCTCCATATATATATAGCAGAAGCCATGGGGTAGTGGATAGAGGCTGGCACTGGAGTCTGGAGGACCTGAGTTCAAGACCTGTCTCTGACAAATAATGGCCACATGACCATTAATCACTTAATGTCTCAGAAGGTGATGTGATAGAGTGGGTGAGTACTGGCTTTACAGTCTGAGAACCTGGGTTCAAGTCCTGGCTCTGCCACGTGACTTGCGGCATTGAGTGGCCTTTACAGGCATCAGTTTTCCAGGCCTTTATTTATAAAATTAAGGGGTTGGACTAGATGGTTTCTAAAGTCTTTTTCTACTCTAAATCTATAATCCTTTAACAACTCTAGGACTATAAATTGCAGAGCAGATGGCAAGCTGCACAGGCAAGGAAGTTACTTCACTGGGAGTACCCTATGCTAGTGAAATCACAAGGCTAGTAAAAAGAAATAGTAATAGTATAAGCTGACATTTATATCTCTTTTTATGACCTACAAAGTATTTTATATCCCTCTCTTCCATTCTATACTCACATCAACCTTGTAAGGAAGATACTATTCGTACCTTCCTTTCTGCCCCCATTTTAGAGATGACGAAGTTGAGCCTCAGAAAGATTCAGTGACTTGCTAAGGGTCGCACATCTGATAAGAATCTGAGGGATAATTTGAACCCAGGTTTTCCTTTTTTTTTATTTGAAAAACTTTAATTAATTTAGAATATTTTCCCATGGTTTTCCCTCCCCTCCTCCCACCCCACTCCTGTAGCCAACGAGCAATTCACCCAGGTCTTCCTGATTGCAATTCCAGTATTTTATCTCTTATGCCAATGCTGCTTCTCTGTGATAATAGAGATGAAAATATTGAGGTCCATGATTTGAAAAAAACTGCCTCACTCCCTACATCAAGTGAGTGGTGGAACTAAGATTCAAACTCAGCTCTTTGGACTCCAAATCGGGGCTGCTTTTGTTCATGCCTTGCCTCTTCCCTCTCTCTCCAAACGACATACCTGTGCAGATGGTCGTATTGACCATAGGGGCTCCATTTCTGAGGGTGACACTTCCTCTATAGGAGCCCCCAGCATCTTTCTCTAGATATATATCTCAATCTGGTACAAGAAGGGGCTGAGGAGAGAGGTGATAGGGGCCAGAGAAAGGTGAGGTGAGGAGGCAGAGAAAGGAGAACAGCTGGGAGAGATGCTAAGAAGGTCCATGGACAAGATTCAAGTGAGGACACTGGGATGATGGAGATCCAGGATGGTGGTGCCTATGGAGGAAATAGGGGTAAACTTGGGGGAGGAGGAGAGATAATGAGTTCCCTGAAGACAGTCCTCTACCCCCCTGGGTCTCATCGAGAAATGGGAGGCATCTCTGCTTTAAGATGTATCTTCTGCCATGAGGAAATGCCAAACACTGGAAGCTTGAGGCTGTGCCTGAGCCCCAGTGCCAATCATTTCTCTATGCCCCAGAGTGAATAATTAATTGAGTTTCCCAATCTGTTTACTCGAAATGGAGGTAATAGGAAGCAGAAAACAGAACTGGGACCTGGGGGAGAGCTGTGTTCAGAAAGCAATGTTGTTCTAATGCCTGTCCCAGGGCTCGGCTGGACCAGTAAACAAGATGCCAAATGGGGAATGGCTTGCTTTTCTTCTTTTCTCTCTCTTCTTTGACTTCTCTGCTTATTACAGTGAGAAGCTCATTTAAAGAGTTTGTTGTGCAAATTGTTTTTCCTCTCTAGATTTGGGTCCAGGATTTGAATCATCCATCACAAGAATCTTTGGTCCAAGTGGCTCATGGGATTCCCAAACCAAGCATCAGATTCTCAGTTTCTAACTAGCTAAGAATGACCTGATTACCTGGGATGGTTCTTTCACTTTATGACTTGTTTTCTCCTATCATTCCAAACCCCCTCTTATATGTATACTCTCATTCATCAATTTGTTCATTTGTACATTCACTCAACAAGCATTTATTAATCACCTACTATGTACTAGGAGCTCTGCTGGACCCTGGGGATACAAAGGCAAAAATGAAACAGCTCTTGCCGTCAAGGAGCTTATATTCTTTTGAGCAAAATAACATTGGTGTAGATAAATAAGTATACACATAAGTACATAAATATAACACAGAGATAAATACAAAATAAACTCATAGTGAGACCCTGGGGAGTGAATAAACACTGAGCCTTGGAATCAGGAAGACATGGGTTCAAACCTTAATTTGGGCAAATATGGACTTTATGATTCTGGGTAAATTATTTCATTTTTCAATGTCCTTGGGCAAATTTTGAAGGAAATAAGTTGCAGAACACATGGTATTCTGCATTGGTAGAGTTTGGCGACTAAGGAACTCCATATACCAATGAAATCACAGGTCAGGACCAAAATATATATGTACAGTATTGTATACTAAGCACACATACATATATTTTGTAAAAAACATCTATGCCTTTGTATACATACACACAAACATATATATATGTATATATAGTAATTTAAGGAAATAGGATAACACATCATACATTCTTCATTAAGTCTTTTTTTGGTCCATAAGTGAGAGAGACTACAAGTAAAGAATTCCCTAAGATATGTGCTAGGGGATGCTATAATACAAGAATCCCAGGATTATAGATTTAGGGCCAGAAAGGGACATCAGATGCCATCTGGTCTAAACTCCTCATTTTATAGGTGAGACAATGAATTGACGTGCAATAGCACAAAGGTAGTGAGTGTCAGAGGTGAGTTTTGAACCCACATCCTCTGATTCCAGATCTGGTGCTTTTTTCACTGTACCACGCTGCCTTCTTTGCTTCCTGAAGTTTGCATATTGCCAATCTTTCAAAGGGCTCAGAGTATTTTTGCACCTCTTAACGATTACCGTTTTGAAACCCCGCTCATTTTTTTTACTAATTGCCACCACAAGGAGCCATCTTTCCACTACCCTCAAATCCTTCAGAATATCCTTTGTGGGGGATATAAGGGCTGGGAAAATAGTAGCTTAGGGAGATTAAGTGATTTGCTGAAGACCACGTGAGGGGATCAGTGGCAGGGACAGGAATAGAATTCTAGGAATAGAGCTCTCAGTTCCCAGGCCAGCACTTTCAGTAAAAATTTCTGCCTTAATTTAGTGGGTACTTACTGATGTGGGGGCACGACTGGGGATGTAGGAAGTAATGATGCTGATTTTTAAACAGACCTGCCTGCACTCATACATCCAAATGAGTACTGCAACCCCTCAAGCAGTCCACCTCAGGAGAGGACACATTCATTCCCAGGGATGCTTTGATGGCACAAAACTCAGTTGTCACTTTTCTCTGGGAATGAATTGCCTTCTAAGAAAGTTCATAGGAAAATTAACCTCTAAAATTGTGCCCGTATTTTTCAGGCTAGAGATCCAATTGCTTGGCATATGCCCCAAGAAGATCATTGACCAAAAAAAAGTTCCATATATACCAAAATATATAGGGCAGCACTTTGTGTAGTAGTAAATAATTGGGAACTAAGTAAATTGTGCTTTGATTAGGGAATGGCTAAATAAATTGTAATGGCAGCTAGGAGACACAGTGGATATCGTATTGGGATTGGAATCAGGAAGATTCATATTCATGAGTTCAAATCTGACCTCAGACACTTACTAGTTCTGTGATCCTGGGTAAGTCACTTAACCTTGATGGCCTCAGTTTCCTCATCTGTAAAATGACCCAGAGAAGGAAATGGCAAACCACGCCACCATCTTTGCCAAGAAAACTCCAAATGGGGTCACAAAGAGTCAGACATGACTAGAACAACTGAACAATAACAAAAACAAAATTGTGGTATGTGAATGTTATTGCGCTGTATCAGAATGGAACATTACTGGGCTGGATGAGTGAAGGAAGGAAGGAATAAATATTTATTTAAAGCCCATATATATATTGCATTATATATATATATATATATATATATATATATATATATTGCATTTTAGCACTGGAATAACTTATATCAGGCTCTCAGGGAAGTGGGGTGAGGAGGAAGAAGAGAATCTTAATCACAAAATGTCAGATACCACTTGTCAAAAATTGTTTCTACATGTAATTGAAAAAAAAATTTAAAGTTTTAAAAAAGTTTATATATGCAAAGCACTGGGGATAGAAATAA
The DNA here is from genome assembly GCF_016433145.1 of Gracilinanus agilis. Classification (NCBI taxonomy): domain Eukaryota; kingdom Metazoa; phylum Chordata; class Mammalia; order Didelphimorphia; family Didelphidae; genus Gracilinanus; species Gracilinanus agilis. The sequence continues at coordinate 229,567,916 of NC_058131.1, read as the reverse complement.
AAAATAAGAGTGTCTCTGTTTTCAAGAGCTCACATTCTAATCATAGAAGGTTTTAACTTGGAAGTCAATAGAAACGTCCCATAGTTCTAAGGGTAGAGTAGGAAAGCAGATGGTGATGCCTCGTCTTTAATGATAATTCCACTAATAAAAATGTATCTGTCCTAATGTTGAATCATTTGATAGTACCAAAGACTTTGGTGGTAAGAACTTCCTTTTCTGGATCTTCTGTAGCTCTGACTACAGTACTAGCAGTAGTTGCTGGGATTCATCTTCCCAAAGCTTGTTTCCCCAGATGAAGACTGTGGGGACTGGTTTGGAAGCAGGATGATGTTGACACTCCTGAGGCTTTGGAGCTTACCTACCTATTGGTGGCTGTTATGTAGAGATGATGAATGTAACGAATGCAGAGAAGCATAGGAAGACTTACATAAACTGATGCAAAATAAAGTAAGCAGAGCTAAGAAAATAATATATACAATGTAAATAGGAAGAGCAACAACCATAAAACCATCAAAATGAATGTTGCTAAGCTATAAGGAACAAGCTTGTCCTCAAAGAGGAAATATACCTCATTTCCAATCCTTTAGACTATGGAATGTTGCCTATAATGTCACATTTTCTTAACCTATTCATTGTTTTGTGGAGTTTTTTCTTCTTTAAATTTTTTTATTTGTAATAAGGATGACTCTCTGGAAATGGGAAGGGAAAAAGTAGAGGGGACAATTAAGGCAATGTTGAAAATAAAATCTAATAAAGCAATTAAAAAAAAAGAAAACGAACTCCATAACTTTATTACTTTTGAGTCCTATCTCTTTTCTGACCTAAAATAATAGATAATAGATTTAGGTTTGGAAGGGACATTATAGGTCGTTTGTTCTGAGTTCCTTATTTTATAGCTAGGAAAGCTGAAACCTAGAGATGTAAGAGAGTTGTCCAAGGTCACACAGGTGGCAAGTGATAGAGCTAGAATTTGTAGCTGGGTCATTAGACTTCAAATCAATTGAACTTTCTATTGCACTTCCAAATAGCTTGCTCAGCTGTGTCATATTCTGTATTCATGAGGATTGCTCAAAGTGACTTTTGGCTCTTTCCGAAAAATCCAATCTGCCCACAGAAGATGAAAATATGCCATCAGCAGAGTTATTCAAAGAGAATGCCTGAAGTCTCAAAAGGCAACTGTGAGTTGCTGATGTGCTTTTAGCAATGAGTCCGTTCTTGGTATAAAGCCATAGCCTCCTAAGGTGGTCCCTTGAAAGGGGCAGCACCATTTAAATGAGTAAGTTCTGGTATAAAACCCACCATTACTTTATAGTCATATCATGTCTTTTTACCTGCTGATGCATTTGCTGATTCAGGACCACAAAGGAGTATGGAAGGAAATGATGTACTTTGATCACAAATGAAAGAATGAATGAATGAAAAAGCATTTGGTAAGTACAGTTTTTTTAACCCTTACCTTCTATCCTAGTCACTAGTCACTATTATCAACTCTAAGACAGAAGGGCAAGGGCTGGGCACCAGGGTTAAGTGACTTGCCCACAGTCACATAGTTAGGAAGCATCTGAGTCCAGATTTCAACCTAGGTTCTCCTTACTCCAGGGCTGGAGGTCTCTCTCCATTGTGCTACCTAGCTGCCCCTACTATAGTTTTCAAACAGCATAGTGAAGGAAGAACATTTAGAGAAAGAAGTGGAAAGATCAGTTTGAGGACCAGTCAATTAACCATAAAATTACCACCACCAGCAGCCACCCAGTAGGAAGTAATTTTTCCTTCTGAATTGAGCAAACTCTTGTATTACTCTCATCATACTTTCCCATTCTATCTTGTATGGTAGATACCTGTATGTCTCATTGTCCTTTTTAGACTCTAAGTACCTAGTGGGCAAGGCTAGAATCTTATTTTTGTTTGTATTCTTTTAGGCTCTAGTATCATAAATATTTGTTGGTCCCAGACTCTTTCCTGAACTCCAGTCCTGTATCACCAATCGACTACTGGAAATTTCAAACCAGATCTTTTGTTTTAAACTCAACTTGTCCAAAATGGAAGTCATTATCTTTCTGCCTATTCTAGGTGAAGCCTGACAGTCCACTTTGGTGGTTCAGGCTTACAATTAGAACAAAATGAGACACTTATAGACTATATGAGTTTTTTTAACCCCTACTTTCTGCCTTAGTAAGAACCCTAAGATAGAAGGGCAAAGGCTAGGCAAACACGGTTAAGTGACTTGCCCAGGGTCACATAGGTAGGAGATATCTGGGGCCAGATTTGAACCCAGGCCCTCCTGTCTCCTGGCCTGGCACTCTATTCACTGAACCACCAAGCTACCCTGACCATGACATTTAACAAAATCACTTTAGTTAATGAAAGGATATTCAGCAAGAATACAACATAGTTTCAGGTGGCTGACTCTACCCTTTGCCGCTTTGGCGAGCTGAGCCTAATTAGAATGGTGTGCTGTTTCATATGGTAGCATGAGTTAATGAACAGAGTTCACTAAACCTGAGGGGGTCTGACTGTTAGTGGACTTGACCTTTTATGCCTTAGGTGATCAGTAAACAATATAAATAGTTTTAGCTTTAGTCCTCTGGATGAATTAAGTCTTAAAAATAGTTTTTTACTTTTTGGGGGGTAAAACTAGCCTCATCTATAAGATTTCCTACCACTTTGGTGCCCTTTGGTGGCAGTCATAAAAATTTACTGGAGGACCTTCTTCTACCACTTACACGGCCCCAGGACTGTTATTAGACATTCTTGAATTTAGGTATGCAATAAGCCTACTGTAGGTATCAATAAAAGAAGAGCTTGGTATAGGTAAAAGTGAAATAAAATCATAAAGACAGCCAACAACAACTGCAATAGCAAAGCAAGTGATATAATGACCACTTAAAGGAGTATAGTATAGTTCCAAAGCATACTTCTAAAAGAGTATGGATTCAAGATGACTGGATTTGGAGAAGAATAAAGTCCAGAAATCCCCAGCTTCATCCTCTTCCTTTGAAAGGATGGGGTCCTGAATCTCAACGATCTGGTACATGTGGTGGATGAATCTCGAGATCTCTTTATCATCTCTGATAATCTGATAAGGACAGTTTAGTTGATAAGGAAATAAGGGACACTGAACATCTTTTAGCTCATGCTTCCAGTTCTGTCTCCAGGAGCATGGAGTTTATTATATATATTTCAAGACTCATTTCACACAAAAGACCCCCACCCAAAATTTTCAGATGCACAGAAGTTATAAATTATGTCATATCAAAACACAAAAGGTCTCATTGGCTTCAGAACAGACCAAGGCCAAGGCTGAATTTTGACTGGGTTCTTATCAGAAAGCCAAGTTGGGGAATATATTTCTCAGGGTTGAATTGCCCCCGCTAAGGTTTTGGCCTTGGATATACCAGGCAGCTGCATTCCTGGCCAAAGGGGGAGAGTGTTAACCTTTTAAATGCTGACATGCTAGGAACCTAAAGCTCTTCAATAAGACCACAATACGTTTAAACAAGAAATCACAAGGATCACAAAAGGGGCCAAAAGAGGAGTCTCAGATTTTTATCTATTTAAGACTCTGTTTCTCCTATTGGCTTCCCACAGGTGAAGACAAAGATTTGCAATTTATAGTGAGTCTCCCTGTGTAAAAGCAATGATGAGGAGCAAGAGTGGCAGTAGAAAGCCAAGCACCACAGAGCAGAGGATAACATTTATGGCACAGTTGTTAATCCTCAAGGTCATTTTGGGTGAAGATGCCTTTTTTCCATACATCTTATCTGAGGTTTCAGGTCAGTACCACCACCCCCTCTGTATTCTCTTTCTCTTCATATAGCACCTTCCATCTTGCTCCCTCAGTCCAAGGTATCTCTCAATATTCCACCCTTTGTTCCTTGGATGGAATACAATTGTGACATTGACCACAGGGTAGTATATTGGCAAACACTTTAAAGCAATTTATCAGTTCCAGAATGGGTAATAAAAAAAATTTGCCCATGTTCCCGCTTATGTCTTTGCCTGAATTGGTGCCTGTCTTTGTTGGAGCCCACGTTGCTGCCACTGACTCCACTGCTGGGGCTCATGCTGTCACCCATTGCTCTGGGACCTATGATGATGCTCATTCCACTGGAATCTTTGTCATTAGTGGTACTTGCTATTAGTGCTTGCTGTACTAACTGCTGCCAGTGCCCACAGGCCAGGGTGGGCATGCTTGCTGACTGGTCTATCACACCAATGAGGCTGGGAATGCCTGAAGAAGTGATTTACTGTGATTGCTCAGCTCTGTCATCCATTGTAAATGACCAAATAGCTCCTGCTTTCCTCATCAGCTACTCAGAATCGTTGTATTATTATAATACCTCCCTCAAGGTAAAGGTTTTCTGGCAAGCCAGGACAAGAGTTTTGATACTCCTCCTGTGATCACCTTCTCCAAAAAGCACTGTAGTAATTATAGGGAATACTTCTCATGGTGACCAGTATTGACTGGGAGGTCCAGAGGCTCCCAACTTCTTGAAGTCACAAATTTACCTCTGAGGCTGGAAATATTAGACTTATGATCACTGCTCAGTCACCTATGCTCAAACAGAGCAAAACAAAGCAGAAGAGGCAACCAAAAGGCCAAAGCCCAAGTTCAAGTTTATCTGAACAGCACATGATTTTAGTGCTTCCATAAGTGACAAGGGTGGGGGACAGAGGCCCTCTCCCACCTTTAAAGGGAAGTCCAAAGAGAGAGAATTGCATTCCACATATTCTGGAACAAGAATGGAAGCTATCACAGTTTTATCACATTTTGGGCATAATTCCAGATTTCTTCAAAATGATTAGATCAGTTCACAGTTTTACCAATGATGTATTAATGCCTCTATTTTTCCACATCCCCTCCAACATTTGTCATTTTGTCCTTTTATTATTTTTTAAACCCTTACCTTACATCTTGGAGTCAATATTGTGTATTGTGGTAAGGGCTAGGCAATGGGGGTTAAGTGACTTGGCCAGAGTCACACAGCTAGGAAGTGTATGAGGCTAGATTCGAACCCAGGACCTCCAGTCTCTAGGCTTGGCTTTCAATCCACTGAACCACCCAGCTTCCCCCCCCACCCTTTTTATAATTTTTGCTAGTCTGATAGGTATGAGATGATATCTCAGAGTTGTTTGGATTTTCAGTTTTGTAATCAATAATGATATATTGGGGCAGCTGGGTGGCTCAGTGGATTGAGAGCCAGGCCTAGAGACAGGAGGTCCTAGTTTCAAGTCCGGCCTCGGACACTTCCAGCTGTGTGACCTTGGGCAGGTCACTTGACCCCTACTGCCCACCCTTACCACTCCTGGGCCAAGGACGGTCCCTAGCCTGGATGAAAAAGGAGGAGGGTTGGGTGTGGGGCTAGCAACCCCACCCTGTAAAAACTACATCTGCTAAAGAAACTGCAACCTTAAATAGGGGCAGCTGGGCTAGCTCAGTGGATTGAGAGCCAGGCCTAGAGACGAAAGGTCCTAGGTTCAAATCCAGGCTCAGACACCTCCCAGCTGGGTGACCCTGAGCGACTGTGTGACCCATTACCTACTGGTTGTGGCCCTATGCTCCTAGAATGGAGTCCCAGGATAAAAAAAATGATATACCACTATTATGCCTGTTTCCCAAGGTGATCAAGGGAAAAGGAAAAGAACCTATATGTTCTAAAATATTTATAGCAGCTCTATTTGTGGTAGCAAAGAACGGAAAACTGAGGGGATGCCCATCAATTGGGGAATGGCTAAACAAGTTGAACATATTTTGTGATGGATTACTACTGTCATAAAAATGATGAGCAAGTTAATTTAAGAAAAAACATGAAAAGACCTGTATGAAATGATGAAGAGTGAAATAAGCAGAACCAAGAGAACATTATATACAGCAGTAGAAATCTAGTTTGAAGAATGACTTGTGTAAGTCCTCCTCCAATGAAAGAACTGATAAATAAAAACAAGCAAGTCATGGTCTAATATGTACATTTTTTTTGGTCAAATGATACCTTCTCTGGAGTGAGGAGGATGATATCTGGGAACTCTAATGTAATAAACAAATACATTTAAGAAAAAAGAATGGAAGCTGTTTCTACTTTTAAACTGGTAGTTTTCATTTCTCACATTTGTCCACATCCTCAGTTCTGAAAGACTTGAGCACTAAATCTCTAAGTACCTACTTTCTAGTGATACCAGAGAGTGTTCAACAACATCCCCATGAAATGGCCTTCTAAATCCATATAAAGAGTCCCAAGTAGCCCATTTAGGACTATTCTTAGACAATCTTAAGTATAATAGCTTTTAGAGAGGACTCAAGTTTGCCATAGCTAGTGGGCTAGAAATGACAATTACCCTTAAATAGAAAGATATGGAAATTCAATAAATGACTAAGTCTATACTTCAGTGTATCATTCTTTCTTTCTTTCTTTTTTAACCCTAAACTTCCTTCTCAGAATCAATACTATGTATCTGTTCCAAGGCAGAAGAGTGGTAAGATTTGGGCGATGGGTGGGCTGAATGTCTTGTCCAGGGTGACCCAGCTAGGAAGTGTCTGAGGCCATATTCAACATAGAGTTCTTAAAAACCCAGAGTGCATTTGTATCTGTTGCTAGTTGCTTAATACAGATGAACAATTTACTTTAATTTTCCTTATGCTGGTGATCTAGTTTTGTTTGTTTGTTTGTTTTAAAGGAGCTTCAGAAGGATCTTCCATGTGAATCCAGAAGCATACATAGGGTGCTAGGGTCCCACATCAGGGATTATCTGATATTCTGTTTTCTCTACAGCTTCCTTTCTCCACTTTTGTCCTAAGGTTATTCCATCCAAATCCTGCTAATCCTACTAAATATTCTTGGCCAAGGCTAATGAGGGTTGATCTGTGGGTTCAGGCATAGGATTAGAATGAAATGATAACATGTAGATCATTTATTAAAAGGATTTTACTTAACAGTAGCGAAGAAGGGGTAGGGGGGAAGGAAATAGGCATTTATTAAGCAATTCCTATATTCTAGGCACTATGCTAAGTACTTTACAAATATTATTTCATTGGATAATCACAACAACCCCAAGTTGTACCATTACTATCTGGGTTTTACAGTTGAGGAGCCTGAGTGGATGGCTTGCCCAGGGTCACACAGCTAGCAAGTATTTGTGGATTCACTTGAGGATACAAGTCTTCCAGACGGTAGGACCAGTGGTCAATCCATTGATCCATCTAGATGCCCCTTATCAGGGAAAGGATATTCAGCAAGGATACAGCATTGGTTTGCCCACATCTCCTATCCTGTATGGTTGCTCCATAGAGAAATGGGCCTTGATTGGAGGGTATGTTGACTTCAATTTACCTTGTGTTAATTACATGTATATGTACATTTTTTTTTAACCCTTAATTTTTGGCGTATTGTCTTATAGGTGGAAGAGTGGTAAGGGTGGGCAATGGGGGTCAAGTGACTTGCCCAGGGTCACACAGCTGGGAAGTGGCTGAGGCCGGGTTTGAACCTAGGACCTCTTGTCTCTAGGCCTGACTCTCACTCCACTGAGCTACCCAGCTGCCCCCTAATTACATGTATATGTACATTTTATATAAGTCTATATATATGTCTATATATAATATATATGTCTATATATAATAAATATACTTACATACATTTATGCATACATTGCTTCCTCTGGTAGGATGTAAGCTTCTCAAGGGCAGAAATTCTTTCATTTTTGTCTTGTATCCCTAGTTCCTAGCCACAGTGCCTGGGACATAGTAATTGGTGTCTAATAAAAGCTTATTGATTGCTCAGGTGATTGAATAAAACATTTCTTCAATGATGAAAATGTGTATTTAGGATCATCTCTTTGGCTTTTGAAGAAAATTGTGTGGCGGAAAGGAGAGAAGAAAAGGACTTGAGCTGAATCAGAGGGTTAAGGACATCCCCAAGGTAACTTGTAAAACCTTAGAAATGTGAAGTTGTTTAGAGATTGATTTGGGGAGAACTGAAGGGAGAGTTGAAAGACAACAAAATTGAAGGAGGAGAAAGGCTAAATCTGCAGGAAAGAGCCATATAAACAAGAACAAGGTAAGAATAGATGAAGAAGTCAGAAGTTAGGGAGAAGGGATGCTAGATGGTTCAGTAGATTGAGAGCCAGGCCTAGAGACGGGAGGTCCAAATCTGGCCTCTGGCACTTCCTAGTTGTATGACCCTGGGCAAGTCACTTAATCCCTATTGCCTAACCCTTACCACTCTTGGAATGAATATACAGTAATGATTCTAAGATGAAAGCTAGAGTTTTTGGGGAAAAAAAGTTAGAGAAGAGAAAGGAAGTTGGATGTGATTGTCAAGTTAAGAGATGACCAAAAAAAAAAAAGAAATGAGTAGAACCAGAAGAACAATTTATATGATAACAATGACACTATGCATTACATTTTAATCTGGTTGGGGCTGTACTCAGGAGTGTTGTGAACAGCATATGGTTTAACGCTTTTGGTCTAGACAATCAACAAAACCATAAATCAAGCCACGGTTTGTAGTGTTTACAGATGTCTGAATTATAAGTGCTCACACTGAAAATTTAATAATTGTCTTTCATGAGTCTCTGTTTCCAAAATCCCATGAGTATAGGGATAGGAAAAGTCTTTGGATCTGTGATTTAATTGTTATAGGGAACTCCCAATGAGGCAACCCCCTCAATCAATGCAGATCAGCATCATTTTTTAAAGCTATTTAGTATCTTAGAGTCCTGGCTGGAATACTAAGAGGATAGGTGACTGGCCCCAGGTCATATAGACAGTATGCAATAGAGGACAAACTTGAAGCTATATCTTCCTGTGGGACTGTGGAACAGCTAGGTGGTGTAATGGCTATGGTGCCAGGTCTGGAGTCAGGAAGACTCATTTTTATGAATTCAAATCTGACCTTAGCACTTACTATCTTTGTGACCCTGGGCAAGTCATTTAACCCTGTTTGCCTCAGTTTTGTAAAATGAGCTGGAGAAGGACATGGCAAACCATTCCAGTATCCAAGAAAACCTCAAATGAGGTTACAGGGAGTATACATGACTGAAAATGACTGAACTACGACTTTCTGACCATAAAGGACAGCACTCTAGGTTATGTTTCGCTGCCTCGCCTAGATGAATATCATTTATTCAGAAGAAATAGGATAGATAAAAGAAGTAGAGGCAGGAAAGGCACCATATATTATGGGAATTATATTCATGCAAAGAAATCTAAGAGCCAGAAATGGGTACTCAAGATACAGAGCATTTGGATGAAAGTTGACAGGAACAGAGACAGAAATCATTTCTTCATAGTACCCCAAATCGGATTATGAAAAGTTGGACATGATTGAAATGACTGAATAACAACAAAATGCCATAGAAATTATAAGGAATTTCAGAGGAGATCTGGAGAAAAGGATGTCATCAAAGGAAAATATGATAGGAGGCAACTGGGTAACTCAATAGATAGAGAGCCAAGGTCTGGAGACAGGAGATCCTGGGTTCAAATCTGGCCTTATATACTTCCTAGCTGTGTGACCTGGACATGTCACTGAACCCAAGTTGCCCAGCTCTTACTGCCCCTCTGCCATAGAACTGATACTTAGTATCAATTGTAAGACAGAAGGTAAGGGTTTTAAAAGAAGAATGAGAAAAGAGAAATGGCTGGTCATCTGATCAGAGTGAGAGACAACTACAGGCAATCTATGCCCTCCCTGGTATCTCCTCAATGTGAAAGGAAAGTGAGGAAGACACCAAGTGCATTGGAGGGTAAGAACCTCTATGATGAATTTAGAGGAGGACAAGACTAAATGTAGTCTAGAATGGGAAGGTATGGATGACTGGCAATCAGCATCACTGGGGGAAGTAACTATTTCAAGCCAACAAGCATTTAATAAGCACCCACTTAGCAGGCACTGTTATTTGTCCTGGATATTGTTAGTGAGATCACAGACCAATTTGGATATATGAGTCTATTATGGGCCAACTGGACATTAGAAAGGAAAAGGGGAGACATTCTAGAAAGAGATCACAAACCCAACACAAAGGCATGCTAGAGAAGGGATGAAGAGCTACTGTCATTCAGACTTCTGTCAGAGCTTTCTTTCTGCCAAAGCAGAGAAACTAACCATTTCTTGACTTGTCTAAATACATTCATCATCCTGCAAATGGTGGAGGGACCAACAAGGGGGAAAAATCTATTCTGATTTGGATCGCCAAATTACCAATCGAAGAGGGACCGCTGCTGAGATAGAATAATGGGAACTTTGGAGATGTGACCAAGTCCTTCCTAGCGTCTATGAAGAAGAAGAGGAATACACTTTTTGATTCTGTGTGACTTTTGACAAGTGATTTCTGCTCTCTGTACTTTAGTTCCTTCTTCTATTAAACGAGTGGATTGGTCTAAAAGACCCCTAAGGCCCTTCTGATTCTAATATTCTGACTCTAAAAATGATCTCTAGTGAACTTTTGTGTATTTGTCCCAGTTATTTTCCCAGAATGTGTATTTGCAAGATTTCTTTCTATTTGAAGCCTACCTTCTCACATGCCTAATTGTCTCCTTACTTTGCTTTTAGTCCCCCAATCACATCAAAGAAGCTGGAGAAGGAAGTGGCAAACCCCACCTATATCTTTGCCAAGAAAACCCCAAATGGGGTCATGCAGAGTTGGACATAAATCAAAATGACTAAACAACAACAACAAAATACTACAGTAATTACAAGGAATTTCAAAGGACATCTGGAGAAAAGGAAGTCATTAATGAAAAGTATGAGGGAGGATTGGAGAATTGTAGGGATGATACAAAATGAAACCTCTAAAGTCCCAGTAACACCAAATGGGTGACACAAGTTTAAGTGAATCATTGTTCCTTTTAGACGTGCTTTTAAGATGCTTCTACTTTGCTAGCCGCCTTCCCCCCAATGAAAATCATTACATTCATAGATCATAAGATAATAAGATTGTAGATTTCAAGCTGGAAAGGACATTAGAGATCATTAATTCAATGCCTTCATTTTACAGTCAGGGAAACAGCCTCAGACACATGAAATGATATTTTCAAAGCCACACTAATAAGCTAATAAGCAGCAAAACTGGGATTTGAACCTCAGTCCTGACTCCAAATCTGGTTCTTTTATCCTCTGAATAATAGGTTCCTTTAGGACAGCAACTATTTTGTCTTATAAATCTTTGTGTCTCTACAGGCAGGTACTCAAATGTTTATTGAATGATTACTTTACATGAAATAGGGTAGATTTGTTCAAATGAATTCCAAGAAACTGCCCACATGCTTCTTTCCATTGTATTTCTATTTTATTCATGGAATATGAGTAAAAATAATTTCACTAGGGCTTAGAAATATTGCCATTGTTCTAAGATTTCGGCTGCACCAATATTTGTTGTACTAGAACATAGTAAATATGTAGTAGACATGTGCTGTTACTCAGGCACTTTTCAGTCATGTCTGACTCTTTGTGACCCCATTTGGGGTTTTCTTGGCAAAGATACTCGAGTAGTTTGCCATTTCCTTTTCTAGTTCATTTTACACATGAGGAAACTGAGGCAAACAGGTTAAATGACTTGGCCAGAGTCATAAAGCTAGTAAGTGTCTGAGACCAGATTTGAACTCAGGAAAACGAGATTTTCTGATTCTAGTTCTAGCACTCTACCCATTGTACCACCTACCTACTCTAGAAACATGGTAAGAATTTAATAAAAGTCTGATTGATGGATAGTATGAGCTCCAATAGTGAAAAAAAAAAACAACAACCAGAGAATAGCAGTCTTCTGTTTCAGCAATGAATCACAGTTACAATGAAATCCTATTCTACAATGTCTAATTAACCAAATTCAACTACGGTATGTCAAACCATGTTGTCTCTACTATAGTAAAAATAACCATGATAATAATTATTCATTACTACAATTCTTCAAGATTTTGCTTAAGGGCTTCCTAAATTATCCCCGTGAGGTAATTATCATCCTCACATGTTTACAGATGAGAAAACTGAGGTTCAGAGAGGTGACATGACTAAGTTCACTGTCAGAGTCCCATTTAGTGAAAGCCTGATATAGGATTAAGAACACAGGGAAGTAAGAAAAAGATTCCTCGCCCTCCACTCCCACCCCCAGTTTGTTTCATGTTACTCAGAAAGAATTCTCTTATCTTGTCAAGTTGAAGATGATTCCACTACAGCACTGAGCCCCGACTAAAATGCACATCATTTAATTACTGTAAAGTGGAACCTTTGATAGGATTGTGAGGTAGGATGGAAATGTAACAATGGCTTCCTTGAGTTCCACTGGCTTCAACCAAGAGTCCTCTGTTCCAAGACAAGATAATATCATCAGAGAAACTGTCAGCAGACCTGGCCTCCCTTATGCCAGGTATGATTATGGGAATGCTGGGTGCTGGGAACTAGAAAATAAAAGTAGACAGTGCCTGCCCTCCAGGAGCTTACATTCTACTTCATTCAACCTTGAATTCTTGAAAAATATTCAGCCTTTTCAGTATCGAAGTAATATACATCACAAAACTACTCAGTCCAGATGTGGGAAGAATAGGCCAATATCAGGATAAAGATCAGGATCTAAAATTTAGCAACTAGAAACAGAGAGCTACCTGATGAACTCAAATTTGGGGTGCTCAATGTTGGCAGGTTAGCCTGATACCCAACGGAATTTTAATTATACCTACAATTATAGTCATAGTCAGAATAAAATCATGGTGGTATCTTTCTGTAGTGCCCTTAAGATGTACCCTAGAAGGGGCAGTGAGGTAGCTCTTTGGATAGGTCTGGAGTCAGGAAGACTTGGATTCAAATTTGACCTCAAACAGTTCCTAGATGTGTGACTCTGGGCAAGTCACCTAACCCTAATTGCCCAGCCTTTACTGCTCTTCTGCTTTCTAAGACAGAAGGCAAGGGTTTTTTAAAAAAGAATATATCCTGGCTAATGTTTTATAAGAGGGAGGACTAGTTAGCAAACTTCTGAATTATATTTCTATTCTTTTAGCAATTTGAGATTTTTTTTTGTTTAATTAAAAGGTTTCATTTTTTTTTTCAGGAGTTAGGAAATGCGAATGTTTGTATTTCATAAGTATGTATGGATTTTACAAGGTTTGCATTTAATATGGATTTTAAAAGGACACATTGTGGTACAGTGAATAGAGAGTCAAGAAGACTAGATTCAATTTAACTTTTGATACATATTAGCTTATAATCCTGGTTACATTACTTAATGTCCCAGTGCTTGCTGTGTCAAACAAGAAGCCTAACCTACATTAAAAGGTAATTGGGAAATATTTAATAGGATAAAAACATTATAGAACCCAGATAATGTTCATCTGTGGTTTTTTAAGTCAATATGTTGCTCGTAGGGATCCTTAAGAAGGATGTAGTGGAACCTTTGTCTATTCCAGTTTAATACAGGCAGCTAGATGGTGTCATAGATGGAGTGCCCTGCCTGGAGCCAATCTTCCTGAGTTCAAATCTGGCCTCAGACACTTACTAGCTCAGATCCTGGGCAAATCACTTAACCCTGTTGTTTGCCTCAGTTTCCTCATCATAAATTGAGCCAGAGAAGGATGTAGCAAACCACTCCACTATCTTTACCAAGAAAACCTCAGATGGGGTCAAAAAAAGTTGGACACGACTGAACAACCCATGCTCTAGTTGGCTCTTTAAAATTCTAAGTTACAGTGAATGTGCCAGCTTGCATTGGCAAAGAGAGCTTCCTTCTAGAATACCGGGGAGCTCTCTTTACCAATGAAATCACAATTCCTGTCTGTATCATTATTGATAAAAAAAATAAAGCCAATTCACAACCTCTCGCTTTAACATTTCGCCTAAAGACAGGAAGTGAAACTAAAATATAATTGATGCATTTTCTAATTGTTTTCCCCTGCTACAAACATTAGTCAAAGCCAGTCTTTAACAACAATGTACGTATTTATGCACACTCATCGCTGCTGTGGGCAATGATGTAAGTCGATAAGGAAGAGGGTGAGAGAATGTAATACATATTTCAAGGTTCGAGACAACAATGACTAATGTCTAAAGCAAGGAAGAATAATGTGGACATCATTTATTATGATCCTAATTATGCTTCTACTGCCAAATAAAATCATTTGTTTAAGGTAAGACATTTTGCTTTCATGAAAGCCTTTCTCATTAAGTGAAATGTGTCAGTCAGTGAGTCAACAAACATTTACTAAGTGCTGATCATGTGCCAAACACCGTGCTAAGCACTGGGGATACAAAGGCAAAACCATGGTCTCTGACCTCCAGAAGATAACTTTCAAATGGGAGAGGCAGCATGCGGACAGCTCTCGCTATACAGGATAGAGTCAGGGTCGATGGCAACTATTTCAGAAAGGAGGTGCTAGTAGTCAGGAAACAGGAATGGCCAGTTACTGAACATGGGAGCTGAGATGAGTCTTAGGAAGCCAGGAGAGCAAGGACATGGGGAAGGAGAGAAATTCAGGCCTGGGGTAGGGGAGCAGTTAGTGAAAACGAACAAAATCCAAATAGCAAGGACAAAAGTGGCACTGGATCAAAGAGTATATGGAGTGGCATAAGGTGGCTCCGTGGATAGAGCATAGAAGATTCCTCTTCCTGAATTCAATTCTGTCCTCAGACATTTACCAGCTATGTGACCCATAGACAAGTCACTAAATCTTGTTTGCCTCAGTTTCCCCATCTGTAAAATGAGTTTGTCGGTTCGTTAGCTTGCTACCCAGTGGAATTTTAATTAGAGTCACAGTCAGAATAAAAAGGATGGTGGTATCTTTGTGTAGTGCCCTTGAGATGTGCCCTAGGAGGGGCAGATAGGTGGCTCTTTGGATAGAGAATCAGTATCTTGGCCAAGAAAATCTGAAAATGGGATCATGAAGAGTAGAACATAACTGAAAGGACTGAACAGCAACAAGTATAATGAGTCTAGAAAGGGAAGAAGGATCCAGACTGTGTGTGGCTTTGTAAGCCAGAGGTTTTTATGTTTTTCCTTAGAGCTAATAGGGCACCTTTGGAATTTATTGAATAGGTGGGTATTGGGTCAGAGCTGTGCGTTAGAGAGATCACTTTGATGAAGGAGAGTGGATTAGTTGTGGTTGAGAGACATTGGATACAAGTAATCCCATCCCATTCAGTCTTTTCCAGATCGTCTGCTCTATCATTCCCTTTCTTATTTACCTTCAAATTTTCCTTGCCTACTGGCTGCTGCTTGTCTATGACTACCCACAAACTTACCCAGGCCTCTCTTATCCTCAGAAAACCTTCACTTGTTTTGCCCAACTCTACTAGCTCTCATTGTCCCCTCTTTCTCCTCACTTCTGTGGCTAAACTTTTTGAGATGCTGCTTCCTTTCGTCTCACTCTTAATTTTCTCCCGGCTGGCTTCCAACCTATTCATTCAGCTGAAACAACTCTCTTCAAAGTTACCAATGATTTCTCATTTGCCCAATTTATAATTTCCTTTTTTCATTCCTCAGCCTCCTGAATCTCTCTGTAGTCTCAGTCTTGGACACTACTGATCATGCTTTTCTCCTTGCCAACTCTCTTCTTTCTAGATTTTGGTAACACGACTCTCTTTTGGTTCTCCTGCCTTACCACTCCTCAGTCATCTTGGCCTAATATTCATTCAGGTGACACCTATTACATGTAGGTGTGCCCTAAGGCTCTGTCCTTGGCCTTCTTCTTTTTTTCCTCTATAATATTTTACTTGGTGACATTATCACCTCCCATAGATTCAATGATCATTTCTATACTGATTATTCTCAAATCTACTTATCCAGCTCTGCCCTCTCTCCTAAACTCCAAATTTGGATCTCTAACTGCCTATTGGACATCTCCAACCAGATGTCCTATAGACATCTTAAACTTAACATGCCCCAAACTAAGCTACTTATATTTTCCCCCAAATCATCTCCCTTTCCAAATTTCTCTGTTACTATTGGGGCCACCACCATCCAGCACCATCATTCTTCTAGCCCCCCAAGCTCACATCCTAGGTGTTATCCTGAACTCTTCATTATCTCTCAACATCACCCTCCCCATTCTATCTGCTGTTAAGGCTTGTCTAGTCTACCTTCAGAACATCTCTTACTTTCTCTTCTCTCCTCTGATACTGCCATTGCCCTGGCACAGAGCCTCATCATCTCATGCGAGAGCTAATGCAACAACCAGCTGGTTGTTCTCCTTATCACAAGTCTCTTCTCTTTGTAGTCCTTCCCTACTCAGCTGACAAAATGATATTTCTGAAGCACAGTTTTGCCCAATTCATTCACCTATTTAATAAATTCATGTGGCTTCCTATTACCTCCTGAATCAAATATAAAATCTTTTTTGGTATTCAAAGTCCTTTGTATAATCTTCCCCCAGTCTTTCTACACCCTTCCCCCATCCATGTACTCTATAATTCTGTCACGCTGGCCTTCCCGCTGTTCCTTGAACAAGACACTCCATTTCCTGACTCCAGATATTTTCACTGACCGTCCCCCATGCTTGGAGCTTTCTTTCGCTCTGTCTCTGCTTCCTGGCTTCCCTCTAGGCTAATATCCAACCTTCTTTAAAAAGCTTTTACTGATCTCCCTTAATGCTAGTTTCTTGCTTTGTATTGATTATTTCCAATTTATCCTATGTGTATCTTGTTTGTTTATAATTATTTGAATGCTATCTTCCCTATTAGACTGCAAGTTTCTTGAGAGCCTGAACTTTCTTTTGCCCTATATTGCATCTCAATTTCTTAGCAAATGCTTACCATATAGTAGGGGTTGGCTAAAGGTAGATATATAGATGGTAGACTGGTAGACTTGGCAGTAGATTGGATATGTTGGATGAGAGATGAGTAGAGGATGACAGCAGCACTACGGGTCTGAGCAAGTGGCAAGATCATGGTGCCCAATACAGTAATAGGGAAACTGGGAAGAGGGAAGATTTTTAGAGGAAAGATAATGAGTTCTGTTTTAGTCATGTTGAATTTGAGATGGCTATGGGACATCCAGTTTGAGATATCCAAGAGGCAGTAGGTAAATCGAAGGTGGAGGTCAGGAGAGAGTTTAGGAATAGATAAATATATTGAGTATCATCTGTATGGAAAAGATAATTGGACTCATGGAATTTGATAAGATCACCAAGTGAGATAATATAGTAGGGGTGGAATAACAGGGACATAAAAGGTCTCAGAATAGAGCCCTGGGACTTTCAACTTTAATTTCATATGGCCTTATCCATGATGAAAAATATTATCTTTGGCCAAAGAAAGAATTGTTGAATTCTGATTGCAGTTCAAATCATGCCATTTTCTGCTTCATTTCCTCCAGGAGTTGTTTTTATATTCTATGTGTGATATGTGTCTTCCATCACAACATGAGCAATATGGAAATATGTATTGCATGAAAGCTTTGCTATCACCTATATCAGACTATTTACTGCCTCAAGGGTGGGAAAAAGAGAAAGAAAAAAATTTGAATCCTAAGATGTCAGAAAACATTGTCAAAAATCATTTCTGCATGTAATTGAATAAAAAAAGAATAAAAAAGGAAACTAAAATAAAAAATTCATATAGCCTTGTATTTAAGAGCAGGAACCCATATTTTTCCTGATCTGACTTTTGTAATCAAAAGGATCTTAAACTTAAGAAATGATTATTCTTCATAATAAACAGAATATCATTTCATTAATTTCATAATTGTTTTTCCTTGTCTCAGACATCAGTTGATAGTCTATCTTTAGCCATAATACATATGTAAAAGAATGTTAATTACCAGATTTGATTATAAACTATGCAACAAAGACTTTTCTTCAAATCAAATCACTTAGAACTTCCTTAAGTCACTATAGAGCCATCTAGGATTTGAACTTTATCTGACAAATTCCAGAAGACTAGTTGAGAACAAGAGACAATAAAAAAACCAGAGGAAAACTATAGGGATGGAGTTGACATTGTATTTGGCTCTTGTCTTTAGGAGGTAAAAACAAACAAACAAACACTTTTTGATTGAATCAAACAGTCAGAATTGAACAGAACAGAGTGCAAAGAAGTTCTATATATCAGCTTGAATGAATAGAAGCCATTGCATTGGTCATACCCTGAGTAATTTGTATAAAAGAAAAGAAAAAAGAATAGGGTTATGGATAGATTCTAAGTATCTGGACTGAGGAGTTGGACCAAGCATAGAGTAAAAAGAGGACTGAGTTATGGCAGAGAAGAGATATTCCCAGGTAAGTCATTGGCTCTGTGGGCATCTTGGTCCTAGGCTGAGGGAAGTCCCAAAAAAGTCCCAGCTTCTTCTTCTGATATCTATCTGCAGATACTATGAACTCAAATGCTTCCAGCAAACTAAATTTTGCCTTGATCACAAATAGGCCAAGATTAACCCCTAGAGCTAAATTAAATGCAGTATTAGGTAGTGGGTTCAACCTCTATCTAAGGTGTCAGGAATGTTTCCTTAGAGCGATTGTGATTGAAAATAGAAGTTTTCATCTAAAACTTCCTAAATCCAAAGGAAAGGGAACCAAGTGAATTTTAGGGGGTATTATATTAGCCCCAGTCTTAAAATGAGCCAAGTATTGTAAGAAGATGTGTTACATAGACTTTGGGAAGTAGTTCTGGCATCCAATGTACCTGATAGCACCTTGATACATACATGATTCTGTAATCCAATTGATTTGAGTCTACTTCTAGTGCTGAAAATTGCCCTTTGAAGGCTGGAGCCTTCTTCATCTTGTGCAATCTTGTCCATGTTCTCTTGAATTCTCTGCAGGGATGTCCACTCAATGTGCCGGAGTTGTTGGCCTGCCTCATTTTTCATCTGGTATTTTCTGCTGCTGGGGAAGAGGTATCTTTCTATCTCTCTTTGAGAGTCACTGTTGACTTTTGGAGGCTTCTTAAAGACCAGGTAAAATATTCATGAAAAAAACAATTTAAACAACTGCATATTGTGGCTTTCTTATTATGCTTTCTTTTGATTTGTATTCCCTTGTTAATATTTGAGAGAAATTCTTTTCAATTAGGAAATACTCTGGACCCCTTAGTTGGGAGGGCAGGAGGAAGACAATAGAGATATTTGTTAGAATAATTCAGGTCCTAATTGAACAATAATGAATAATTGGGTTTTTAGTGTATTTTCAATAGTCAATTTTTCAAATTTGATGAACTAAAACATATGATTGTATGTTTAGCCCTTTGTTACTGTCCAGAAAATAAAAACATGCAATTTTAATATTACATTTAAATATAAAAATAGATCTATGATCTTTAAAGCAAATTATTCTCATATATAGTTTTCCAAGGAAATTCTTCCTACCTAAGTCCTTGGCATTGTCAAATGGTTTAACAACAAAAGAAGATAAGATCTTATGATAAGAATGTAAATGCCTTGTCATCTGCTTTGCTGCTTCTCCTTCACCCTTTCTGGGGACTTTCAGCTAGAACTGCCTTTGTATTTTGTCTCTTTCTTTTAGAATGTGATTTCCTTGAGAGCAGGGAAATATTACTTTTTTCTGTTTCCCTAGTGCTTAATCTAATATTTTGCATATGGTAATAGCTTAACAAAAGCATTTACATTTTTCCATTAATTCATTTGTTATGTTATTAACATGACATATGTTTTTAACATGTTATGTGTTATGAATAGGCAAGATTATCTGAGGGGCTATAGGAAGTTTCTCATCTTCCTCTCTCCCTCTATCTCTCCTCTTGTTTGTTGACCCCTAAAATTCTTTTTAACTTTCATTGTGCAAGTGGAAAATAAAAAATTTAAATTATAAATATCTGGGAGAAATGACACAAAAACCAGATGACTCAGACTCCTCCTTGCTCTATCAAGTGCCACTAGTCAATCATCAAAGATAAATGATAAATCATTTGGGGCAGAGGAAAGATGCTTGGATTGAAAGTCAGAAGATCTCGGTTGGAACCCTTTTATGACATTTTTTATGTGACAGGCAAATTTCTTCACAACTCTGGGTCTCAGTTTTCTTATCTGCCAACTGGAAGGATGAATTTAGACAATCTTTAAGGTCCCTTCTGGGTCTAAATCCCATGTTCCTGAAATGGGCAGTGGAGTGGGAAAAGGATAGAGAGTGTAAGGGAGTAAGTATTCTGAGCATTAAGGTGGGGAAGGCAGGAAAGAAGAGAATAGAGACACTTATAACAAGGGTCATCATATGGAATATCTTCCAAGTTGACCTTCCTGCTTCTGGCTGACTATGTAGAAGCTTTGGAAACTTCAGATTCTGTACATTTGGTGACACAGCAATGTGAGGACTTGATATTTTGGTTTGGCGTGGTAAATCCTAAATGGTCCTTTGTTCCTGCCTTTACCTGTGACATTGCAAGCTGGTGGATTGCTGTGTCAAAGAAGAGATAGCTTCCATTTCATATTCTCATACATTGACACTTCAGCTAGAATTGTGTAACTCCTGTATTCCAAGAAAGGGGTGGGGAAGAGAGGACTCCATCCCAGCATCATAGCAACCTCAACCACATGGAACCTAGTGCAGGGATACTCAAGTATGGAAATAATGTGAACAATGCAAAACCGGGTTAAATATAAAATTCATAATTAGCAGTGCTGTAATCCATTGGTGTTAAGCAAATAGAAATGGGTCAATCAACTGTACATAAAGATCCTTTGTGATCACATTTTTACTTAGAAAATGTAGGGAAAAGTTATCTATTAACAATATTAACATGTTTAACATTATGTTCTATTGTATTTTTGTTACTTTCCAATTTTATGTTAATCTGTCAATTGCTAGCTGTTGTGAAGATTAAAATTAATATACAAAGAACTAAGTATTATATTTTATAAATTTTTATTAATAATAAACTAATATACAAAGCTAACTAGGATTTCCGGGTTAAGATGGCGGCAGAGTAAAAAGCAGTGCTTAACCTCTCCTAACCGAAACATATAGGACTCCTTAAGGGGACATAAAAACAAATCCAGACGAAAGGAGGGACCCCACAACAGGGCACAGTGTGGAAGGTACATGGAATCGGGGCATTTCCATACTATAAAGGGGTGAAACAGCTCTCACTAAATCATTGGCTGAGCAACCCTCCCCCCCCCCCCCCCCCCCACCTCCCACACCAAAGCCAGCTCAAAAAAAAAAAAGAAAATNCACACACACCACCTACAACACCAAAGCTAGCTCAAAAGAAATAGAGCAAGTTTGGGGCACCCATTGAGTCACTGGAAGCTCCAGGGCCTGTTAGGACCCCAAAAGGTTAAAGAACCCACATGGACTTTGAGCATGGACACAGAGCGCAGGCGCCAGCAGAGGTGGACACAGGCGCAAGCGAAGGCTCTGAATCCCTGAGTGGGGAACCAGTGCAGATGGGTATACGACTGTGGAAGCAGCGCCCTGAGACTTGTAAAGGAACCTCTGGCAGAGGATGAAGCAAGGGGGTCCACCAGGGGGCTTGACCTTGAGAACAACCAGACCTGAGACTTCAGGAGCCTAAAGAGTGCAGACAGACCCTGAGCGCGAGGATAAAGCTGAGAACGGGCTGGGCTAACAATGGCAACCCAGAATCAGGAAGCCCAGAAGAGAAAGATTAACAACAAGAAGAAGAAATCTTTAACACTCGACAACTTTTACACAGAGAAAATCCAGACAACCGAGCAAATAGAAGAGGAGAACAAACAAGCATTCACATCTGGATCCTCCCAAAATAGAGTCACAAGCTCTTGAAGAGTTCAAATCTGACATGACGAGAAAGTTGGAAAAGATTTGGCTAGAGAAATGGGAAATAGCTCAAAAGGAAATCAGGCAAGAAAATAACAGTTTAAAAGGCAGAATTTTGCAATTGGAAAGTGAGGCTCAGACATCAAATGAACTGATAAGCAAATTGAACACCAGAAATGACCAGATTGAAAAGGAAAACCAGTCCCTAAAGGCTAGAATTGAGCAATTAGAAACTAATGATCTCTCAAGACAGCAAGAACAAATAAAACAAAGTCAAAAGACTGAAAAAATAGAAAGAAACATGAAATATCTCAATGAGAAAGTGACAGACTAAGAAAACCGGTCTAGAAGAGACAATTTGAGAATCATTGGTCTCCCTGAAAAGGGAGAAATTAATAGAAATTTGGACTCCATACTAAAAGAAATTATTCAGCAAAATTGCCCTGAAGTTCTACAACAAGAGGGCAATATAGACATTGAAAGGATCCATAGATCACCCTCTACACTAGACCCAGAAAAGACAATGTCCAGAAATATAACAGCCAAATTCAAGAGCTTCCAAGTAAAAGAAAAAAATCTTATAAGAAGCCAGAAAGAGACAATTCAAATATCAAAGAGCACCAATCAGGATCACATAGGATCTGGCAGCCTCCACGCTAAAAGACCACAAGGCTTGGAATATGATATTCAGAAAGGCAAGAGAACTGGGCTTGCAACCACTGATCAACTACCCATCAAAATTGACTATAGACTTCCAGGGGAAAGTATGGCCATTAAACAAAATTGAAGATTTCCAAGTATTTGCACCGAAAAGACCAGGACAAAATGGAAAGTTTGATATCCAACCACAAAAATCAAGAGAAACATGAAAAGGTAAATAAGAAACAGA
>NC_058131.1:229514240-229540409 GCF_016433145.1 Gracilinanus agilis | reverse complement strand
CCTTCCTTCCTTCCTTCCTTCCTTCCTTCCTTCCTTCCTTCCTTCCTTCCTTCCTTCCTTCCATCTCAGTTCCAAGGCAGAAGAGCAGGAAAGAACAGGTAATGGGGGGGTTAAGTCATTTGTCCAGCGCCTCACAGCTAGGAAGTGTCTGAGACCATATTTGAACCTAAAATTTTCCATCTCTAGGCTTGGCTCTCTATCCATTGAGTCACCTATCTGCCCCCAATGGTTTCTTGATATTAAACACTACAGAGAAGACAATAGTTTCTAAAGCCCTGAAGGTATTTGCTACTTGTTGGAAATGTTATAAAGGGATTCTCATTCAGGTACAGTTTAGTTTTTGTTCTAGGCTCTGAGACCTCTTCCAACTCTGTAATTTTCAATTTTTTCTTTATTTTTTCTTCAATGGAGTACAAAAAAAGCAGCCAAACACAAAGGTATTTAGTTCATTTTTCTCATGTATGGACTGAAAGCCAATTTTGCACTTATTGTTTATTGTGAATAACCACAGCAGACAGACACAAAATAGCTCTATTTATTATTCTAAGCAGCTTTGTGTTTATAAATCATAAATTCAGAGCTCAGGTGTTTAGAGTAGAAGAAATTGTAGAAATCATCTACTCTAACTCCATAATTGTAAACATGGGGAAACTAAGGCCCAGAGAGGAGCTTGATTTGCCCCAAATCACACAGCTATTAAGTGTCAGCAGAACTGAGATTTCAATCACTTCTGGTGGGAACTAGAATCCAACTCTTTTCATTCTAAAACTAGTGCTCTTTCCACCACAACACACTGTCTGCTGTATTTCCTAATTAAGAAATTTCTCCTTCCACTTTTACTTGGAGATTTTCAGAAGCTCATTAGGCTTGGCTTCCAATGACATCTTGATTGATGGGATAGGAAAAGGTTGAACCTTATTCTACTCTTCCCTTTCAGAACAAATTGTTCTTAAAGGAGAAGATCCCTGTTCTGTCCTGTATAGAAACTTTTATAAAGTTCTTTTAGGTGATGGGAAATCTTTGCCCTGTTCCCTGAAGGAAAGAGACAGCAGAGACACTATGTTCAATATTTAGCTAAGTTGTTTATTTATATATTTAGCTTTAAACAAATATTTAAGGCTTTGGGAAAGTGCCTGTACTTGTACTACAAACTATTCTTAAAATAGTATCTTCTAGTTTCTGTTCTCTGGGTTTTTTGCCAAACTAGAAAAAAATTCTTCAGCAAGAGATGAAATCCATAAACCTTTGGAATTTTGTCTGTTTGATCTTCTCAGCAGGATCATGGGACAAGGTAGCAATGACCTGATGTCATATTGCTCTGGTACATTTCTGTGTAATTTTATCTTTTATTTTTTAAATTTAAATTCTTCCCTTCCATCTTAGAATCAGTACTATATATTGGTTCTAAGGTTGAAGAGTGGTAAGGGTAGGCAATGGAGGTTACGTGACTTGCCCAGGGTCACACAGCTAGGAAGTGTCTGAGGCCACATTTGAATCCAGGATCTCCCATCTCTAGGCCTTGCTCTCAATCCACTGAGCCACCCAGCTGCCCCCTGATTATTTTTATTTTAACTAAGCTAAAAGGTTAAATGATTTGCTAAAGGCAACACAGATGATATGTATTGGAATCAAATCCTAAACTGTCCTCACTCCCAGTTCAATATTTATTTCACTATGACCACTAAAGCACTAAATAGTATTCACCTTATTTATTCATTTATCTATCTATCTATCTATCATCTATCTATCTATCTATCTATCTATCTATTTTGTTTTTAAAAGTTATTTATTTAGAACATTTCTCCATGGTTACATGATTCATGATTTTTCCCACCCCTCTTCGCTCCCCCCTCCCAGAACTGACAAGCACTAATCTAAGTCTAACAGGCAGGGCCCAAGAAGCAGTGCAGTCTCTGGGAAGCTGATTCAAGCCTGGTACCAGCCAGCCTTGAACAGCACAGCTATGGATCAGAGGGGTGGCTTTGAGGGTTCTCACAGTTTCCAAAGATGCTCACTGGATGTCAAAATCCTAGGTGGTCCAAGATACCAAGAAGAGTGAGTGAACTTGAGGTGCTGTCTACCAGGTCTCAAATTCCTCCTCTGCTTGGTTCTGCTCTGTAGGTCTTCTCCTCTTGCTGGAAATCCACCTCCACTCAGGATCCCAAGGAAATCAGGAAGCAGGGTCTGAGATCTCCCTGGGCTGGCAACAGTTTTGCCCACCACTAATGGAGTCTCTCTCAGGGCACACACACACTTCCTCCTTCATTCCATTATAGAATTCTCCAGCTCCAGCCTGCTAGATGAACCTTAATTCTTAATTAATTACTACCTAATCTTCCTCACAACAGTTATACATGTATCATTGTTCAAAACCTATTTCTGTATTATTCATATTTGTAATAAAGTGATCTTTAAAGCCAAAACCACAATCATATCCCCATTGAATCATGCAACCAATCATGTTTTCCTTCTGCATTTCTGTTCCCACAGTTCTTTCTCTAGATGTGTATAATACTGTTTCTTGTAAGTTCCTCTGGATGTCCTGGATCACTGCATTGCTGCTAGTAGAGAAGTCCATTATGTTTGATTGTACCACACTGTATCCGTCTCTGTGTACAATGTTCTTCTTGTTCTGCTCCTTTCACTCTGCATCAATTCCTGGAGGTTATTCCAGTTCACATGGAATTCCTCCAATTCATTATTCCTTTCAGCACAATAGTATTCCATCACCAGCAGATACCACCATTTATTTAGCCATTCCCCAATCGATGGATACACCTCCATTTTCCAATTTTTGCCATCACAAAGAGCGTGGCCATGAATATTTTTGTACAAGTAAAATTGACTATTTGAACAAAAGCTCCATTTTCATAATTTGGGAATTTTATGACTTACCAAAAGGAAAGCCGATTAGACCTTATTTATTTATTATGGGCAGCTAAGTGAAACAGTAGAGGGGGGCAGCTGGGTAGCTCAGTGGAGTGAGAGTCAGGCCTAGAGACAGGAGGTCCTAGGTTCAAACCCGGCCTCAGCCACTTCCCAGCTGTATGACCCTGGGCAAGTCACTTGACCCCCATTGCCCACCCTTA
This sequence comes from Gracilinanus agilis, assembly GCF_016433145.1. Taxonomy (NCBI): domain Eukaryota; kingdom Metazoa; phylum Chordata; class Mammalia; order Didelphimorphia; family Didelphidae; genus Gracilinanus; species Gracilinanus agilis. The sequence continues at coordinate 229,537,320 of NC_058131.1, read as the reverse complement.
CCAATCTTCCACCTATGAGACAATACACCGAAGTACAAGGGTTTTAAAAAAACAAAAACAAAAACAAAAACAAAAAAACAGTAGATAGAAGGCCAAGCATGGAGTCAGGAAAACTCATCTTCCTGAGTTCGAACCTTGCCTCTGACACTTACAAGTTGTGTGACCTTGGGCAAGTCATTTAGCCCTGTTTGCATCTATTTACTGTGCCACCTAGATGCATTTTTCTTTCTAAATACTGACAAGTTATCTCTTTAAGAATAATTTATATAATTTTGGCAGAAATAAAAGTCAAATTCTCTCGGATGTATATATGTATATACATATATATAGCTCTCTGAGCTATATATATAGCTTAGAGAGTTTGACTTTTATTTTTTCTCTCTCTCAAATCAGGATATTTGTAATCAACAGTGAATATAATTTCAGGATTAAAATATGCATGCCTATTTCTTAGGATGATTATTATTGTTGCTGTTGTATGCCTTTTGTTTTGAAAAAGATTGGTGCCATCACAAGGTAATGTTTTGACGTGTATGTGAATTGGATTGATGTGAGACAGAGTTACACAGACTTGCCAGCCTCACTTGTAGAGCTATTTAAGCCCAGTGGCAAGAGGAAAGCTAAGGCGCCTGATGATGGCCCTGGATGCAGTGGATGTCCTTGGTGTCTCAGCCATCTAACCAAGCCCTAAGGGAACCATGGCTCCTGCATCAATCTCCTTCGTGGTTGTTGGAACAAACTGTTCTTATTGGTCCATTCTGCTGTTGGAAGTCTTCCCGTGCTTGGGGGTAGACAACCCCCTAACCCACTGATGGGTGTGTGGTCCGTCAGCTATCCTGTCTGCTGGGAGGTTTACCAGGGTGTGCTGCAGCTTCTTGGAGCCACAGGTGAGAGTCAGGGGGCAGGTGAATGCCGAAGGAGGACGAGAAGTCCTGAAAAGGGCCCAGCAAGCCCTCGCATCAGAGATCCTAGTCTTTCCTGAACACCAATATTCATCAGGATGATGGGCACCATCATTCCAAAAGAAGAAATAACATGGGGAAAAGCCTTGCATTAAGGGAAAGAAAAGCCAGGGTCTGCTATTGCCTGGATTTTTCTGAAAAATGATAACAATTATAATAAATCTATCTAGCCAATAGACTTTGAGAACCTTGAGACACTTTCTTCTTGCCCTTGTTCTTGGGGATTTCAGCCCACGACCTTGTCTTCTCCCATTCTCTGTGAGCTATGCATATGTTAGAATTCTTCAGCTCAGAAGAGTTGGGGAAAGGAGAAATAAATAGGCAAAGAAATCTCTGAGAATTAGAGCCTAGTTAAGTGAGGAGCAGGAGAATGGGTCTGTTTATTTTCGCTTTTATGAACCTGAAGTGATCTCTATATTTCTTGCCTGAATCATTGGGCACCCCAGTGGAAAGAAAATGAGAGGCAGAATTATTCCCAGGGATGGGGGCTGAGCCAAGATTATGAAAGTAGCTGTTGTTTTAAACATTTTACTGATGAGTTCAAGAAGTTGACATGAATGAAACGGAAATGACTCTTAGCTTCCTTCCAGAAGGGTAAGATAGCTGTCTAAGTGCCACAGAACAAAACAGCTCAGGCTATGGGCATGACAGGGAATACTGCAGGTTGCAGAAGTACTGAGTCCTGCTCAGTCCAAATAAGCTTAATAGTTTGAGCTGTTAAGAGCTCCACCTGGTGGCTGGCTCAGTTATTGTATCTTGGGTCTAGCCAAACCTCTTGGACTGAATTTCAACCTTCTATCTTAGAAGTGACATTAAGTATTGGTTCCAAGGCAGAATAATGGTAAAGGCCAGGCAATGGGGGTTAAGTGACTTGACCCGGGTCACCCAGCTAGGCAGTATCTCCATGTTCTCTATTCCTGGCTCTATCCACAGAACCACTTACTTGCCTTTATCTCTATTTATTTTAAGAAAGGCACCACTGCCTCAAAAAAGTATCAGAAAGTGGATTAAATGTAGTGGCATGAACTAGGGCCTGAGGCAATGGCCTTCACTTTGGGGGAGAGGTGAGTGGAGAAACATTTTGGCTTCCATTGGTTCAGTTCTAGGACAAAGCCTGACCTTTCCTATGGCTGGGATCATCTAGGAGCACATTTGGGAGTGGAACCCAATTGTGCACACCTGATCTTGAGGAATTCTTTTGTATATCTTTAAGTACCCAAGCTGGAAATCATAAAACTCAATAACAAAAAAGGAAGATCAAGAATTTTATTGAAATGATTATATTTGCATTTTAATTGTTTTGTTAAGGAAGTTTCTTAAATGTTATAAAAATCTAATTTGTCTCACATTCAAAAATAGTTTGATATTACATTATCTTATTTGTAGTGAAGATGCCCAGGGCTGGGCAATTTCCCCTGGTAATTGGGGGTCTGAGCTTTGTTCTGGCTGGGTTCTGAAATACAACCTATAGGACATATCACTTTCTCCTTAGATATTTGAGCTGAAAGGGAACTTTGAGAACATCTACCATAACCCCTTCATTTTATAACTGAGGAAAATGGGGTCCAGAAAGTTAAAATGATTTGTTTATAATCACACAGGTAATTAGTACTCTAAATCTTGGTTCTAAATGAAGACAAGATGGCCATATCACATGAAAAGATGTTATTTTGTTATTTCTTAGATGAAACCAATCTTTTTAGCTCCTTAAATGGTTGCTTCAAGGAGAACCCATGAACTAGTCTTCCATTTAGCTACAATTTTCTTGCCTCTTTTGATTTTATTTATTGTGGAAAATGTCAATATTGATATAGTTCAGTTCATCTAAGATCACAGTGCTTAGATTTTGAGCTAGAAGGGACTTTCTTTTTTAAACCCTTTTCTTCCATCTTAGAATCGATACCCAGTATTGGTTCCAAGGCAGAAGAGTGGTAAGGGCTAGGCAATGGGGGTTAAGTGACTTATCAGGATCTCACAGCTAGGAAGTGTCTGAAGCCAGATTTGAACCTGGGACCTCCCATCTATAGTCTTGGTTCTCAATCTGCCCCCTAAAAGGGACTTTTAAGGCCACCTAGTTCAACTCCCTCATTTTACAGATGAGAACCTAAGGCTCAGGGACATTAATTTAACCAAGTTCATGCAAGTAAGAAATTACTGAAACAGAATTTGAACCTACATTCTCTGAGTCCAGGCATTGCTTTTTCCTTTCTGTTACACTGCTTACCTAGTAATCAACTTGTTCTTTGCTGGACATTTAGGGTATCAACGGTGAAATGAATGATTATAGATGGCCTAAGTGTTATTCTTTTTTTAAAATTTATTTTATTGATTAATTTAGACTATTTTTCCATGGTTCCATGATTCATGTTCTTTCCCTCCCCTCCCCGCACCTTACTGCCATAGCTGATGGGCAATTCCACTGGGTTTTACATGTGTCATTGATCAAGACCTATTTCCATATTATTGATGATTGCACTAAGGTGATAACTTAGAGTCTACATCCCCAGTCATATCCCCATCAACCCATGTGATCAGGCAGTTGTTTTTCTTCTGTGTTTCTCCTCCCACAGTTCTTCCTCTGAATGTGGGTAGTATTCTTTTCCATAAATCCCTCAGAATTGTCTTGGGTCATTGCATTGCTGCTAGTACAGAATTCCATTACATTGGATTGTGCCACAGTTCGTCCGTCTGTGTGTACTATGTTCTCCTGGTTCTGCTCCTTTCACTGTGCATCAATTCTTGGAGGTCGTTCCAAGAACTGTGTTATTCTTAACAACCTTGGTCCCCTTTTCCATTTCCCTGCCCTGATCACTGCAGAAGTCAAAGGAGTTCATTCATGTGAGTCTGAAAGCCATTTGCATCTTTCTTATTTTTAACTCTGGCTTAAGAATTTGTCCCCGAATGGCCAGTTTGTTCTGTTCTTACCTAGCCTAGTGTTGTAATTGTTTTCACAGTCTGTGACCTTCCTCTAAGCCTTTCCATCTTGGCAGAATATGTCAGAGCTTGCATGATCTTTGAGAATCAGTTCTTTCCTCCTCATGCTATGATAAAGCAGTAGAGTAAGGATTTTTGAGTAGAAAGGACTATTTGTAACCCTTTTAAAAAGCTTTAAAAGAAAACTGTTTCCCCTAAACTATCACAAACCACTGCTAGTGGAACTGGATTTTAAAGAAAAGCCCTACTGAATTAACATTTAGCCAGCACTGCCCCTAAAAAAATCTGTTGAGAGGAGAGGAGCAAAAGTGAATAAAACAGAAAATATTGAGGGGGGAAAAAGGGACCTAGAAGTTTTTATCTTTTCATTGTCTAAGCTGCTACTCTCCCTTCCCATCCTTTTATGGAATTTTCTCCTAGGCTAGGGAAGTCAGCAAGCCCTAGCTGCCACGTGCTACCTTGTTGTCCCAGCCACGTAGGGAGAGGAAGGGGCTTCTTGATATCCTTAAGACTTGTCTCTTCTTGTGACGAAGTAATGAGTGAAGAACTGAGGTTTCTAAGTCCATCTCTGAGATGGCTATTTGCCAGTCAGAAACGTCTTGGGATATCTAGGGGAGGGATAGAACAACGACATCACAAGGGGTAAATATTGGTCTGCAAAAAGTTGCTTTCTCTGGCAGCCTGGGCTCCTTTGGCCCAGTTCTCTCTTGCCCAGCTCTGCCTGAGTCTCTTGGCCAGCTGCTCTTGTTTGGCCCAGGGCTCTTTGGCCTGCTCACACTCCTTGGCATCCATTCAGATTATGGAGGGAATCTACTGGCTAATTTAGATTTCTTGAGTGACTGATTAATAACTTAATTTAAAAATTAAGAAACACTGCCTCTCGAGAATTCAGTCATTACAGATTTAAATCCAGGTCCTCTGACTACAGACCCAGGACTCTTTCCAGTGTGTTGTGCTCTAAGAAAGGGTTACAACAGTGATTCCCAAAGTGGGTGCCACCGCCCCCTGGTGGGTGCTGCAGCGATCCAGGGGAGCGGTGATGGCCACAGGTGCATTTGGGGGCAGTGAATAACTGTAAGGGGGCGGTGATAGTATGTGACGGGGGTGCTAAGTAATATTTTTTCTGGAAAGGGGGTGGTAAGCCAAAAAAGTTTGGGAACTGCTGGGTTACAAGTTGCCTCAGAGAAGGGAAGAAATCACAATTCCATCAAAGGAACAAAGTAAAGCAAAGAAAATGTTATTATTTATTATTTTTATTCATCATTTAAAATTTTTATTATTATTTTATTTATTATTTATTATTTTTAACAACAACAGCAATCCAGCAATGATTCCTCTGAAGAAGAATCTTTCTCTCTTGATGAGCCTATGGCTGTTTTTCAGGTGTGCTGAGAATCTTATCTTGGATATGAGACTTGGTTTTGTTGTTCTTTAGTCATTTCAATCATGTCTGGATCTTGGTGACCCATTTGGAGTTTTCTTGGCAAAGATATTACAGTGGCTTGCCATTTCCTTCTCCAGCTTATTTTATAAAGGATAAACTGAAGCCAACAGGGTTAAGTGACTTGCCCAGAGTCACACAGCTAGCAAGTGTCTGAGGCTGGATTTGAATTAAAAAAGATGAGTCTTCCTGACTCCAGGTCTAGCAACCTAGCTGCTCCCAAGACTTGACTAGACATTTCCTAATGCTAAGGATTAGAGAGGAAGGTGCAAAACAGTACCTTAGTTTTTTATTTCTTTAAAGAGTTACTCTACGGGCTTTTAATTTTTTTTTAATTTTGCTTTACTGGTTAATGCTGAAATGTAACTATTTTAAGAAAGAAACATTTTTAATTTGAAAGGAAGATCATAAAAATTGTCTACAGGCTAATAATACATTTAGAACTGAAAAAGGCCTTAATGTTTAGAGTCTTACACTTTTGTTTGACAGATGAGAAAACTGCCCAGTGGAGGTAAAATGAATTGCCCTAGGTCACATAGTTAGTAAAGGGTTCTATCTCTACTAAAAGTCCAAGATTCCAAGCTCTTGCTCTGGGAGTTACTAGTTGTGTGATTCTTGGGATCCCTTCGCTTCAATTTCCTGTTCTGTAAAATGGGGACAAAAATACTAACTGCCTAATGGAATTTTAAAATTCACTAATTCAACATTCAAATATTTATTAAACACTCCCACTGTGTACAAAGCAGTGCTATGTGCTGGGACTACAAAGACAGATTTGCACATGTGGAATTCGAACCCACATTTTCTGGCTCCAGAACCAGGGGACATTTCCCATCTTCCTAACTTGAGGTGAAGAAGGAAGGAGAAGAGAATAAGCATTTTTATAGTGCCTACTATTTGCCAGGGATTGTGCTAAGATGTTTTTTTTTACAAATATTATTTCATTTGATCCTCAAAACAACCCCGGGAGGCAGCTGATATTATTATCCTCATATTAATATTGAGGAAACTGAGTCAGGCAGAGGCCAAATGATTTACCTAGGGTCACAGAGCTAGCAAGTGTCTGATGCTGGACTTGAACTTGTCTTCTTGACTCCAAACCTGGTGTTCTATCCACTAGCTATATTTAACGAGTTTGCAAATTCTTGGAGATCTTTAGCATTTAGCAATTATTATGCCCCCTAACTAATCTTTACATAAATGTTGCTACTGATGGAAAAAGAAAAACCAATGCTCACACACAATCGCTGTTACAGCTTAGAGCAGTGATTCTCAATTTTTTTTAGATTAGGACCCCTTCATATTCTAACAATTATTGAGGATCCCCCAAAGCTTTTATGAAGATTATGTCTATTGAAATGTGCCAAATTAGGCATTAAAACCAACATGTTAAAATATTAATTTAAAATAATAGTCAACCCATTACATGATAATATGCTTCTGTAAGAAAAGTTAACTATATTTTCCAAAACAAAAAAGAAGTGAGAAGAGTGACATTATTTCACATATTCTTGCAAACCTCTTTGATGCCTGGATTAATAGAAGACAGATGCATTTTCATATCTGCTTGTACATTCAATCTGTTGGAATATGTTGTTTTGCTTGAAATCTATGAGGAAAACTTGGGCTCACACAGACATGTAGTTGGAAAAGAGAGGAGTATTTTATTAAGAGAACAACATTTTAGTGCTATCAAGGATATACTTAACCTTATTTAGTTGGTTTCCTCATTTGTAAAATTGAGCTGGAGAAGGAAATGGCAAACCATTCAAGTCTTTTTGTCCTGAAAACTCCAAATGGGATCACAAAGAGTCAGACATGGCTGAAAAACAACTGAACTGCGCGTCAGGCAATGTGCTGAGCCCAACTGTGCTAAGAGTCAAAAGACAGCTCCTACCCTAAAAGAACATTACTGATGTATTTTTTTTAAACCCTTAACTTCTGTGTATTGGCTCCTAGGCAGAAGAGTGGTAAGGGTGGGCAATAGGGGTCAAGTGACTTGCCCAGGGTCACACAGCTGGGAAGTGTCTGAGGCCAGATTTGAACCTAGGACCCTCCCGTCTCTAGGCCTGACTCTCAATCCACTGAGCTATCCAGTTGCCTCCACTGATGTATTTTTTTTTAAACCCTTGTACTTCGGTGTATTGTCTCATAGGTGGAAGATTGGTAAGGGTGGGCAATGGGGGTCAAGTGACTTGCCCAGGGTCACATAGCTGGGAAGTGGCTGAGGCCGGGTTTGAACCTAGGACCTCCTGTCTCTAGGCCTGACTCTCACTCCACTGATGTATTTTTGACCTCATGGAAAGGCTCTTGGTGACTCCCAGAGGACGCTGGACCACATTTTGATAACAGCTGGCTTATATGACCATTGATGGCATGGGTATAGCTCAGTGTCACTACCTGTTGACAGGATACCTAAATTGCAGGCTCAGTTTTTGAGAAGAAACTCCTTGAAGATTGAATTCATAAAATCAATCAGTGAAGTGATAACAAACTGTACCCAAATCAAAATCAAACCATTATTTTATTCTTATACAAAATCTATACTTAGAACACTGTGCATATAGTTCTGATTATTGTGTCTTAGGAAAGGCACAAGAGGGCTGGAGAAGTTTTGGAGTAAAGAATCTAACATGAACAAAGGGTCAGTGTAGGGGACTATATCAGACTAAATTAGCTAGGACTCCTCAGTTGATTTCTCACTGTACTTAGTCCATTATTGGTTTCTTCTATAGCTGCTTCAGTAGTCCAAGACAGGATAGATTAGGGTTATTCTCCATTTTTCTTCATTTTGTCATGTTGTTTAATTGTTGCTTAATTACCTCCAATAATTTTCCATTTTTATTGAAGCTTTACTTTTAGTTTGACATCTTTAATTTTTTTAAATTTATGTTTCTTTGTGGCATTTATCTGTTTGTCATTTCTCAGAATGTATTATGTGACTTTTTTGCCATCTTCATTGTCTTTGTTTCTTAACTGATTTATTCAGCTGCCCTGAAGTATTTTTAAATTGGATCTGTATACCTCTTTGCTTTGCTAGTTTTCAACTTAAATTAGCTTTTTAGACATTTTTCTCTTGTGTTGTATGGTTTATTGGGTATATGTGAAGGACCTGGTTTCCTTCCATTTCACTTTGACATATTATAATGGTAGTAATAACAACTAACATTTATATAGCTCTTTAAGGCATGCAAAGTTCTTTACATACATTCTCTCATCTGAACCCCCACAATATATGGCATCACAGCCATCTTTAGAGATAAAGAAACTGAACCATATATGTGTTTGAAGTTAAGTGTCCAAGGTCCCAAAGTTAATAAGGGCCAGATGTAAGATTCAAACTTGGGTCCTCCTAACCCTTAGTGCAGTACTCCTTCCACTATACCATGGTCTTCTCCATCTATAAGATTCTAAAACAAAGACTGAGAAAAACTATGTTGGAAGCCTATGAAACAAACATTCTTCTTCACCAAATTCTTGAACGCGATGGCCAAGGGCCACTCCTCATAGCTTCAAAGACATTAATTTGCATTCTAGAACTGTGTTAGGCAGCATGGTTGGATATTTTAAACAAATTTTGGTTACTGTGTATGGTGTTTACAGATTCCAGTTTCTTCTAGTTAGGACCCATTACAACACTTAGATTCCAAGATTATATCCAACATACAGTAATTGAATCTTTCTTTAACAATTCAGAAAGTACTTAAGATCATATGGTTCCTTAGGGTCCATCAATAACCCTTAGAAGCTACTAGTGGAAAGAGTGCTGCCATTGGAATTGGGAGTCTGGGTTCAAATCCCAGCTCTGCCATTTATTATCTGTATAAACCTTAGGCAAGTTATTTTGCCTCATTGAGCCTCAGTTTCCCCATCTGTAAAATGAGGAATTTGTAGTATCAGTGTGAATGAAACTATTTAGAATTTAGGATAGAAAGAAAGTTTATTCAAACAATGAAGTCACAGGGGAAGGCAAAGCCCCAACAAGCAGCTATGGTATCTATAAGAGAGTTAATTGTATCCCCCCCACCCCAAATCCCTAAAAGTAAAAGGGCAAATAACAGACTTTTATACACTAAAGTAAATACTATATTCCTTTGAAAACTCAATAACTGTCTTTGCAATTGTTTTTTTTTTTTCCACAATTCACCTTGGAAAATTAGGGAAGGGACAAAGGAATTTGGTTCTCTGTCTGGAAAACTTTTTTCTCTTCATGTTCCTCTTTGAAAAGCAAGCTGGGAATGGGAGTAGTCCAAAATACAGAGACCTGAACCATCTACATCCACAAGAAGCTACTTAGGAAAATTATATAAATTTATATAAAATTGATATCGAATTGTCATTTTAATTATATTGGCTCAGCCCACTCATGAGCAATTAATATTTCTCCAATGGTTTAGATATGTATTTGTGAGAAAAATATTTTGTAATTGTGTTTATATAGTTGCTGGGTTTGTTATGGTAGATAGATCCCTCATATTTTATATTGTCTGCAGTTATTTTAAGTGGAATTTCTCTTTCTATCTCTTCCTGCTGGACATTGATATGTAGAAATACTGATGATTTGTGTGGGTTTAATTTATTTCCCACAACATTGCTAGTGCTTTTCATTATTTCAACTAAGTTTTTAATTGATTTTCTAAGATTCTCTAAATATATCATCATATCATCTGCAAAGAGTAATAGTTTTGTTTCCTCATTGTGTATTTTAATGCCTTCTGTTTCTTTTTTCTTGTCTTACTATTATAACTAGCATTTCTATAATAACATTGAATAGCATGGATGATAATGGACATCCTCACTTCACCCCTGATCTTATTGGGAAGGCTTCTAGCTTATCTCCATTATGAATAATGTTTGCTGATAATTTTAGATAGGTACTACTTATTTTAAGGAAAGCTCCATTTATTCCTATGACTTCTAGTGTTTTTAATAGGAATGGGTGTTGTATTTTTCAGAAGCTTTTTCTGCATCTAATGAGATAATCATATGATTTTTTTGTTTTTGCTATTGATATGGTAAATTATGCTGATAGTTTTCCTAACATTGAACCAGTCCTGCATTTCTGGCATAAATTCTCCTTGGTCATAGTATATGATTTTTTTTGACACATATTCTCCTTGCTAGTATTTTATTTAAAATTTTTTTTATCAATATTCTTTAGGAAAATTGGTCTATAGTTTTTTTTCTTTTGCTCTTTCTGGTCTATTTATGTCATAAAAGTTATTTGGTACTCCTTTGCCTGTTTCCCCAAATAGTTTATAATGTATTAGAATTAGTTATTTCTTAAATGATTAGTAGAATTCACTTGTGAATCCATCTGGTCCTGAGGATTTTTATTCAATTTCTTTTTCTAAGATGGGGTTATTTAAATATTCTATTTAATTTTTATATTCTTATAAATATTCTTATATTTTTTTTATAAATATCCATTTCATTTAGATTGTCAAATTTGTTGGTGTAGAGCTGGGCAGAATAGCTCCCAATAATTGCTTTAATTTTTTTTTTCAGGGGCAACTGGGTGGCTCAGTGGGTTGAGAGATAGGCCTAGAGATGGGAGGTCCTAGGTTCAAATATGGCCTCAGACACTTCCCAGCTGTGTGATCCTGGGCAAGTCATTTGACCCATTGCCTAGCCCTTACCACTCTTCTGCCTTGGAACCGATACACAGTATTGATTCCAAGACGGAAGATTTTTTTTTTAATTTAATTTTATCTTGATTGGTGACACATTCATTCTTTTCATTTTTGATACTGGTAATTTGATTTTCCTTTTTAAAAATCAAATTAACCAGTGCTTCATCTATTTCATTGCTTTCCCCCCTATAAAACCAGATCTGAATTTTATTTGTTAGTGGAACAGTTTTTCATATGGTTATTGATAGCTTGGATTTCTTTCTTAGGAAACTGCCTGTAATTACGCTTTGAATATTTATTAATTGGGGGAATGGCTCTTATTCTTGTAGATTTGAATCAGTTTCTTTTATATCTTAGAAATGAGACCTTTATCAGGATTTTTCTCTTGCTATTTACCTATTAATATTAGCTGTACCAGTGTGGTTTGTGTAAAAACTTTTAAAAGTTTTAAAACTTTTAAAAATTATATAATTTCTTCTGTGAATCCTACTTTTGATATTAACTGACTTTGCTACGATATTGAGCAAGTTACTTGCTTGTTTCCCATTTCTCTAGGTCGCAGTTTTGTCATCAGTAAAATAAGAGGGTTGGAATAGATGATCTGTAAGCTCCCTTCTAGCTGAAAGTCTTATGACACTATGATTTTTGTTAACACTGATTTAATATATCAAAGTAGATTTAATTTAGCAGCAATTACTTTTATTATGATGCTTCTTCCTCATCTATAAATCATAGGAATAGACAAATAATTTAATCCACTGCTATGGTCTTCTACCAATCTCTCTATTTCTTCCTGATTTTCCCATGTCTCTGCATGATAGTCTTATTAGTACTCTGTTCTGATAAAGTTTCTCCTTTATTTGCCTCTATAGTGTTGCTGGGAGAAGGAACACTGTTTTTGGAGTTAGTAGAGATTTGGGTTTGAATCTACCCTCTGCCTCTCGCTAGGTATGAGATCCTGGGTAAATTTCTTAATCTCTGAGAACTTTGGTTTCCTCATCTATAAAATGGGGATAATAATACTTGCATTACCTCTTACACAAAATCATGGTGCAACCCAATAGCAACAATACATAGAAAGTGCTCTGCAAACCTTAGAGGCCTTAGAAATGATCACTAACAGAGCAGCGGATAGGAGAGAAGAAGTACAAATCCTGCTTCAGATTTTGTGTTACCCTGGGCACGTTGCTTTAATATGTGGCTGCCTCCGTTTCCTCATCTTTTGTGAGGACAAAATAAAGCAATATTTACAAAGTGCTTAACAAAATGTAAAGTGTTATATAAATGTTAGTTATTGTTAGAATTATTTTGGCAACATAGAAATATGAACTATTCCTAAAAAACAATGCAGGAGTGCCAACACATAGAGAGTACCAACTGATCAGGTACTAGCTAGAATGGAAGTTCTTAACCTGGGGTCCGCACACCCTTGTCCCCAGGGCTGTGGACATAAATTTCAGGAGTCTGTGAACTTAGATAGGGAAATACAGATATTTTCACTAGCCTGCTGAAATTAGCATTTCCTTCCATTACAAATGAAAAAAAAAATAACATTTAGAAAAAAAGTCCACAGGTTTCCCCAAAGGAGTCCATGATCAAAAAAAGGTTAAGAACCCCATGAGGTAGACTAACAAATTTATTGTACTTTGCATGATAAATGGCAAGGTAATTTCTAGATGAAGGACTTGCTTTAGAGAGCAAAATACCAAGAATCCATGTTCAGACAGATTGAATGAAGTGGGCTACACTGGAACCGCTCCCATTCAGTCTGAAAAAGACAGCTGACATACATAGCATCTGACTCATCCCAGCTGTCAGGAATATTCCATCTGACAGAATGCCATGATCTCTGTAACCCAGAAGGGAAATGTTGAAAAGGCATCTGTGCTCCTCTTCACCTTGACATAATCGGGAGAGGTGACGTCTCATCTTTTTTTATGCTTCCTATTCCGTTAATTCATTTTTTAAAAGATAGAAAGCTGTTTTCTCTACTTTTCATTGTGTAATCACTTCCTCTTAGGAATGGTCTGGCAGCTCCCTGATGAGTGGAAAAAGATTTTAGAAATTTAGAACGTAAAACCTTTGACCTCTGGGATGCTGTCACGAGGACCATGCACTTTCTGAGCACCATGTTTTAGCTTAGTTTTAGTCTTTTGGATCTCCCATATATGCAACCAAAATCACTACACTCCCTACGATTGTGCCTTTGTGAATGGTCTTCTGGAATCTTGGGTTTTATAGTTGCTTCCTTTCTTAGAAATCAAGCCCTGAGTTGCTCTGAACCATGTTTTCCTTTGACTTAGTCCCCACCAGGGAGTGTTCACATGTGGAAATTTTTCCTTCCCCTCCTCCCCTCCCAACACCGATTTTCAGAGAGGTCAGAAATGGAATGGTAGCCTCTCTACTTGCTCTTGTAAGAATGGAATTCTGTGGGTAAACATCAGGAGGAAAGCAAACAGCTTGAGAAATAAAAAATATCCATGCAGTCTGGAGGCACCAGAGGCAGGCTGTCACTGAGGCCCTGTTCAGCATCCCAGTAAGCCTTCTTGCTGGTTGTTCTATTTGCTGTCATTCTGGAGCACTGGAATTTTAGCCTAACAATAAAGCTATGTGTAGTCTCCCACAGTGATCTCAAAGGGTGTAGGAGGCAGCCATATAGGACTGCTTTAGAAGGAGAGAATCTTAGAGTTGGATTGGAAATCCCACATACGAATAATAGATGACATTCATAAAGTGTTTTCAGGTTTGAAAATGCTTTACATTTATTGTTTGATTAGATCCTTGTTGCGGTTTAGTGGTTTTCCAGTTATGTCCAAGTCTTTGTGATCTCTTTTGGAGTTTTCTTGGCATGGTTTGCCATTTCCTGCTCTGGCTTATTTTTACAGATGAAGAAATGGAGGCAAACAGGATTAAGTGACTTGCCCAGGGTCACACAACCAGAAAGTGTCTGAGGTCAAATTTGAACTTGGGACTTCCTGATTCTAGGTCTGGCGCTCTAGCCACTATCATTTGATCTTTATATCAGACCTATCGGGTATTTTACGGAAGAGGTGACTGAGGTACAGGGAAATCTCATGACTTGACCAAGATCACCTAGCCAGTAAATTTCAGAGGCCAAATCTACTCCAGTTTCCTTTTGCCTCCAGATCTAATACTCTTTCCTCTATACCAAGCTAAATGTACAAAAGTAATGAAGAACTCACTACCTTATCAAATGATCCATTATATTTTTGGACTTTTGCAAATGTTAAAAAGTTATTTATGGGGGGGTGCAGCTGGGTAGCTCAGTGGATTGAGAGTCAGGCCTAGAGATGGGAGGTCCTAGGTTTAAATCCGGCCTCAGACACTTCCCAGCTGTGTGACCCTGGGTAAGTCACTTGACCCCCATTGCCTACCCTTACCACTCTTTTGCCTTGGAGCCAATACATAGTATTGAATCTAAGACAGAAGGTAAAAGTTAAAAAAAAGTTATTTATCTTGAGCTGAAATTTGTATATAATTTCATCCACTGCTCCCAGGTCTGCTTTCTGAAGTTATGCAGACTCAGCTTGTTCCCTCTTTTCTCTCAGTCTTAGTCATGTCAAACTCAAATGGAAATGGGGACACTAAATAGTTCATAAGGATCTCTGCTTAGAAAACCACAAATTACCATTATTTATATCCTATTGTATTTTTATTTATTTTACTAAACATTTCTCAATGATATTTTAATCTGGTTCTGACAGTTCTCTGAAAGGGGGGTGTGCAATTGGATATACTCTGTAGATAATAGCCCTTCAAATGATAGATGATAATTATGTTTCCTCTAAGGCTTCTCTCCTCCAGACTTAACATTTCTAGGTGTTGTTGTTTCCTCATAAAACATTATTTGCAGAAGAACAATTTATACAACAACAACATAAAAATCACCTTTGAAAGACTTCCGCACAATGACCTACTATCATTCCAGAGGACCAGTGATAAAGCATGCTACCCACAGGTGATGGACTCAGGATGCAGAATGAGACTTATGTTTTCAGACATGACCAGTGTGGGAACTGCCTTGTTTGACCAGTTGTATCTCGAGGCCTGATACTAGTTTTGTTTTGACTGTCTCCTACTACTTCTAGGTCAATGTCTTCCACATATTAGACATTTTGTAGGATTGTTGGATTGAATTTTATGATGGATTAGAAAGGGAAGAGTCTGGATTCAGGAATCCTAATTAGGATTAGTTTTGTTGAGTCTTGGAGAGAGTGGATAAGGACCTGAATTAAGATGGTAGCTTTGTGAATAGAGGGAAGGGGAGAGATGGGAGAGATGTTATGTGGGTACAATTGGCAAGGTTTGGCAATTGGGCAGTTATGAGGGAGAAGGAAAAGGTATGAATTGAAGATGATTCCAAGTTTGCAAATCTGAGGCACTGTAAGGATGGTGGTGCCCCCACAAGAAGTAAGGAAGTTTGGAAAACTTCATTAGACTGGTGGGGACTGGTAGGAGTGGAATCCAGTCCATTTTGAGAATTTTGATTTTGAGATTGCAATAGACAGTACAGGTGGAGATGTCTATTAGCTAGCTGGTGACACAGATTTGGAGCTCAAGAGCTGAGATGGTTCAGCCATGTAGAACTCTTTACAATCCTATGAACCATACCACAACCAGGCCCTTCCATTCTCCAGTATCTCCCAAAGTCTATCCAAGGTTATATTCATTGTTTCCACAACATTCTATCCATCTTGTCTTTTGCTGTTCCCATCTCCTTTTTGCTTTAAACCCTTCCCGACATTAGGATCTTTTCCAATGAGTCCTGTCATTTCACTATGTGGCCAAAGTATTTAAGCTTTAGCTATGGTATTTGACCTTCCAATGAATAGTCTAAATTAATTTACTTAAGCATTGACTGATTTGACCTCCTCACTGCCCAAAGGATTGTCAAAAATCTTTTCTAGAACCACAATTCAAATGCTTCACTTCTGTGGCACTCAGCTTTCCTTATGGTCCAGTTCTGATGGCCTTACTATTTGAAAAATCATAGCTTTGACTATATGGGTTTTTGTTGGCAAGATGATGTCTCTGAATTTTAGTATGCTATCCAGATCACTGTTTCCTCGGTCTTTAAGCCCAAGAATATAAAATCTAAAAGTCTTCTTTGTTTTCTGCCATCAGAGTGGTATCATCTCCAAATTTGAGATTGTTGATATTTCTCCTGGGTTTGACTTTTGATTCATCCAGCCAGGGATGATGTTGCATGATGTATTCTGCATATAACTTCAATAAATAAGGTGCTAGTATACAGCTTTGTCCTACTCTTTTCCCAGTCTCAAACTAGTCACTTGTTCTATATTCAGTTACAATTGTTACTTCTTGACCCCGAAGACAAGTTTCTCAGGAGACAAGCAAGATGATCTGGTACTCTCATCTCTTTGAAGACTTTCCATAATTTTTTTTGTGTGATCCAGAAAGTCAAAAGTTTTATTTAATATGGTCTTTAAGGCAAAAATAGATGTTTTCTGGAACTCCCCGGGTTTTTCCATAATCCAGCAAATGTTGGCAATTTTATCTTTTTTCTTCTGGCTCTTCAAAAACCAGCTTACATTTCTGGTTTACATATTTCTTGGTTTACATATTGTTGAAGCCTAATCTTAAGCATAACCTTGCTGGCATGTGAAATGAGCAAAATGGATAAGTAGTTTGAACATTCTTTGGCACTGCCCTTTTTTAGGAGTGGGATGTAAACCTTCCTTTTCCAATCCACTAGCCTCTGAGTTTTCCAAATTTCCTGGCATATTGAGATTATAATGAGCAAAAGATGAAACAACTGAGGAAACAAAGGTTCGATCTTTTAAGCATATTGATCTATTGGGTAATGCAGGCCAATTGCCTAACAAATCAGTACCAAGCCCTTTCCTCAGTTTAGGGCTGAACCTTGAATACAAAGGGAAACAGACTTTTAATGTTAAAAACAATTAACCAAATAAGACCAGTTAATTAAAAGGAAACAGTACAACATTAGGCCATCTGATTTATAATTGGGTGGAAGATTAGAGACTTTCCAAGTTGGGGATGGGGATGTGAATAGATGTAATTTGCTGAATTCAGAAAATGAGGTGCCTTACAGATACTTGGGGAGCAATAGAAATCAATCATAGGAACATGGAAATAATAACTGATTGATTGGTATAGGACCAGTTTTCAGGTGAGATATATGGGTTGCTTGAGATGTACAATTGTGAGAAAATTCCTTACATCAATCTTAGGATCTGACTGCATTCGGGTCAGCATAACCTAAGGATCTCTAAACAGCATGTATAGGTGGTCCAACTTCCCAGTCATGCAGGACTGGGTTCAAAGGAAGCAATAACGTTTTCTCCCAGTCCCCACCACTGAATATACTTTTCTCACAGGAAAAAATTTGGAATTAGGCCCATAATTGAATAGGAAGGGAACTAAGCTAGATCCAGAATTGAGTCATAAGATGGAGTCAGTGTGGTTCACTGAATTCCCACAATTAATCACTTGATCTAATCCTTCGAGTTCCTTCAGTGCTTTAACATGCAGAAACATCTTTTAGGATTCTAAATAATTCAGCGGAAATTCCATCACCTTTACTAGCCTTTTTGTTAATGATGCTACTTCCTACTTGACTCCACTCTCCAGGATACAGGGCCCTAAGTCAGTAACCACCCCATCTTTGTTATCAGTTAAGAGCTTCCTTCTATGGATCTTTTGTATATTCTTGCCACCTCTTAGTCTTTTCTACTTCTTTTAAGTCTGTCATTTTGGTCTTTTATTATGCCCAATTTTGGTCAATGATGTAAAAAGCTACAGAGAAGGTCAAGAAGGAGGAAGACTGAAAAAAGACCATTGGATCTGACAAGACTATTGGTAATGTTGGCGAGAGCAGGTACAGCTGAGGAGTGGAGGGAAGTGAGGAAGTGGAGGCAACAATATTTACTGCTAAATGACACTCAAGGAGTTCACACACACACACACACATACACAACCATACATTGCTGGCTGGGACTGTCACCAAGCTATGCTATCTCTTCTCAGCTATTCCCTCTTTGCTCATGGCAATCCTTTTATTCTTCCTTGATTAACTTTAATACATCTCCCACATTGGCTATAGATATTTTTTTTTCTTTTTCCTAGCAGTTTGATACTGAAAGAGGAATGAGGTATGGGATGATAACTTATGGGGATGGCAAGGCCAGGTCAAAGTATTGCCTTTTGATACCTTTTAGGCAGGAGAGAATAATCCAGTAGATAGAATGATAATGGGAGAAAGGATGGCGAATGTTTTAAAGTGTAGTCTCCAAGAGCAACTGGGAGGGAATGAAAACAAGGGCACCCAAATAAGGGCTGACCCTGGCAAGAAGAGCCAGTTCTTCATCAGAGACTGGAGCAAAGGGATGAAGAATTGAGGTGTCAAACTCATAGCCTTCAACATTCCCAAGTGTGACCTGAATCAGATTAAAATGTAATTGAGAAATAGTTAACAAAATAAAATATAAAAATATATAAATGTGTGTTTTTCTAAGTCAATGTGACTTTCAGGGATCCTTATGAATGGTTGCAGGCCCCAGTTTCTGTTGAGTTTGACACCACTGGTATAGAATAGATGAGAAAAAAGAAACATTATATAGATCAATGATTCCCAAAGTGGGCACCACCGCCCCCTTGTGGGTGCTCCAGCGATCCAGGAAAGCAGTGATGGCCACAGGTGCATTTGGGGCAGTGAATAACTGTAAGGGGGCGGTGGTAGTATGTGACAGGGGGCTCTAAGTAATATTTTTTCTGGAAAGGGGGCGGTAAGCCAAAAAAGTTTGGGAACCACTGATATAGATGGTCTCTATTTTTTTCAGTAAAGTAAGACAAGGTCTTGAGAAGGAGAAAAAGAGTACCATGTAGTAGGCTTGATTAAAAAGGAGGTTTGGAACAGTCAACATGTGGAGTTTAGTAGTAGTTAATTATGGAAGAATAAAATGATTTCCACAAAACAGTGAGGGCTCAGTTCAGAAGAAATAACCTAAATTTGTAGTGGATGCAGTCAGTAGGGTTTGTCTTCTAGTGAAATTTGGGACTATAGGAGTAGCAGGTGTGTGTGTGGGGTAACTCAGACATAGAGTTTGGCAAGAACAGTTACAGGACAAGAGGACAAGGAGTTAAGGGGCAGGAAGCAGCATGTGACTGAGCCAGTGATTTTAGTCAAGAAAACAAGAGGAGAAAAGTGAGATCAGAGTTGGGGAGGAAGAAGAAGACTAGAATAAATTTGAATGGAGTTAGACAAAGGGGTAAATGGAAGGTTAGGAGTCTTTGGTCAGAGAGGAGAATTTCAGAATCCTAGATCAAGGGTTTGAGTATTCATTTGTGTGGCTGAGGAGAACGAAGGTGTAAGTCCTGGGTGCTGAAGAGGCAGATTGAGAGGCAAGACTGACTGAGAGGACATGATCACATATGTTGAATTCCACAAGTCTGAGGACAGGTTTTGGGAAGGAGAGGGAGACTGTGAATCATGTGCTGAACTCTGAAAGAGGAGAGAGAGGATGTCCTAAGTTTGGTAGATGAGAATGATGGATGGGTTGAATATCAAAGAAGAGGTTACTTGAGTGATAGTGGTAGGGAGAGGATCAGGAAATTGTGAAAATTTAACACTAGCTTGTACTTTTTTTTTTTTTTTTTTTTTTTTTTTTTTTTTGCATCCCAAGACAAAAATCCTTTGGATTTTAAAGGAAAAAATCCAAACTTTTTTTTGGATTTTTTTCAACCAAAAGATTGAAGCTATAACATGCTTCTCCCTCTCTCTAGCTGAATAAGCATGGAGACAAAGCTTTTTGCTTATCTGCAAACAAGCCTTTTAAGACAGTGTAGCAGAGGAAAGTGGGCTTGTGCATTGTATAACCATTTTAAAGGTCTCTTGAGTCCTGGTGTCTGATATGCCTCTTGTCCACAGTGAAGTTGGAATGATCTGAATAAAGAGGCTTGGGAAAGGGAGGCCAAGAAGAGCATAAATTGAAGCACAGGGAGGAAGTGGGAGCTTTTTTTCCTGGGAAGACAGAGGGACTAGGTTTGTGGTCCCAGCTCTTGGAAGGGAAGGCAGCTGGCCACATGTGACAAGTGGATGGTGGTGGGATCCAGGTTTTGAGTATCCATTGGATACTCTTTCTCTGTTCTGCATTTTATCATTTAATAAATAATTATAAATTAAGATATAATTTCCAGAGAACTTAATTATAACAAAGTGATATGAGGAGAAGGGAAAACGTCTATTCCTCCTCTTGACTCGAGTATGTATGAAAGCAGGTATGTTACTGGAGAGGGTAGTTAGAGATGTGATATCTTCTACAGAAAGTTAGATGGATGAATGAAAAAGCATTTGCTAAGCAGTTCCTCTGTGCCTGGCACTGTGCTATTCATGGCACTGTGTGCTGGGCTAGGCTATGACCTTCCTGAATCTAGAGCCCTAAGAACACCCAAGGAGTAGGTCAGTGAGAGTTGTTTTCTTGATGACGTCTGGATTCTTCATTCATTAAGTGTGACTATAAGTAGTCTTGAGAACCTAAACTGTGGTTCAGTTCATTTATGTTGGCAGTATACCTTCTAGGGATGTACACATAGATGATGAGGTTGATGCATGCATTGCCAGAGCTCACTCAGTGTTTGGGAGGCTCCCAAGCAAAGTGTGGGAGAGAAGAGGTGTTAGGCTGCTCACCACACTGTTGTGCTGACCTCATTATTTTATGTCTGTGAAACCTGGACAGTATATCAATGTCAATCAAGGAAACAGAGTCACTTCCATTTGGGTTGCCTTAGGAAGTTTCTGTAAATTGCCTAGCAAGATAACGTACCAGACACTGAGGTCTTTTCTCAAGCGGAACTGCCAAGCATTCAAACTCTGCTGTATTATAAACTGTCTACTGGAGACAATGCAACTCTGATAGGCTGGCCATGTTGTTTGAATGCCAAATGTATGTTTACCCAAGAGACTATTTTATGGTGTACTCAAAGCACTCACATGGAGCTAGAAGAAGTAGTATAAGGACACTCTCAAGGTCTCTCTGAAGAACTTTGGTATTCATTGTGATACATGGGAGACACTGGCAGAGGATCATCCTGCATCAAAGAAGGCACTGTGTTCTATGAGCAAAGCAGAATTGCAATGCATCAAAAGAATGTGGTATGTGCAGACTGAAAGACATCTCCATCCTAAATGTTCATACTATTTGTGCCTTGTATTGGTCTGATCAGCTACAGTCAGACACACTGTATATTGACTCCAACATAATGATGTCATTTTAATCTTCTTCAATTATAAGGGACAACAACCGACCAACCATATATACAGCAAGTGCTCTTTAAATATTGCGGGGTCTTATTTGGCTTAATAGAGAAATTGGGTGTTTTGTGGTGAGGTTTCATGATGAAAATTGCAAAGCTAGTTAATTAGCAATTGTCTCAAGTAATAAATT
This sequence comes from Gracilinanus agilis, assembly GCF_016433145.1. Classification (NCBI taxonomy): domain Eukaryota; kingdom Metazoa; phylum Chordata; class Mammalia; order Didelphimorphia; family Didelphidae; genus Gracilinanus; species Gracilinanus agilis. Next base: position 229,515,902 of record NC_058131.1, on the reverse strand, counting down.
GACAAACTACTTAGTCCTTATTCAGTGACATTTTTCTAAGATGCTCCCTAGAAAAGAGTGAGGAAGACAAAAGTAAATTGGATGTGCTTTGTCTGCAGAGAGAGTCTCTAGAATTTTACAATTTATCTTCAAAATTCTTTTCTTCTTGGCAATGATTTTTTATCATAAGTTGCTTGGAACACTTTTTATTTAGGTTATTTTAAACATTTATGTTGTATAAATGGCTTCTATCTTTCCCCGTGGCATCTTTTGTGTGGGCCTAAAAAAGCTATTTATGTTGTGTTGGATTTACCTATTCCCTTTAGGCACCTGCATACTCTCTCATCACCAGCTGTAGGAAAATCTGAGAGTATGAAATAGTATAGCAATATTTTGACAACTAAAGATTCAGAATTAAGTCTGTCTTTAAAAAAAAGTGTTTGGCAGTACCTAGTACAACTCATAAGTACTCTACTATTACCTTTTGCTTTTTGGTAATAAAATGTATTTCCTTCCAATGGAAAAAATGTATTCTGAATATCTGCTTAAAACTCTCTAGTTGGTAATTATTCTCTCTGGGAAGAATCATTTGAAAAAATTGATTACAGTTGTCTCAGTGCAAACAATGAATCCCACTTGTGAACTGGTCACAGTTAATTATATAATGCATTATTTCTATTGCAACTAGAACCAAAAAAAATTATTTTACACAATTATAACTTTAGATAATACTAATTGGCATTCACTTTACAAGATTCAGTATTTGCACTGAACCGGACCTAGCTGTAGCTGTAATATTAGTGTTCCTTCACAAAACATGTGATACTAAACTCAAGATCAAGTGTCCCATTCCCTACCAGTTAGAGATCTCCTGATTCTTTCCTCCCTCAAGTCTCTGGTAAGGAATCGGCACTAGGACCCAGGTCTCCTGAAGTCCAGGGCTCCTGTCACCACAAGGGTGACACTAGCAGAGAAAAGTTTTCAATAGGGGCAAGGATGCTTATTGCCTGGGTGGCCTGAGCCCTCTTCTCTGGTTTGGGCATTTTCTCATCTTTGAAAAGCACCAGTTCTGAAGTCAGAAGACCTCCCCAGGCCTCAGTGTCTTCATTTATAGAATAAAGGGGTTGGGAGAGAAGACTTTTTTGGTCCTCCCAGGTCTATAGCAGTAATTCATTGGAAGGATTGGACTAGAGATCTGGGGTTCCGAACGTTGCATGAGTCAGGGATTCTCCGTGCAATCCTTGAAGCCCATGGGGCCATTAATAATCAAAGGCAAAGAGAAATTTCAATCAGAGATTAGTGACAGTAAAACGTAATTTCTCCTTCAGGCGAATTTCCCCGAAATCAATCCACACGCTGCTTGGAAGTCTGTGGACCCCAGTTTAGGAGTCCCTGGAATGGATGGTTACTGAAGGCCCTTTCAGGTCCGTCCTCATCTGTGATTCTGGGCAGGGGCACATGCTTCGTGCATTTTTGTCTCTTTACTCTCGGGAAGCCCACGGGGTAGGGGGCGGAGTGCGCCTGCGTGCGCGGCCGGGCCAGGTAGATTGGGTCATGGTCACGGTCACGGTCATGGTGAGGGCCAGGGTGGCGCTCGCTGCGGCTGCGTCCCATGTGCGCTTGCGTGCTGCGTGCATGCGTGAGCCGGTTACCAGCGCCCGGGAGGCGGCAGCCGTTGGAGGC
>NC_058131.1:229399347-229477300 GCF_016433145.1 Gracilinanus agilis | reverse complement strand
CAATATATATAATCATTTAATTTAATAGGAAAACAGAGTTGGAATTGGTAGGGCTTTTGAATTCCATATAATCAACCTCTTTTTTTTCATAGATAAGGATACTGGGGCCCAGTAAAATGAGATGTTTGTAAAACATTTTGCAAATCTTAAGGCCCTAAATAAATATTATTATTTTTTAATATTACATATTTGTAAGTAGCAAATGGTAGAACTGGGATGTGACCTGAAGTTCCCTTAATTCAGATCTATTTATGGAGGCTATTGTAGTAGTATTCTATGCTGATGTCTTTTCATGGTTGGGAGGTAATCCTGGGAACTCCTTGAAGAATATTCCATTGGAGTTCAAGCTGTGACATCCTACCAATGTGGAAGAACTTTGAATCTCAGCTCAATGATGTTTATCCACCCTAGTCTTGTTGCTTCAGAGGGACTGGTCCCTAGAAAGTTGGCTATTTGGAGATGAATTTTCTGGCCATCGAAACCTCTGCAGTTTATCCACAAATGTGTAGGGAGGTTTTGGTTTCTATCAGTAGGAGGACATACTATCCATTTCAATGAAATTTGGTAAGCTTTTACTGAATGACTTATGGAAGGGTATAGACTATATAGTTCCTAAAGTATTAAAAGTGTTCTAAAACATGTTACCATTTATTATTTTCTCATGGCTTAGCAAGGTTTGAAATTCAATTAATTGAGAAATCTGGAAGCATGGTAGAATGAAAGAGCTTTAGAGTGGGAGTTGGGAGACCTGGGTGCTAGTCTTAGTTTTACAACTGCTTTGCAATGTGACTATGAGCAAATCACTTCAGATTTCTGGGTTTCCATTTCCTTCATGTGTAAAAGGATGAGTATGGAATAAATTCATTCTAGCCTTATGATTCTTGAATCTGCCATTGATCTCATAAATGTTTTGAGCTCTTCCATCTAATCATCTGTGATAATTATATATCCTATTACCACTTCAAATTTCTTCACCTAATAAGTCTCATACAAGGAACTCCTTTGCCTCTTTTGTATCCCTTGCACTTAGCACAGTGCCTGGCACATGATAGGCACTTAATAAATGTGTTCATTGAAGTATTTAAGATTTTTTTTATCTTCTTTGATTTCTAGGAATATTAACTGGCATTTTAAATTCTTGACTCTAATAATGAGTGGCTCTTATGATTATTGTATGAAAGTTTCCAGTCCAAAATATTGGTGTAATATGATTTGACCATATATTAGGATCAAATTAGTTTCTAGGAACCATAGTTTAGGTTATTATTCCCTTATATGTGTTATAACTTCCTCAATGTTTCCCTACTTCTACTCTCTCCTTTGTAATAAATGAAAGTAAAATTATTAAATGTAATATTAATAAAAAAAGAATTATGGTCACTGTTTATAAAATTAACTCTCAAGGCAGGAGGAGTCTGTTAGTAGCTCTTAACAATTAAGTTTTTAATAAAAGTAGAGATAGAGAAAAAAAGGGAAATGTAGGAAAGGGACTGAAAATTTCACCTAGCTATATACCTAAGCTGAATTAGGAAGCCCACCAAAGTCCACAAAAACCCTTGAGCACACAGCAAGCACCAGAGATCCTGCTCAAGACCATCTTCTACCACAGTGCCAACCCAGAGAGAGAGAGAGAGAGACCTCCCCTCATGCACCACACCTTTTTTATTTCTGTTCCCCTCATGTAAAGTACTCACGTAAGATGGGATACGGAGTAGGACAAACTTAGGGAGTAGTTTCTATCTACACAATCCCCCCTGTGATTCCACTGGGGGACGAGTATATTGAAATCTCCCAGATTTACATGCCTAGTCTCACCAATGAATCATTTTAAATAACCATAGGTACATACAATATTGCACTATCTAAGGGGAAATTAAAATAATTGGAGATATGAGAGAAATAAAGAAAGAGAACAAAACCAATGATTAATATGCTCATGGACAAAAAGCCAATTAGGGAGCAATCCCCTTTGGCATAAAAATTTACAATCAAAATAAATGTGTTCAACCCCCTTAGTTCAATTTATTATATCCCCAAAGTTCACTCTGGATCTCTCAAGGCAGTGTGTGATTTCTGCAGGCCTCTTTATGGCACCTTCTCCAAACAGTTCAATTTCTTCATTTGGGGAGCAAGCAAGTTTCTCTTCCTGAAATTATTCTCAGAATATTTTTTAAAAAAATTTTGAATTTTACAAAAATTATACAATCCCTCCCGCCCCCCCCGAGGAGGTTGTTGACCAACACCAGAATCACCCTGGGATACATGGCTGAGTTATGGGGTATATGAATATAAAATTCTAAGTAAGCAAGAATAAGCCCATAACAGGTCTTTAAATCAGGGCCCAATGAAAGTGATTTATGTCCTGCAAGCCCATAGGACAATTGTAACAATGTAGTACTTACCCATTGGCAGCCAGGAATACAGAAAATGCCATACTACAAAGGGAGAAAAGGGTCTAGATTTTAAAGCAAAAGGGAAATATGATTGCCTGGTCTGATACCTTCACTCTCAGGGAGAGGGGAGCCAAAATGGCAGTCAGATTGAAGTACTTGTTGGAAATCTGGCACTGGGAAATCCTGCATCTGACATTGTCAAACAGCTGCTTCCTCAAACCTCAAAACAAGTCCTCTGTCATGGAGCAGATTCTTATCAATCCCAACGGGATTGGTTGGTCTCCTTGACCTTGTGCTTCTCAGCACTGTACAACAACTCTTTTGTGATTCCTTCTTCTGAAATCAGGCACATTTATTAGTAACAGTCGCATGATATTTAACAATTAATGGCAGGTTTCTATAGTCTAAAGCTTTTGGGTATGCATTGATATTAGAGCTAATGGATATATTAAACTTATCCTTATGAAAATAAAAGAAAAAACCAATAATAAAATTTTAAAAAATCAAAAATTCGTAGTTCCTATTCCATAACTGTGCCAGCCAAAAACAGTGTCCAACTTGTCTATGGACTTATATCTCCAGTCCAATCATAGGAGGAGTATATATATATATATATATATATATATATATATAAATAAAAATTACATTCCAGGATACAGTCAATCATCAGTGTCTATAGAAGGTACCCTTTTTACATGTGAACAATGAATCCAAGAGACCTTTTCTCCAGTTTTGATAGCTATTGGAGCGGTTAACAGGACTTGGAACAGACCTTCTCAAGCAGACTGTTTGAAGGCAAATATATTCCTGGAATTTTCATGAATAGGGATTGAGAAAAATGCTGAGCACAGATCTACCACAGTAAAATATGTGGCTGTGCCTGGTATAGGGGAGATAATTATGGCTGGGTTGGGAGCCACAGGGTGACTTTATGATATGATTATTTACAGCCCTTAAATCCTGTATAAATTGATATACAAGTTTTCCATCTGTGCCTAATTTTGGCTTTTTTACAGGGAGAATAGGTGTATTATATTCAGATTTGCATGGAATTATTCCTTGCTCAATTAATGAATCTATCACTGGGGTAATCCCCTCAATTGCCTCTTTTGATAGAGGATACTGAGGAATGGAAGACCTTTTGTCTTAATTTGAACAGGAGCAGCTGATTTGAGTAGGCCTACATCAGAAGAAGATGTGGCCCAGAGAGACTCAGGTATATTAGCTGGGATTTCAAAGGTGAGAGGTTCCTTCACCTCCTGACTGTCTAAAAGAAATACAGGAAGCAAAATTAAAGATTCCTCAGGCAATTCTAGCATCATAGAGCCATCCTGAGAGCATGTTATTGTGGCTCTAAGTTTGCAGAAAAGATCTCTTCCTAACAAATTTATAGGGGAACCTGGCATTAAAAGGAAAGAATGTTCTACTTATAAGAGTCTCACAGCCCATTTGGGGAAAAAGCTTTGGGACCTTTAGTGATGCTCCTGATAAACCTACTATATTTAAAGAGCCAATAGAATTGCATTCAGAATCAGGTTTACTCACCAATATTGATCTGGAAGCTCCAGTGTCTAAGAGGCAATCATAATACATGTTCCCATCCTTCAGGTTTACATGAGGTTCATTATTATAGGGAGGGGGGAGAATGGACTGGTATAATTGGCATTAAAACATCAGAGTCTGGGAAATAAAAGATTTTGCTCTCTGATTCCAGAGCCCTTTATTCCCCCTCACACCTTCATAAAGATCTCTGGCTATTTCTCTGGGGTCCCTGCACTGAGGGGGATTTCCACCCTGAGTATAGTGTGGATGAGCCCCATTTTGGGTATTTTGATGTGAATTATCATTTGCCTTATTCGAATTATTATTTCTAAATGTGTTTCTATTGTTATTATTTCTATTTGCCTGATTTAACTTTCTATAGTTCATCATTAAGTGAATCATTTTTTCTACAGAAGTAACACATTAATGGTTGATTTATGGATTCCTGCAAAGGGGCTATGGGCACTCCTTAATTTGCATTTCCATTTTCAATTTTTTTCATTAGTACTTTTATTTCCTTTATTAATGCTTCCACTAAGTCACTGTTGTCTTCATCTTTCTTTTTCATGGCCATTAAAGACACAAACTGCTACTCTTGTCAATTCCTCAAGATCCATATTAGCCCAGTTTGGGCAGTTAGTCTTAAGATAGTCTTTGACCACTTTACAACTGTTTTTTACAAACTGTCTTCTTAATTGTCTGACATCCCTTTCTCTGAAAAGATTCAGGTCTATATTTCTACCTCCCAGCTCAATAAGTCTATTCATAAATTGGGAGGGATTTTCATCATTTTTTTGCTGGAGATTTTCAAATTTTGTCCATGTACCAGGCCTATCAGAACAAGCTCTCATTGCTTTTAGTAATGTCTCTCTAGCCTGGCATAGTTTCAAGTAATCTTCCTCTTTATTCAAATTCTATTTTGGGTCTTCCTGTGGTCAATGAATTGCTCTCCTTCCCTGGGCCTGATTAACAAGAGAAAAAATTTTACTTCTTTCTCTTTCTGTTAAAAAGGCATGGAGCAAATTTTCCACTTCAATCCACATGGGATCATAAGTGCAATAAATACTTTCTAGCTTTTTTATAATCACAATGGGATCATCTTCAAAGGAAGGAGTATTTTCCTTGAATCTCTCAATATCTTGTGGAGTGAAAGGAATATGATGTCCAATGGTCACTAAATCTCCACTTTTATTGTAAGTGAGTAATTCTGTTAAGGGGAATAGGCTTTTAACTGAATTATTTTCAATTTCTGTTGTTTGGCTTGTTGTTTGAGTTACAATGGTAAGGGGAGGAGGAGGAATAGGTGAGTTTGAGCAGTGGACAAGGAAGCAAGGTAGGAGAGAAAGTGGTCACAAGAGCAAGGATGGTCATGGTGAGGCAGAGGCTGGGTAGACTTAAATGGTAAGGGGATATAGAGAGATGAATCTTCCTTCTGAATCTTGAGATTATGCAAGCTTTTCTGAAGGTTTTCTATCCGAGTCTTGAGATCAATTAAACTAACTTTTGGTTGTTTTTCATTGAGCAGAAATAGATAAATTGCATGGAATCCAACTAATATAAGCACACCCAGGAACAGTACTAAACAAAGTCATTCTGAAACTGTGAGCTATTTGAACTTAGTAAAGTTCTCCAGAAATAGGAGCTGTTTCAGATAGACAGGAAACTGTTCTCTCAGAGTGCTTTTTAGCACCATACCCAGATACCTATTTATTTTTATATCTAATTATTAAATTGTGTTGAATTCTACTTCCTGTCTGTAGGTAGTGCTACCTTAGTATGTACTGGCTAGAAGTTAGGGTCTCACAAGGCTAATTGGCTGGATGTTTAGAGAAAAAAAAATTTGGTGTAGATGGAGATATGCCCTAATTAGCCTTTGAATGGAGGGTGAGCAAAAAGTCTTAACCTGAGACTAAATTTAGGAGGGACAACAAGAAAAAGCAGAAGTTCAGCCAAGAGGTTTGGAAGAGTTTATTTCCTTTTAAATATGGGGGTTTAGGAAAGGCCTTAAAGAGTAGACTTCTAGGAGTAAGATAAGGCTAAACTTTGTCAACTTAGTCCAATGATTAAAACTTTCTGACAATATTAAAAAAAAAGACTGAGCCGGACCTATTAACTTCCCCACAACACTCCGGAATTCTGAGCTGGGAGATAGTAGCCTGTGGGGGCGGGTTTGTTTCCCTGGAGGCTAAGAAAAGAACTCTCGGTCTCCCAGGCAGCAGCAAGCAATGGCTATCCAGCTGTTCTCAGTCACCCCTCAGCCCTGAGTTATGTCTCATCCTTCTGCGCAGGAAAAACAAGGTTCTTCCAAAGGGCTCTGGGACCCTGGGGCAATCAGCAGTGGTTGTGAGGCAGCAGCAGGAGAAGTGGCGGGACTGAGGGGCGCAGACTGCGGTGGGAAGCAGTGGGAGGCAGGGATGTGTGTGAGAGTGTGGCTCCACTCCTAGTGGCTTTCCTTTGGTAAACCTGGGGGAATGAGGAAGTCCGATGCTGTTGTGCAGCTTTCCTTAGGCTGTTTTCTCTGTCACTTTTGAGGGTCTTCTAAAGCTTTTTAGTATGAGACCAATGCCTGTTGCCATGAAGCTAATCTGTCTTTTTATCTGTTTCAAAACTTCTCTATCGCTTAGGAAGGGGTAAAAACGCTGAACTCCAGAATAAGCTACTAATGAATTGACTTAAGGAGAGTAAAAAGTGAAGAAAATTTGAGAAGATTGAGGGTAGTCATTAAACCTTTGTGGTCTGCCAAATGTAATAAATGAAAGTAAAAATATTAAATGTAATATTAATTTTAAAAAATTGTGGTTGCCATTTATAAAATTAACTCAAGTCAGGAGTCTGTTAGTAGATCTTAACAATTAAGTTTTTAATAAAAGTGGAGATTTAGGGAAAATGGGAAATATAGGAAAGGGACAGAAAATTTTACCTAGCTAAATACCTAAGCTGAATCAGGAAGGCTGCCAAAGTCCACAAAAAACTCTCAAGCACACAGCAGGCACCAGAGCTCCCGCTCAAGACCATTTTCCACCACAGTGCCAACCTAGAGAGAGAGACCTCCCCTCATGCACCACACTTACTTATTTCTGTTCTCCTTTGTCATGCGAAGTACACAAGTAAAATGGGATGCAGGGTAGGAAAAACTTAGAGGGTGATTTCTATCTACACACCTTCTTAAGATCTATTAATTTATTTCCTGCTACATTAATTTTCTCAAAGTTTTATATTGATCATGCCATGTTTTTTGCTCAGAGATTTTTTACAATTCTCCTTTTCGGTGTGGCGTTCAAGGCTATCTTTGGTTTATCCTATTATGGCAATTGTGAGGGGACTATGGGGAACAAGGGGTTAAATCCCCCAAATGCTTTCCCCTCTTCTCTTGACATTCCTGTAAAAGGGTCATGAAAAGGGCAAAACTTCGAGAAAGAGTAACCTGGAATATAATGATGTGAAAGCAGAGAGAAATCTTCCTGGCTCCAGAAGCCAGGCTTTAGTCAAAACTATGTTTGTTGACCTTTTACTTCCCTTAATGAGCTACCTTGGTAGAAAGTAGATAAATATGCACATTGCTTCTGGCTAAGAGATTGGAACAACAGAAACCTGATAGAGGAATATGGTGGAATAAAGCTAGATTGTTAGGAGCATGCTGGTGACAAGTGTTGTCCTTTTAACTTTTTGTTAACCCTCACACCTGTCTCTTTCTGAGAACCCTGTGAGACACTCTGGCCCATGAGATATCATAATAGTGACAGGCAATATATTGCTTATGTTGTTTTTAGAAATGTACATTTCTACCTTATTATAATGTAACCATCTTAAGAGTAATTCTTTAATCTTAAGACTAGTTCCCTTTACCCCATCTTCACTAGTACTCTTGAGATCCTTTTCCTTTCTCTCATCCCACCTGCCTGGCAATCTCAGTCCACTATCTAGTCCTTAGGCTTGGGTCAATTTTACTGCTGCTGCTCTTTTCTCATGAACTGAAGACCTTTGGTGGAAATCAAGGACCTGAGCTGACTGTCTCATTATAGATTATTTTCTGACCAAAGTAATTCCAGGCAAGAGTAGTTGGGGAGAATTTTAGAATAATTTTAAAAAACTCCACAAAACCTGAAAATGCTTAAAGGCAAAAGGGAAGAATTCCGAGGAAAGGAATTTGTTCTTGATACAAAATAATGGGATGAATCCAGGACATAGGGACATTTTAAAATTTCAGTTTAACCATTATCATGATAATTGTCTTGCTCTCACTGGAGCTCTTTACATAGGAGCATTTTCTGAACTGTTTTGTCCTATTCTTGAAATGCAAAGGTAAATTTCTAAATTCTTCCAGAGTTCCTTTTGTGTGATAGAATAACTTGGCGAAGATTAGTAATGACTATCTAAAAATACTTATTTTCTTCTATTTCTGTTTTTATTATACATTATTAGAAGAGAGGGACTTTGGTGTTGTTCAGTCATGTCCAAATCTTTATGACCCCATTTGGCTAGATTTGGACTCAGGAAGATGAGTCTTTCTAACTTCAGATACAGTGTTTTATTCACTGTGCCACTTAGATGCTCTATCGGGGTAAGGGGGAAGATTGTCTTATTTATATCTATTTTTTTCAGTACCTAACACAATTCTCTGAACAAAGTACATATAATACATCTTTTCTGAGTTGATTTTAAGCTGACATTTGTCTCTCAATGTTATCTGTAGAATGATAAAGGACAGACCCCTGCTGATGTTGTTCCAGACCCAGTCGATATGCCATTAGAGATGGCAGATGCAGCTGCCAGTGCTAAACAAGTCAAGCAAATGCTACTGGATGCCATCCCTTTGTCATGTGATGTCTCAAAAGCTGTGCTTCCAAATTATGAGTCTACAGCTGCCAAAACCACACTTGCATCATTGGGCCTGAAGTTGGGAGACCGTGTGGTCATTGCAGGACAGAAGGTAAAATGGTTCTAATCACCAAAGTGATCCTTCTGGCCTCTGTATCATGGGAAGAGAGCTTTGATGTTAAAATGCTCATCCATTTATTTATTCATTCATTCATTCATTTATTAAAAATATTTTTACAAAACCCTTACCTTCCATCTTAGAATCATTATTGTGTATTGGTCCTAAGGCAGAAGAGTGGTAAGGATCAGGCAATGGGAGTTAAGTGACTTGTCCAGGGCCACACAGCTGGGAGGAATCTGAGGGCACATTTGAACCCAGGACCTCCTGTAACCAGGCCTGACTCTCAAGCCACTGAGCATCCTAGCTGCCCCCTAAATGCCTATTTACTTAAAAAACAAACAACTATTAAAAAAAGTGAAACTTGTTTGGGATCACAATGTAACAGGTTTTAAAACCATAAATTGTGTTTAATGTTTTTTTTTTAACCCATAACTTCTGTGTATTGGCTCCTAGGTGGAAGAGTGATAAGGGTGGGTAATGGGGGTCAAGTGACTTGCCCAGAGCCACACAGCTGGGAAGTGTCTGAGGCCAGGTTTGAACCTAGGACCTCCCGTCTCTAGGTCTGACTCTCAATCCACTGAGCTACCCAGCTGCCCCTGTGTTTAATGTTTTAATAAAAATAATATAACCTCTTGGATAGAAGACTGTATTAATATAGATGTGAATAGAGGATTTTTGGGGGAAGTTTTTCTTTACCCATTTTAAAAATTGATATTTTTCCTACTCCTAATCCAGCAAAAATTCTAAGTATAGAGATTTTTATGGAGGAATATATCCTAGGAACCCCACAAATGAAGAAGTCACAAGCACTAGGAGTAAAGGTTGATGTGCAGAGGAAATCTTTTCTACAGCATGAACTTTTGACAAATGATTTCTCTGGAAAGCCTCCCTTTTTTCAGTGCTTTCTCCATTTTCTGACTTCCTTAGAAAAGGGAGTTCATTCCCTATTCATGATATTGGTCTGCCTTTTTGTTACGAGGTTTAAAATGGAAGCCCCTTCTCTGTATTAATTTTCTTTCCAGAGTTACTCAGAGATGAGCTTCTCAGAGCTTCCTGAAGTTTCAGAATTATAGTTTGCCTTCAGAATAGGACATTACCAGAAACTACTTATAAGTTTTAATGTTTGCATAAAAGTCTTAATTCATGTTGCTTTTCATCTCACATAGTCTTAAATTATTTCAGAATGGAATATTATTTTTGCTCTTATAACAAAGTATTTGCCTACAGGCATTTTTTTCTAAATTCATTATAATTCTCAAAAATTAATCTAATTTTATTTCCATAGGTTGGAATATTAAGATTTTGTGGCACTACCGAATTTGCCAGTGGTCAATGGGCAGGCATTGAGTTGAGTGAACCAGAAGGAAAGAATAATGGAAGTGTTGGAAAAGTCCAGTACTTTAAATGCCCTCCAAAATATGGTAAGATATTAATCCAGCTTAATTGGGAAGAATTCACAATAACCAAAAATATTTTGGAGACTTCACACTAGATTGGTAATATATTACAATTATAGTTAATCTTTCATTATTTGTATTGATGATTTTCTGTGTTTTCTATACTCATGTTCTCCAGTCTAACAGACACAAACAAGAATGTGCTTTTCTTTTAGTCAGGGGAATAATTCTTGTACCATGGATAGATTCTTTGGAATTTACTATAAACTTAACAGCCTAATGGTATGTTTATGTGAATGGTGCATCATTTGCTAAGAAAAATGATTTTACATGTTAGTTATTCCTTGAACAATTGGGACTGGGAGTAATTTAGGGATGAATAGAAAATCCATATTGTTGAATACAGACTATTCACTTTCTTATTTTATTCTGGCTCTACCCACCATTTCCTTCCTATTTAGTTTTCTCTCCTTTTATTCTTACTTTGAACTTCGTGCTCTCTGGTTGGAGGCTACCTTTCTTTCTGAAATAGGGTAGAGTGTGGCAATGTGCCAGAACTATATTCTGGGCATGGGTATTTGGATTTAATGAGTAAGTTGACTATATCATTTGATCTTGGATTGCCTTCATTAATAGCTTGGGCCTCTCTTTCCTGCTTCTGACCTCTGACTCCTAACTGGTTTGGATAACCTGGCAAACCAGATTAATGGGGTTTGGAAAGATGAAGCTCTGCTGTTTTAGGCTTGAAACTCTTGACATTGATAGGATCAATGGCAGCAAGGCAGTAGAGAAATTGCAGAGCCTAGTGTCTAGAAAAATAATTCAGATCTTGCCCCATGTACTAACAATGTGATCTTGGTCAAGTTATTCTATCTTTCTCTGCCTCAGTTTCCTCATCTGTAAAATTGGTATAAAAATACCTTATTATTGTGAGAACCAAATGAGATAACACTTGTAAAATGCTTTGTAAATTTTAAAAGGCTATATATGCCATAAATTATTAATGTCAGTAATTCTAAATCTAATTAGCTATTTAAGTTTTCCCCTCACAATTTTCCATTGAGCAACCTTTAAGTCTTTCTGAACAATTTTAATTCTTTCATTTTGTTACACTTTTTAAATCTTAAATTATTTTAAATCTTTGTTGGTGAACATAGTAGAAGCAGTCAGTTTAGTAGGTATTTTCCTGAACTTTGAGGATACAAAGAAGCTTCCATTGTATTGAAGAGGAGATAATACATAAAGGGGGTCTGGGAAGTAAGGATTGGAAGGGAAATGGCTAAGAAGTAACTTTGGAGGACCATTCATCTGAAGCTGAGGAAAATGATATTATTGTTTACTTGAACAAATGGTCAAATGGTGTTTATTTGCTTGGATCTTGTCTATACGTTTCATTTGCAAGGTTGTAAAAGTACTAACAACTCTTTAGATTTTTCTCAGAAGAAAAACCCAGAAATCTAAATTGTCAAATTAAATTTATATGGAAACTATAGTGTGACTTTGCTTCCTTTATTCTGTTAAGCTTTCTCTTAGCATTTAACAGCTTTATTAGTAAAATTTTTTAAATAACCCTTACATTCTGTCATATGGTCAAGAATGTGTTTTTTTTCTAAGGCAAGAGAGTGGTAAGTGGCTAGGCAACTGGGGTTAAGTGACTTGCCAAGAGTCACTTAGCTAGGAAGTGTCTTGAGGCCAGATTTGAACTCAGGACCTCCCATCTTCAGGCTTGACTTTATCCACTGAGCCACCTAGCTGCCCCTTGTTAATTTATACTTTCTTTATATGTTGCTTTAGTGGGTTCATATTCTTTTTGTAAATGCTTATGTTGTTGATCCCACTGAATGAAAAACTCCTTGATGGTAGGGACAGTGTCTTACATTTCTTTGCAATAAGCCTTCACAGCATCTCTAGTACACCTTCTAAAGTTAAAAAAAATTCCCCTCAAATTGACTGCATTCTAATTAATAGTCTTCTGATCGGTGAGCCATTTCCACTCTAGAGACTCTATCACTGGTAGAAAGCAGAGACAGGGTGTTGGAGAATATACCATTACTGCTTAAATGAGCAAGTTAACCTCTGTGACAGGGAGACTCAGATCTCATGATTGATCATACCATAGTCTAATTCAGCTCAGTAAATTATCAGGAATTTACTTTATATGAGGAGTTTTACCCGATTCCTTGTAGAATGCACACTCTGTTAGACCCTGTCCCACCACTGAGTCTGAAAGGTGTCGTAATTGTTATAGGAACAAAAGAGATTGCATTCCAAGTAGGAAGATAATATTGAGAAAGAGTAAACGTGTACAAAAAGTCCAGCCTAGCAAGAGGTTTAGAGGTTTGGAATTTGGAGAATTGGAGGCACAGTATTAGGGAATAAGTCATGTGATTTTCTGTATTAAGAGAGGAGCTGTTTCTTGTATTTTCTATTTTATAATCTCTCCATGCATGTGTGTGTGTGTGTGTGTGTGTGTGTGTGTGTGTGTGTGTGTGTATACATGTGCATGTTTGTTCAAGGCCTATGGACTCCTGCTGAAACAGAGGGCTAAGCCTTCTGGAAGGTTCTTATATAATGCGCTACCATTAAAACAACAATTTCTTCAGAAATATCTAAAAATACTTCCTTCTATTGCTCTTTTCCTTTACCAAACTTATTTTGCACCCTACTAATTGCCAGACTTGCACTGCTTTGTTCTAAAATTGTGTCATTAGTTTTTTCTTCCTATTTTGTAAGCCTCTTTTAGGGCAAGAACTAGTTCTTAAACTTTTCTTGTATCATTCACAACCTGAGTACTGAGTGAGTGCTAAATAAATGCTCCTTGATTATGATACTAAATAGTTGAATTTAACCTTTTTATTGGAAATACTAAATTTGATATTTAATAATGACTAAAAACCTATATTTTCCTTTAGGTATTTTTGCACCTCTTTCAAAGATAACCAAAGCTACAGACCGAAAGAAGATTGTAGTAAGAACACCATCTACACGTGCTACAGCTTCCATCAAGTCCCAGAAAATTGATGTCACTCATGTAACTTCAAAAGTAAACACGGGTAGGTAAATTTCATTACCTCCTCAAGCATGAAAATTTTATTTGTATAAACAGATTTTTCCTTACAAGTTAGGATTTCAAAATTTGAAGTGGCATATGTATGTTTCAAGTTCCATTGCTGCTTCAAGAATAATAATATTGTAATAATGTCTAATAATAGCAACAGAGATCTCTCTTACATTTTTACCCTAATTTTCTTTTGGGAAAAGAGGTTCATAGGATTCACTAGATCTGAAGGAGTTTATTATACTAACAAGTTTAAGGAACTCTTCTCTAGAATCTTCTCTTCCACCCTTTTTTAAACTTTTTTTTTTTTTTACATTTTACATACTTTTACGTTACTGCCAGTATGATAATATATGTATATTTCAGATCAAATTGATTGCCTTCTCCGGGCAGGGGTGGGGTGGGGTGGGGAAGTGAAGGGAGACAATTTGTATCTTACAATTTTTGAAAATGTATGTTGAAAATTGTTATTACATATAAATGGGAAATAAAATATCTTTGAATAAAATAAAAAAAATAAAATTACTGCCAGAAGCATGAGAAGTCCATGCTGTTGTATTACTGTAATACAAAAGAGTGTTATTTTTGTTACTCTGAGCAGCAATTAAGGACTAAAGAAGGCATTTCTTTCTATTCTTCTTGAAACAGTCAGTGGTCAGTGTATGACTTTGGTCAAGTCAGTAATCTTCCTCTCTTGGAAACCCTTCGGATTCTTCATCTTTTTATGCTGATGTAGAAAGTTTATCACATTAGAAGTTTGTGAAGAATAAATGATTAAAATCATAATCAGTTTTCAATGAACCATTATTAGATTGGAGCAATGGTGGAGGGCATCCAAAACAACAGCAGTCCTATGGCAGTTCTTAGTAATTTCTAAATTCATTTTATGGTGTCTAGTTTTTTCTCCAGCAGATTTACCTTCCTAATTAGAGTTCACTTAGGCTGATATTAAAATGAGTTTTCATTCATTGAGCACATACCAGCTGGCAGTGAGGGGAGAGGCTCAGGAACTTGTTGGGGGAAAGCCACTTTGTGATAACAAGTCAGCATACTTTTATTAGGCACTTACTATGTCAGGCACTGAGCTTAGCATTGGGGAAACAAAACAAAAAAAAAAGGAAAATCATATCCCTGCTGTCAAGAGAGCTTCGATGGGGAGACAACATGTAAAAAATTGTACACTGAAGAAATATCTCGTGTAAGTGGAAGGTAATCTTCTAGAGAGTGGAGTATATATGTATATGTGTGTGTTGGGGTTAGAAAAGGCCTTCTTTCAGATAGTGGGATTTGAGCTGAGTCTTAGAAGGAAGCTAGGAGGGAGAAGCAAAAAGGGAGAGACTTTTAGTTATGAAAGTCAGCTAGTAAAAAAGACCCAGAATCATGAGTTGGGATTGTCACTTGTGAGGAACAGTAAGAAGACCAGTATAATTTTGACATAAATAATTGTGTATTTGTGAAATTTAGATAGCATGTAGTTAGAAATTATCCATTGGATAAAAAATAAATTTTAAAAACTGTTGGCCCAGAGTTTTCAAATTAGTTTTAAGATGCTTTGCTTTGAAATCCGAAGTCATGGAAATTAATTGTTCATATAGTTCATCTCCTCCATCTCAGAATTTCTAAATATAAATCCTTAAGATATTTGAATTACCCTGATGATCAAGTTAAATGCCTGAATATGGAAAGCAGTGGGAAGGATCCCCTGAATTCTTAACTTGGCATTTTAAATTAAAGGTATATTTCAATAAGATTGCAACATTAATTAAAGGCAGCATTTTATTCATTTCTTGTATACTAAATCATTGCAGCTCATTGCACCATGACAGATTACTCAACAAATTCTAATTATATACTGAATTTTTTTAATATAACTACTGCTATTTTAATTGATTTGTGGGTTTTCAACCTTAAAAGTGTGTGATCTTTGTGAGAACCTTACCCATACTTCTTTCTAGCTCTGTCCAAAAAATACTTCATTACTCTTCCAAATAAGAAGTTTAATTAGTCTGTGTACCAGAAATCATGTTAAGTTTAGGGATACAAAGAAAGACAGAAGACAGTCCCTGCCCTTGGAGAGCTTCCAATCTCTAGTGGGAGAGACAACTAGCAAACAACTATGTAAAAATAAGCTATATATATATAGGATGACATAAGGAATAATTAAGAGAGGGAAGGTACTAGAATAAAGGGGACTTGGGAAGAACTCTCCCTGCAGGAGATGAGATTTTAATTGAGACTTGAAGGAAGTCAAGGAAGTCAGTAGGCAGAGTTGAGGAGGAGAGAATTCCAGGCATGGGGGACTGCCAGAGAGAATGCTTGGAGTTAAGAGATGGAGGATCTTGTTTGTGGAACAACAAAGGGACCATTGTTATGGAGAATGGATTGGAGGAGAGAGACTTGAGGCAGGTGGATCCAGTAGCAAATGCTAGCATGAAGTGGTGAGGACCTGCACTAGAGTGGTGGCAGAGGGAGAAGGGGGCATACCCTGGCAGTGAGAGAATATGGAATCCACGATGATTACTAGATGATTCCTAGGTTTCAAGCAAGAGGTCTGTGAGGATGGTGAGCCTCTATAGTAATAGGGAAGGCAGGGAGGAGGAGCTTTTAGGTGGAAAGATGATCAGTTCAGTTTTGGACACGTTTAGTTTTGATGCCTACTGGACGTCCAGTTTGAGATATATGAAATGCAATTGGAGATGTAAGGCAAGGTCAGCAGTGAAGTTTGGTCTATATTGGTTGATTTGAGAAAATCATCAGCATAGATATGGCAATTAAATCTTTGGGATCTGATGAGATCACCAAATGAAATAGTACAGAGGGACAAGAGAAGAAGGCCTAGGACAGAGCCTTGTGGGACACTGAAAGTTAGTGGACATGATCCTAGACTAAGAGAGCAGATAGGTAGTATGAGTAGAGAGAGTGATGTTCTAAAAACCTAGAGAGAAGAGAGTTTCAAAGAGAAGAGAGTGATGGATAGTGCCAGAGGCGCAGAGAGTGCAAGGAGAATGAGAACTGAGAAAGGCTACTAGATTTGGCAGGATTATTGGTGACTTTGGAGAGATCAGTTTTAAAGTCAAATTGTAAGAGTTAAGAAGAGTGAGAAGAGAGGAAGCGGAGTTTTCAAGGAGTGTAGCCACAAAGCAGAAGTATAGGATGCTCATGGAGAAAGAAAGATCAAATGAAAGGTTTTTAAGGATAGAGGAGACATGGGCATGCTTGTAGGCAGTTATACAAGGAGCTAGTAGATAGGCAGGGATTTGGGAGCAATCTGTTGAAGAAGATGGGTTGGAATTGGATCATTGGTGTGAGTAGAAGAATCATCCTTGGCAAGGTGTAAGGTTCCCTCTTCATGTAAGACAGGGTGAAGAGGAGATAGTGGCCACAAGCATCAGAATGAGAGGAGATGAATAAGAGGGGAGAAGAGGGAACTCATGGTGAATGACCTCATTTTTTTCCAGTAAAATAAGAGGCAGGGATCTCAGCTGAGATAGTTGGGGAAAGGGGAGCCATGGGAGGTTGGAGAAGGGATAACCAAAAGTTTGAGAGACAATGGATTACTAGATACAGAGCAAGCCTCAGAATCAAGAAACCTCAGCTTCCTTCACTTTTTAAAAAACATTTATTAATATTCATTTTTAACATGGTTACATGATTCATGCTCCTACTTTCCCCTTCGCCCCCTGCACTCCCCCCACCCATGGCCGAAGCACATTTCCACTAATTTTGTCATGTGTCCTTGATCAAGACCTATTTCCAAATGCTTCCTTCACTTTTGACTACTGACTAGTTATAAAACCCTGTCCAAATCCCTTAACCTCTCACTGTTCTTCAACCAATTCCCTAAGAATAGTTGGTGATCTGCATTTATAGAGAGTGTATCCTTACCAGGAACTCTCTACGCTAATGAAATCACAGGATTTCTGTTTCGTAGTTCAACCAAAAGCCCCCAGAAAAAAAAAAAAATCTGAAAGTGTATCATCCCTCGAGGGTTGATTTTTTTTTTTGCCCTTGCGATGATAAGAGGGGATGGGTAGAGTAGAAGAGTCTAGAATCATAACTATTTAAAAGTTTTAGGACAACTGGTTATCAGATTTTGTTATTCTGTAACCCTCTACATCCTGTTCTTTATCTTGCATCCTTTCATCAAAAAAGTCAGGTTGTAAGGATAGAGCTGCAAAGACATCACCCCAAGGAATGTCCATATTGGGGAAACTATATATATGTACTTGCATTTATTTTGTTTTTATTGAACAAAATATTTTTATTTATCTTTTATCTATCATCTACATTTCCTCTTGTATCTTTCCTCCTCCCAGAAAAAAAATCTCTTATAACAAAGAATTTTTTAATAGGAAGAAGAGAAGAAAAAAAAAGATTAAAACCAATTATGTCCTACACGTGTGCTTTTTAGAGAGAGGGATGAAAAGTCTGAAGCTGCCAGTTGAGAGGGGCCTTTTTGTGTTTGAGTATTTGGGAAATAGAGTCCAGAGTTCCTAGGATAAGTCCAGCCTAAATACTGCTTTTATAAGGCACATGAAGTCTTTTACGCGTTCAGATAGAAGCAGCTCATGTGAGGTGCTTTCAGAGGACAATGTTGGGTCAGGTGTCTGTTAGAATTCATTTCTACCGATAGCACATAGATTCCATGGTCTGGGAAACATGGTATAGACTTCCCACCCCTAGGAAATATGGGAGTCTGGGATTTCCCTGGAATTTCTCTTTGACTCTCTTGTGTACCACTTCTCTTTCCCTAGTTTGAGAAACTCCAGTTTAAACTGAATGATAATGCATTCCTTATAGGTTTATCCTGAAAGCCTCTCATAATACAACCTGATTACTTGCCATTATAAATCTCAAGTTTGATATATGCTTTATATAAAACATAGAGGTGCAAACTGAGCCCTTTGTCTTAAGATGTACTTGTGCCAAAGGGTCCATTAGATCTAATCTGTGTAATTGATTTCACTGGGTAGTGTGGGAGAATGAATCTGAAAATTCATAGCTTTTTGGAATTTAGTCTATGCTGCTCACTTTAATTTCTTTCATTCCCTTGGCTTTCAGTTCTTTTGTTATCTTTTAAAAGATATGAAATATAATCATTACACATTTTGATGAATTATGTTCAACCTTTAGCTTTATTTGAAGTGCTACATCCAAAAGCAAAACTGTGTGTATGATTTTGTTGCTGTTGTTGTTTGTGAATAAAATGATTTGCTTTCTAAGCCTTATCTGCCAAGGTCAAGCCACTTTTCACTCGAATTAACTCATTTATTTTTCATTTATTGTAAGATGAGGACAATATTTGCCCCTTTTGCTTCTATGGGAAAATATGGTAAGGGAAAATAAAATTCTTGTGTGGTGAACTGGGAATTTCGAGCTACTGTGGAAGAAAGATTAAATGTACACTTAAGGTAGTATCATCCTTCAATCCTTTGACTTTGAACTAAATAGAATATGAATTTTGAATTAGGGACACCAATAAGTTCCTGGGACTACTTCTTGAAAAATTAGCTGGCTGTTTGAGGTCTCCTTGGAGTAGTCCAACTGATTCTCCTTATTCTTATGGATGCTGGTCTTTATATATATATACATATACACACATACACACACACACACACACACACATACATAATACTGGACCTCTTGAAGCTTATAGAGGGAGGCTGTGGCATAAACCAAACAGGGTGACATGTGAGGGCAAATGGATTGTCTTTACTTTTTCTGAGAGGGAGGTTTCATGAAAGAGGTAGCATTAAGGGAGGCTTTAAAGGATGGTGGGATCCGGGGGGTAACAGAGGACATTCCAGGCACAGAGCACAGCACTTTGGCTGATATGTGACTCTCTGGTCTTTTAATTGTGGTCATGTCTATTAACCCAGACCCAAATCCCTCCATGTCTTCTTTTTCTGTATGTATGTGTATATATATATGTCCTTGTCTATGTCTTCCTTAACATTTTAAATAGAGAATCCATTCATTGTGATAGAAACTTTCCTCTGTAGCTTTTGATATAATTTTTTTATTTGTCAGGGTAACATTTAAGCTGGCTATGCAGAGAATATAAGAACCTATCATGATTACTGTTTGTTGAATTCAAGATAAGATTTGGTCTACTGTAACAGAAGGCATCCTTGAAGACTCCTCAAGCATGTAGCCTCCCATACATGTTAAAATCATACATGATTCTGTGGTGTAGATATGATCACAGAACAAAAAACCATCAGCCTCTAGTTAGGCCTAATCAGAGAAATGTTCCTCCAAAGTACTGCTCAGTCTGAGGTGGGTTTCCTGTGCAGAGGCCAAATCTAAGACATTCCCTCTTACAACTGTTTGTCCAAATGCCCCTATTTCTAGATGAACTGGCACTTCTTGTATTGAGCCCTAGAATACCACAAAGCTTCCTCCTTGAAATCTGCTGTGATGTTAAAGAGAGCAGCCTCACAGCATATGAGAAAAACAAAAAGGAGCAGAATAGTGCATCTTACTTCTTCCAGGAGGAGGAGGTAGCTCATCAAAGGCAGCCATTAGCACATATATGCAAGATAGAACATACATACTATCTCCAAAAGTCTTTTTATACCATTGTTCTCCTAGTGATTATGTGTGGCCGCAGCTTTTAGATTCTACCACATTCTCTGAAGACTTGAAATTGCTGGTGGCACAGAGAGCATCCTAGTGGTTAGGCTAGAATATATTACTAGATAATCCATGTGTATGAAGTATCATTGTGCATAGCACTTTTTCAGCTAACTAATTTTTCAGACATTTTTGTCTTATTGTTTTATTGATGCCTTTGGCTTTCTGTTAGAGTCATTGCTGCCCTCCCCTTTGACAAAGAAAAACAGCTAAAAA
The DNA here is from genome assembly GCF_016433145.1 of Gracilinanus agilis. Taxonomy (NCBI): domain Eukaryota; kingdom Metazoa; phylum Chordata; class Mammalia; order Didelphimorphia; family Didelphidae; genus Gracilinanus; species Gracilinanus agilis. Next base: position 229,457,119 of record NC_058131.1, on the reverse strand, counting down.
CATTCTATATAATGAATGTATCTGATTCTGGCCATGGAATCCCTCATCTCTCTGCTGTGTTGGTGGTGGAGAGGAAGAAAGGATATATTTTATTATGTGAAGTTGCAAGGCATTCTGAGGGAAAGCCAGGAGGCAGTATGTGCCAGACAAGTGAAACGGCCTCTACCACCCTAATTCCCCATAGACCCTGATGAAGACAGCTGAGGACCCTGAGCCCAAAGGCTTGGGAATTGTGTCCACCAAACCACCAGACCTGCCTCTTTCCCAGACCCATGGCTATCACAGAGAGGAGAAATGATTGTGGAGAAGGGGCCCATCTTCCTAACTACTGCCTGAAACAACTGTTGGCCAGCTGGCAGGAGGTGCATAAGCAGATGTTCCCCCTAACCCTCATTTTTCCAGCTCAGCCCTCACAGCCGTCATCCAGGGAAGCAGCAGCTCCTCTGGAATAAGGACCTGCCATCCCCACCAACCACCAAGTAGCTACCATCCACAGGACATGTAGGTGAGCCTTACTGGAGAATCAGGGTACCCTGCAGGATAGAGAGGAGGCAGCATGTACCATTATCATGCCTTGGATATAACAGTGCTTCTTCCCAGGGCCCATAGCCATCATCCTAGGAAATGCAGCCTGGCAACTACTCCTGCCTCAGCCTCTTAACACACAGGAAAAAATGTTCTTATTGCCAAAGTCTTTGACACTGTCATATGGTTCAACATCAGAGACTGATACGAAGAGGTAGCATTACCATGGGACTTCTCCATCCAACTTCCATTGGAACTTCTTATAGGTATTCTCTCTCCTTTTTAGAATGTCAGATCCTTGAGAACAGGGACTATTTTTCCTATTTTGATTAGCATAGTGCATTGCATGTATTAAGGGCTTAATAAATTCATTCATTCAACCATTCCACCATTCAGTTCATTCATTGGGCTTGGATGACCCTGGAAGAGAGAGTAAAGCTGACAATTTTGCACAATTCTGCCTCACTTAAATCTAACTCACATGCAAGTCAGGACATCATCCTTATGATGACATTGGTCCTCTTTGAAAATGATGGACAAACAACTAAAATTTGATTTTCTTTTGTTACTTTTAAATTTATCTTGTTCTCTTGGTACTTCTTTCTCTGCATTACATATAAAACTTCCTATATTTCTCTTTGAGTTCTCGTAATTGTATTTATTTCACAGTAAGATTCTGTTACATTCATTTATCAAAGGTTTTCAGCCATTCTCAAGTCAATGGATGCCCTCTGTTTCTAGATGCCCTCTGTTTCTAGGTCTTTGTTCTCACAAAGAGATCTGCTATGAATATTTCTATATGCAGTGAATCTTTGTTTCTGGCTTTGACATTCTTGAGGTATAATACCCCATGGTGAACTCACTTGGGGAAAAGGCTGTGGGCAGTTTAGTCATTTGTGTTGCAAAATTTCAGATCTGTTGGACCAGTTCACAGCTCCACCAAGAGTACATCACCATACATCCCTCCCCCACTTTAGCTTTCCTTCCCATCTTTTATCATGGATGCCAGTTTTCATAGTGTAAGGTGAAACTTCAGGGTTATTTTAATGTGCCTTTTCCTTATAATTAGCAACTTGGAGTACATTTTCATGTGATTGTTTATTATTTGTGCAATTCCATTAGAAATTGTTTATATTCTCTGGTCACTTATCTTTGGGAAAAGTCCCTTGATGGTCTATATTTGTGTCAACTCCTTGTATATCTTGGATATCAGAATTTCACTGGTGATATTTGCTGCAAATAGAGAATGGGCCAAGACTCTTGGTATAATTCAGAGTTATTAAAGTCATTATTTAAGCTATCAAATAGCTTAAAACTGCATTAAGACTTGGCAACTCTGTATTGTGCCAATTCTCTTGATTCTTTTCTATTTATGTATTCTTTGATTCTGTTTGTGCAAAATCTTTGAAATTTGATCTGCTGTTATATCTTTTATGTGGACTCTTATACGTCAGGTGGTATAACTGTTTTGAGTTCATTATGATCTGTAATGTGTGAGATGTTGGTCTCCACCTAAGCTAGACTGCCAGTTTTCTCTGTAATTCTTATGAGAAAGAGAAGCCATTCCTCTTCCAGTATTTCTCATTTCTTATTCCTGACCCATATTGTCTAGTAATTTTTCTATCTTTCACTATGTCTACTTTTCCGCTAAAATAACAGATTTTCGAAAAACTGATATAATTTGGTAGGTTTTATCAAAGAATCCTGGAAGTGTCAAGGGAGAAAAAGTAAAGCTCTTCTCCTCAAAAATATTTGGTGGACCAACTGTCTCAGACATATATCAGAGGAAGACCTGAATAAGAATCATACAGAATGGTCAGGCATGGAGGGGTTGGGATCTATTGGAAGGAATTGGAAGAAATCAGAGATTCATTTGGTGACTGGAGAATCAACTTTTTTCTTTTAACATCTCTACTTCTTCATCCTCTGTAATATATATTGGCAATTATTTTCACTTAACCCTTGTTGGCCTCAGCTTTCTAGTCCAGTGATGGGCAAAGTATGGCCTGCGGGCCAGATATGGCCCCCTGAAATGTTCTATCGGGTTGAGGGACATTATTCCTAATCTGACGAATACAATGAGTAGGATACAATACAATGAAACTTCGAAAGAGTTGCCTTAGAAACAGATTGACAGATGAGCATTTCCTTTCCTTTAGCCCCCTCTTTAAAAAGTTTGTCCATCACTGTTCTAGTCTATAAAATGTAGATAACAATGGCATCTACTTCCCAGAGTGATTGTGAGGATCAAATGAGATAATATTTGTGAAGTGCTTAGCACAGTGCCTGGCTCATAATAGATGCTTTATAAAGGTATATCCCTTTCCCTGTCCTTCCCATTTTCTTGCTCTTTTGTTATTAAATATTTACCATGAGATCAAGAAATATCCCATAAATTGATGTTTCATGTTACTTTTGGATGTATAATAAAACTAATTCTACCAAGTCCCTTCTTTAAGGAGAACCTGTGGGCCATTCTTTAATTATATTTAAAATATTTTTACTGCTATTATTTGGTTTTTATATTATTTTCATTTCCAAATATAATCCTTCCTCCTCCCCTTCCTTGTGAAAAGAATAAAAGAAAAAAGGCAAGTTATTAAAACTAACCAAGTTATCCAAGTTTGATAGAATATGCATTGTTCTATACCCACAGCTTCTTCTCTCTGCAAAGGTTGGAGAGTCGTGAATTTTTCCATACAGGGTTAGAATTCAGTTTAGGAGTCTTTTAAATTGTTGCTATTCCTTTGATTTACATTTACATTGTTTTAGTTATGTTTATTGTTTTCCTAGTTCCATTTACTTCACTTTGTATCATTTCATGTGTCTTCACATACTTTTCTGAATTTTTCATATTAGTTATTAATCACAGAATAAGAGCAATATTGAAATATAAGAATAATAGAGAGCTACCAGAAGGGTGGAACCAGTATGGTTCTGGAGTTTTAATTTTTGCTATCATGTTATACACATACTGTTATCCCATTAAAATTTTTGTTGTTGTTACTGATTCATTTTCAGTCATGTCCAAATCTTCATGATTCCATGTTTTTTTTTTGGTAAAAATTCTGGAGCGGTTTACCATTTCTTTCTCTAGCTCAATTTACAGATGAGGAAACTGAGACAAACAGGATTAAACAACTTGCCCAGGGTCACACAAGCCAGTAAGTGTCTGAGGCTGGATTTGAATTCAAGATGAATGTTCTTGACTGCAGGCCTGACATTCTATTCACTGTGCCAGGCTATCCATCCCATATTTTAGGTGAGGAAAAATAGTTTCTCAGAGGTGTAAGTAAGGTTTGATGAGTGATACAGTTAAAGAGTTAGAGCTTTTACTCAGGTTGTCTAACTTTAAACATTTGAAGGACTGACACCAAGGAGGCAGGAATAAAATGGTTCTTATTCTAGAGGGCAGGACTAGAAATAATGGGGAGATATTACAAGAAAAAACATCTTTGGCCTAAACTTCCCCAAGTCTTCTTGTCATGCCCTGAAGCAGCATCTGCCACCTTTTCTTCCTTCCACTCTGCATAGAGATAGGGTTTTTTTTTTTGCAGGATAGGAGCTTCTTTGGGAAAGGGTCCATCTTGTTTGCTTGGATGTATGGCCCCAATACTTAGCACTAGTCCTGATGCCCTAATAATAAGAAAATACTTCATAAATGCTTATAACTTAACATTTTAATAGCTAGTAATGAAATGTTTGATTTGTTAGATAGTGAATTCTCCGGCATTACAGGTATTCATGAACAGGCTAGAGAGCCGTATATCAGGGATGTTCTGTAAAGGCATTGTCTAACATTGGCTTCATTGGCTTTGTGAAATCTGTTGAGCACCTTCTATGTCTAAAACATTTTGTTATACACTACAGGGCTCCAAAGGTGATTACTGCATGATCTCTACACTCAAGGACTTTACTGTATTGTGAAAGGCTGTGATCGGTGATGGCAGACCTTTTAGATACCATGTGCAGTGCCCATAAAAGGGAGGGGAATGGCCTGAGCGCTCTGCTTAGGGGAAGGAGGAAGCGGAGGCGGGGAGGCTAGGTGGAGAGGGGAGGGGAGCAGCTCTGCCCAAGTCCCACTGCCTTTCTAGTAACTGACTCTGGTGTGTGATGGCACGTGCCCACAGAGAGCTCTCTGTGTGCCATCTTTGGTACCTGTGCCACAGGTGCACCATCATGGGTATAGATAATTATCTTCACAAATAGAATACAAAATGGGGTGTGAAAATACATAATGGAGTAAGCATTTATATGATGCCTACTGTATAACAGGCACTCTGCTAAGCACTTTATAAATAGCGTCTCATTTGATCTTCACAACAGTCCTATAAGTAGAAGTTAATATTATCTCCTTTTTGCAGTTGGAAACTATGTCAGCAATCATTAGATGCTTATGAAGTACCTACTATGTGCTCGGTATTGTGCCACGTGCATTACACATATTATCTCATTTAATCCTCACAATTATAGGAAGTAGGAGCTATTTTTACCTCAGTTTGCAATTAAGGAAATCAGAGATTAATGGGCTTGCCCAAGGTCTCACAGCTAGCAGGTGTTGGAAGCTGGATTTGGATCCAGGTCTTCCTAACCCCAGACCTGGTGCTTTATCCACTATACCACCAATTGTCTCCTCCATAATATGACTAAGGGCCAGGGAAGTTCAAATCAGGCAGAGCTCATTTCTTATTAGGTGGGCAGGATGATCTTCCAAAACCAAAACACCAAAAATCTGTAGGCTTGATTTTTTTGGCTTATAATTTGGATTTAGTGAAACTTGGTAATTGGCAGGTCTTAGAAAACAAAGATTTCAGGTCTACAGGTATCAGCATTTGAAACATTTAACTGGATCAATTGGTTCTACAGAGTTGTTCTAAAAGTGCTTTTATAACGTTCCAATCATTTGGATTTTGAGCCAAGAATGTAAGACATGGGGAGGGGAAATGCTTTGGAATTATAAACATAAAAAGTGTTTCTTAAAATTATTTTCAAATATTAGTGATCAGCATAGTATTTTAAAAAAGCAACCAAGCTTGTTATTTTTTTGAAAGCTTGCTTATGTTCATCTCCAACTATTTAAATTTTTCTCCTGTTTTATGAAAAAAAATGTTGCTTTTCTATTTCAGGATTAACAACGTCAAAAAAAGAAGGTGGTTCAGAATCAACACCTCTCTTGTCTCCTGGTGAAGGACTGAAAACCGTACCTGGGAAGGAAGGTAACATAGTATTTCATTTTTAAGATGTTTGTTTATTATGTTAATCTACTGTTTTGTCACTTTTATCCTGCCAGCACAGTGCCTCACACAGAGCAAAAGCATCTCTTCTAGTTAATAGTATTAGTTATCACTTTTCCAGCAAAGACTTGCAATATTTATTTTTGCACTATTTGTGAAACATTATTTACAAATAATATTAACATCCACAGTCCACTTAAGAAAGGCCATGCATTTTTTGTTGTGCTATAAAGTTTTGGCAATGGTTTCATATAAATTCTCATTTGATCCTCATAAAACCCTGTGAACATTTTGATGAGATAAGGTTGGGTAGTTATTACTGCCATTTAAAAAAGGAGAATTGCACAAGTAAGAAAGAGCCTTGAACAGAGGTTTTCAGACTAAGTTCAGGACTCTTTTCCCTACACCTTCTATCTCACCCAACTGCAGGAAACCCAAAAGGATTATTTTAGATGCTCCTCTCATCTGGTTATCTCTGTGCCACCTCTTGACGTTCTTCTCTCTCTGTTTTAGCTGTCCCACCTGCATCTATGAGTTCTTCCTCTTCTGTATCCTCTCTGGACAACAAACAGATTCACTCCAAGAAATCAAATCCAACCAACAGTAATAAGGAGGCAACGATGAAAAGTTCTTCCATTTCATCGAGAGCCAGTGCTGGTATCTGTGACTTTTCATCCTGGGTTTTTTGGTGTTTTTTTTCCTTTGTATTTTGTTGTTGTTGATGGTTCAGTTTAGGTGGACTTATATCTTTAAAATATGAAGCAGGCAATATTGCTGTTTTTCTCACTTCTAAAGGGACACTTCCTTCAGTTAAGATCTGTTTTGGGGTATGTAGCCAAAAGAACCAGTTGATGACCTACAGATCTTCCTATCACTTGCACATGGAGAAATGATCATTTGCCTTGTAATTGGAGCTATTTGTTTACAGAACTTTTATATTTTGCAATCTTGACTCAGATTCATAGTCACTTGAAAAAAAGCCACTCCTCCTGATCATTGTGTGCTCAGCCGAGCATTTGCTTCATTCCTACAGTCAGTGTCCTTGTCACAGAAGAGTTTTGGAGCTTGGAATTGGGAGTGGCGTGAGAGGACATTTGTGCCAACTGGTCAACTTTTCTATAGTTGCTTGAATACTTCCAGTAATAGGTTTTACTACGAAGCATTTTTCATACCCAGTTTTATTATTTCATTCCCTAAATGTCTGCTACATGTAATATATATATATATATATTACAGGATATAAAGACAAGCTCAAATCAGACCCTTCTCTCAAGAAATTACAATTTAATAGGGCAGAGAAGATAACAAACACAATTAGCTCTGATCAAGGTAAAATGTGATTAATGTAAAGGAGAAGTCCAGAATGAGTACTAAACATCTTCAGCTGTCAGGTTTGGGGGTGGCTAGACAGGTCTTTAGAGGGCATCATGGGGAGGGGAGTGGGGGGTACCTGAATAGGCCTTTGAAGAACTAATTGTAGTAACTCACATTTATATAGATCTTTTTACATCTTTCCTCATGATAATCTTATGGAGATAGGTGGATAGTAAAGTATTAGTATCCCCATTTTACAAATGAGGACACTGAGATAAAGAGACATTAAAATGACTTGTCCACAACTAATAAGTGTAAAGGCTGGAAATTGAATTCAGTTCTCTTGGCTCCGAGTGGAATGATTTTTCACTCACCATGAGGGCTCCAAAGGGATCAAACTTCATATTATTCATGGAACTTTCTGGGAAAAGAAAACCTCTATTACATTGTTAGGATATCTTTATGGAGAACAAGATGCAGTAAAAGTTAAGCGACATCATAACTCACATGTGTAAAGAGTTTTAAGGTGTGCAAAACACATTCCTTACAATGACCCAACAAGGTGGATGGTGAAAACCTTTACCTTTTACAGACATGGAAACTAAAGCTAGAATAAAGGGGAGGGGGGTGGGGAGAGTACATTCCACTTGTGAGGAACAACAAAAACTGGGCATGGCAGGAGGATGTGGGAGAAGACCCTCTCCTCCAAGCCCCAAGAATGGGAAACAACACACAGTAGAGTGGGGCTGGGATAGCTTGGGAGAAGGAACAGCATGAGATAAAGCTGGAAAGTGAATGGTAACCAAATATAGGGGAGCAGCTCAGAGTCTCAGAGTTGTAAAGGCAATTAAAATGATCTTCCCAGGATGTCTAGTCCAACCATATGAACAGAAATTACCTCTGACATCTTTGGTAACTTGAGAGCAGTTCTCTTTAGAAATTCTGTCTTGTGTTGAGCTAAATTTTTTTTCTCTACAACTTGGGCCCATTGCTTCTAGTTTTGGCATCTGGGTCTAAGCAGACCTGGTCATTTCTCTTTTCCACACAAAAACCTTTCAAGTCCTTGAAGATAGATAGCATATTCCTACTAAATTTTTGCTTCTCCAGACTAAACCTGGTGCCTGGTCCCTTCACCTAATCATTTTATGGCATGGTTTATAATCTCCACATCTTTTTGGGCCCCGTTGAGGTTTGTTCTAAAACATGATCTCATTTTTGTAATCAGCACTGCATTTCAGATGTGATCTGAGTAGGATGGTGGATAGTAGGATTACAGCTTCCTTGTTCTTGATACTCTTCTTTTTAGGCAACTGGCTTTCACATTCCACTATTGATTTGTGTTGAGTTCATCCTATACAAAAACACTCAGACCTTTTGAAAAAAAATTGTTAACTTTTGGTTTAATTTAAAATTTTCCCTGTATTTCTCTCCCTTCTCCTCCCTGAGAGGCATCCTTTATGATGAATATTTTTTTTAAAAAAGAAAAAATCAATAAAATTGAAAAAGCATATTAAAAAATATTGACAATAAAAAGTGTTCCACTTCTTTGGACCCCCTACCTCTTCAAATGAATGAGGGGAAATAGTTTTACAACCATATCTTTTTCATATACGTTGTTGTCTAGGTATTCCTCTTTTGTCCTCTACTTGTACATTTAATTTTTTGAGCTCAAAATGTAAGGTCGGAAACATATAAATGTGTGTGTGTATATATATATATGTTAAATTTAATCTTAATAGATTGAACTCATCGAACTCATCTTGCTTGGCTATAAAGGTGTTCATGCAAGTTATGCACTCCTTCAAGTAACTGACAGAAATTAAACAGCATATGGCTGAGGTCAGATCTTGGGGCACCCCATGACATACCACCTGGAGATTTTCAGTTCTACTATTTGGGCCTGTTTATTCAATTGATTCTAAAGCCATGTAAATATACTATTATCTCCCCCACATCTCTCCATCTTCTTTTCACAAGTGATTTTTGTCAAAACTCTGCTAAAATTCAGGCTTACTATGTCTCTGGTGCCTCCTTTAGCAACCTAGTGACCTATTCCAAAATAAATTCCAGAATGGTTGATAAGGAAACAGTCCTTGAGGAAGTCATGTTGCTGCTTAGTTATCCCTGCCTTATTTTCTAAATAGGGATTTTCTAAAGAGACCATCCCTTCAATAAAACATTCTGGAGTTGTTCTAGGGATCAAAGTCAAACTCACTTCCCTAGAGTCTGAAGTATCTATCCCCTTCCTTTATTTTATTTTATTTTTTTACTTGATTAATTTTTTATTTTTAGGAAAATTTTCCATGGTTACATAATTCATGTTTTTACTTTACCCTTCACCCCCTCAAACTCCTCCCCCCCACCCATTGCTAACTCACATTTCCACTGGTTTTAACATGTGTGGTTTTTCCCTTCCTTTAAAAAAAAAACTGGAGTAGCATTTACCTACTTACTGCTGTAGAAACCTTCATTTCTTCAACAGTTTTCCAGAAATTACCACCAGAAATTTGACAGTCACTTCCATCAGTTCTTTCAGCACCCTTTATGGAAGTTATCTAGGCCTGTTGACTTGAACTCAGTGAGGGCAGTTAACTAATCTTTTGTTGTCTCCTAGCATTATCTGTATTCAAACTTCCAGGTAACTGATGATTTTGTTCTATATACTCTAAAAGAGCATTCTCAGCTTCTACTAGAAATCAGAGGCAAAAGCAGGGTTGAATATTCCTGTCTTCTCTTAGTTATCTGCTGTTTATCACCCCACCCACCACAAACTAACAGTTGTTTTTTCCAGTTTTAGCTCTTACTTTCAATATGTTTTAAAAAAATCTCCCATTTTTTGTTTTTTATATTGAATTTTATACCTTCTTAAAAGACAATGAGGCTTTTTTTAACCCTTACCTTCTGTCTTAGAATCAATACCTGGTATTGGTTCTGAGGCAAAAGAGCAATAAAGGCTAAATAGACAGTGGGGATTACGTGACTTGCCCAGGGTCCCACTGCTAGGAAGTGTCTGAGGCCAGGTTTGAACCCATTACCTCCCATCTCTATGGCTGGCTCTCCATCCATTGAGCCACCTAGCTGGCCCCACTATAAGACTTTTGTATTTGTTTTCAGTTAACTGACTTGTTTTGCATTGTCTTTACCTCTTTTAAAAATATAAGTTGGTTGATGAGTTCCCTATTTTCCTCTTTAGACAGTTCCTGACTTCCTTCTACATTGAAATCATTTATGTTTGTGTTGTTAGAATTTTATTTGGGAGAGCTTTCTATTCTTCTTGGGAAGATAAATGCAAGGGAGAAGCCCAAAGTGTAATAGAAATTTTTGGGGTGGGAGAGTTCATCTTTCAGGGTTGGGGGATGCCTAGAGAAGACCTTGGAATTCTGCTTATCTTTTCTGTAAACTCTTTGAAACTCACTGTCCCAAGATCCAGAGTACATTCAAGCTATTTTCATGGTCAGGAACAGGAATTTAGATTTTGTTCTGTACACAGCCAAATTGCCATTTTTTTTTATTTAAGTGGAAATCATTCTGTCTTTAACCTCTATCTGTTGACCATAGTTTTCACCTTTGGAATAGCTCAGAACAAGCTTATTTGTTTTTCTCTAAGATCGTCTTTCAAATATCATAAGAGAGCAGTTATGTGTCTCCAGACTAAATATTCCTATTTCCTTTCATCATTCTTCACTTGTAGTTTCCATACTCCTCATCATATTGGTTGCCATCCTTTGTATGTGCTAATTTGTCATTGTTCTTCTTAAATCATGGCACCAAGAGTTGAGCACAGACCTAACGTTGTCTGCCCAGGCCAGCTTGCAATGATATTATTTCCTGGGATCCAGACACAAACTTCCAACACTGTAGCCTAGGCTTGTGTTAGGTTTTTGAGAAGGTATGTCCCATAGTTTCTTGCTGATGTCTTATTTAGATGCCTTACTGTAGTTTAGACCTGCTTCTGAATTTTCTAAGGCCATATCCAGAGAGTAGTTGCTCTGGGCAGCCTTGCTAAATCTACACCTGGCATCCAAAGATCAGTCTAGCCACATTCAGAAAGGTTTCTGTGTAGATTGCCTCAGTATAGTAACTGTTTTATCCACAATGACTAGCAAAAAAAACAACTATGTGCTAAGGCATGGAAATGCAGTTCAAAGTGATACTGCCACAGCCTGGGAATCCTAGGGTCATTTATTAAGGCTGTGTTTAATTGCCTAACATGCTTATTTCTCTTCAAACTGGGACCAATATTGACTCATTATTTTGTTTGCAAAGCAGGGTCTACTACTTCAGTTACATCTGCAGGAAATAAACGGGATGAAGAAATTCATGTTGGAGACCGAGTGCTGGTGGTAGGCCAGAGGACTGGCACAGTCAGGTTCCTTGGAACAACAAACTTTGCACCAGGTAGCTTATTTTGGTTTATTTATTTTCTTTCAATTCAGAAGAAATTTCAGAACTTCCCATCTGTGAAAATGAATTACATTCAACTCTCTTAGCAGAGGATGCAGTGGCAATGAACATATGGAACAATGGATAATCCTCAAACCATTTGTACTTATTTTAAGAATATTAATCTGATTTTCCCCAAAAGATTTATCTTTGCATTTATGTTTCTCTTAGACTAATAATCACCTTAGTCTGTATTCTCCTGCTGTGCACTTAGTGTTTGCTGCTGGGGATCATGCTAGGTGAGAGAAACAAGACTGGGATTATGTTTTTTCCCCTGGGATAATCCATAAAATGAATAATTTTCTCTCAGGCAACCAAGAGTTGACTATATAACTTTGAAGGGAATAGAAAATCCTATTTTCCCAGAAGAGTGACTTTGCTTGATCATGCTATACTAAAGCAAACTAAAAGCTTGAGTATGCACAGTACACTTAAACATTTATGTGTGCATATATTTATTTTTGGACTTCTCATGTAGATTAAAAAATCAGACTTAATCTTGTGCTTTTATGTAAAAGAGACTATTTTGTACTTTTCTATTACTAATAATGTATATTTATTTAATGCTTTGCAGCTTTACAGTTTACAAAACACTTTCATGTACTTTGCATTATTGTACTTTCAAATGGAAACTTAGTAGTTCCATGCCAAGTGAAGCTGTGTGCTGAAAATTTAAAGTGGCAGTATTGCCACGTTGACACATGGTGGCATTGCAATATTTCAAAAAGAAAATGTATCCTGAAAAATTGATGAGGAATAAGCATATAGTATTCTGTCCTTTTCATCCCTTACCTGTCTGTTTTTGATTATAATACCTCAGGTTGATTGTGGGCTGATTCCTTTTTTAGAATTCACTGTTATCTCTCAATTCTTCAGTTGGCAATTGAGTTTGTCTAGTCTTTTCCTATTGATTGTTCCCAAAGAACAGCTTAGTCAGATCATTGGAGCTGGAAGAGACTTAAGAGGTCATTGAGACCTTTCCCTTTCATTTCCCAGATTAGGAGACTGAAGACTAGAAAGGCTTTTTCCTAGATGACTTTCTAGAAAGGGTATTTTCTTCTGAGACCATGTATCTTTACTATTTTTTTTTACTCAATCTAGCAAAGCAAAATATTTTGACCATATAGCTACTAATTAAGATCCATTTTTAATCCTGAAATCTTTAGAAGTTCAAAAAAATTATTTACTTGACTTTTCTCTTTAAACTTCTGTCAAGTATTCTGAGGTTTGGGGGGATGATAATATGGCAAATTCCATAAAGTCGGGCGTTCTGTCTGTTTGAACTTTGCATCTCTCTCCATGTCTAGCACAGCATTCTGTATCTAATAGGTGCTTACCAAATGTTTGCTGTCATATTTTAGATGTGCCATATTTTTGGAGATTAGTCAAATATGGTACTTATAATCAAGTAAACATTTATTAATGCCTTCTCTGTACAAGACGGTGTGATAGGTGATAAGTGTACAAAGACAAAAATGGAAAACATCAGTTTTCAGAACAGGCAGTGCAGTCTCTGATCTTTGATGTGGCTACAAAACCTTGATCTGTTAAAGATGTTCCATCTCTCTTTCTGAGCAGTTTTATGTGCCACCCATGAACTATAATAAACAATAAGTGATAAGTGGGGCTCATCAGCAGAGAGACTGTAGTCATAGCATTGCTTGTCCCTGCTCAGCCCTTTGGAGTTTCATGGGTGCAGGGACTCTCCTGGGGCAGCTCAGAGCATGTGCTCCATGGTGAGCTCCCAGGACAGACCTGTCTTAAGAGCATTGAAATGTAACTTCAGGTACACAGCAGAGCTGAGGTGCTGTGGAAGATAGCAGGGCCAGATAGAGCCACCTGACTTAGAACATGTGTGGCTTATTTTTATGAGACATTAAATGGAAGAACTAAGAACCGTGACAGGCCCGTCTCCTTCCAGCTTTGTAGTTCCACATTAGTGAATAGCCTGTACGTAGAAAAGGAATTGGTTATAGTCTCTTCACTGCATTCTCAAATGTGGAAAATTATATCGTCTTTGACCATGGAGAACAACTTAGAAATGGTAAAATTTCCCCTTGGATTACCTTTCCTGTCATTATTTAGTTAAATCAAACACCTAAGAAAAGACACTGATTTAGGAATTTGATAACTTATAATATTTAGATCTAATATTTATTTGCATTTTCTATTTTTCACAACAGGTCATACCTAGACACTATTTCTATTTGATTCTCCTTTATATTTTAAAGTAATTTCACATTTTGCCTCACCTAGTCTTTCCTATCTTGAATAGAGAAAGGAGGAGTCTGGTCCTGCCTCTGATGCTTTGTGACCAGGAACCATCACATTACCTCTCTGACCCTCACTTTCCTTCTTTCTAAAATGGGGATAATAATGGCTAAGATTGGAAAGAAAATTAAATGAGATGATGTATGCAAAATTCTTTGGAAATTTCAAAGTGTTACATAAGTGTTTTTAGTTAAAATACCCATTGTACCCAATTTTTCCCATTGTTCTATAAAACTATACTTAAATTATTATAGATATGTTAAGACCTATTGTATTTTAATGATTGCCAAAGAGAGGAAGGAAAGAACATTTAAGTGCCCACTATGTGCTTTACAAATATTATCTCGTTTGACCCTCATAACAACCCTGAGAGGGAGATGCTATTATTATCTTCATTTTACAGTAAAATAAATAAGGCAGACAGGTTAGATGACTTCCCTAGCCACACAGCTTAAAAGCACTTAAAAACCTTCTGGAAAATTCATAAGATCAAATCTAAATCCCTTTATTCCCATGTTAAAAAATACTATTTCTTGTTCAGGGTCAGTTTAGAAAATAGCTGTTTGCCACCTTGCCTGAACATTCTTTCAGTCCTTGGACTAATTGATTTCCTCCTGAGATTCCTTTTTCTGTCATACTTTCCATCCCACCACCCATTTTGGTGCTTTCTGCAGCATCCCCTTCCTATTCTACATGCTCCACTTTAATTGGGTAGCATTGAACTAGACTCAGTAATCAACATTATAGGGCAGATGCTAGTTGTGGCAGCCTTACCTTATTCTTATATATATAAGAATATATATATGTGAATATATATATTAGGTATTCTTATAGCTCCCCAGTTTAGTCTTGTGGTCTTAATATCATGCTTACTTTTATCTTGGCTTAATTTTTGTATTTATTAGAGCTCCTGGATATATTTTGGTTATGTTTACATAGAATTAGTGCATGCCAAATGTTAATTTCTCTAGTTGATTTTTCCTTCCCCAATGTACTACTCTGCTGTTATGTTTATTAAATTATGTTGTTGTTGTTTCTGACTACTTTTCTGCAAACTAATTTTTATCATTTGCCAACTTAGTGCCCATATTCCATGTTCCATCACTTAGATTAATCTCTGAAAATGTTCAATTTCATTGGACCCAGGACTAATCCACTGACTGTGAGGAAGTTTTAGATGCTTCCTAACCTTGGTGTTCATATTCTAGGAGTTTGGTGTGGCATCGAGCTTGAAAAACCCTATGGCAAGAATGATGGTTCCGTTGGAGGGGTGCAGTACTTTACTTGTCAACCAAGATATGGAATATTTGCTCCCCCAAACAGGGTGCAGAGGTAAAAATGGAATATTTCTATATATTTGTTCCCAAGCACATAGTTTCTAACTGGCTTTTGCTTGCAGTTAGAATTCTTCCTTTAATATTAGAGTGGAGCGTTGCAATTCATTCCTTCTTCTAAGGGGTTAAGTAACTAGCTACCTTCTTTAGAGGGAGGGATCATGGAAGGCAAAATTTCCTTTTGCTGAGGATTTGCAGTTTTAAAAAACATCCTTTCTTCCTCATCTGCATATCCTGTGAGTACGGATAAGCTATTAGATGTGGCATTGCAGCTATGAACAGTGAGAGCAGCAAGCTTAATCTGTCATGCAAACAAAAGTTAAAATGCTATCTGATTGCTTCAGTCACATCCTAACTGCATTACATTTCCTGCCAGCAGGCACCCCATTCATTCTCTTACAAACCTAATGGAACCAAAATGGCTCTTTCCTCTGATTCCTTTCGGTCTCAAAAATAGATAGACAGTAGATCTTTGGGGGAAGTGGAGCTTCCAGGATTTTTTTATATGTGAGAAACTGGCTCACTGTTTTTTTGTTAAGATATTACACTTTTAAAATTGCCCTAGTTCACTTTGGTTTTAGACAATAAGTTTACCAGACGCAAATCCTCTACAAATCCTAGGCCCCATTATGTGAAATGACTTGTTGTATATGCCGAGAGATGCATTGTCTTGGTACAATTTTCAGTGGAAGGGAAATGGTATAATAATTTCTAAATACAAAATAGCATGAATAATGTAACTATATGCATGTGAACTGTTCTGCCAGCCGTTGTCTGGCTGTGAACCTCATCTGGTTCATACAGTCTTTCTTTTTCAGTAGAAACTTTAGACAATAGAGTATAAATGGATTCTGTCAAGATAGATTCCAGATAAAGTATTTCAGATTTTCTTCTGTTTTTTGGTTCTCCTTTTTGGAAACTTGGAAAGGACCAACTTCTTTTATCCTTTATAGCCTATTCTTTTAAATGATATTGTTTTATCTTAAAAAGGTTACTCATGGTTATTTGGGCAACAAGGACATGAGTTTATTCATCCAACAAATAACTGAGCTGAGTGTGCTGTACATTGAACACAGTATTTTGAGAGGCACTGGGCTGGATATTGAAGCAAATATTGGTCATATGTTATGTTAACATTAATAGCAATATTTTATTGTATTTATATGGCATTTAGTACTTATAAAACACTTTACAGATATTACTTCCTTCTATCTTTACATCAATTGTGGGAAGTAGATGCTATTAATATTTTAAATAAAAGTTAAATCAAAACATTACCTTGTTTTATAAAGGGATCTTGGATGATTTTATAAATATGTGAGGGTATTCTTGTCCTAAATGTCTTAGTGCGTCTTTTTTTTTTAATTCTAATTTTTAAAAAACCCTTACCCTAGGCAGAAGAATGGTAAGAACTAGGCTATAGGGATTAAGTGACTTGCCCAGGGTCACACAACTAGGAAGTGTCTAAGGCCAGTTTGAACCTAGGACCTCTCGTCTCTAGGCCTGACTCTCACTCCACTGAACTACCCAGCTACCTCCCTTCGTGCCACTTTAAGTTCTAATAGTGATATACCCTTTTCTAAAATGACAAAACTCTAAACCTCTCACTGCCCATCATTCCTTCTTTTCTGTTATCCCTGATCTCTTCTCTGTTTTTTCTATAAATTATTTACCTTCCACAAAACTTTTTTTGCCTTTTGACATTTATGATAACTTTTTCCATTTCATTTACATAGTTACGACCAGGTAGTGATTTTTTTCCTGTCTAAATCTCAAAATGTTTTGTATCTTAATTGACTTGTCTTATTATTGTTTTTTCTTTCCTTTATGACATTTTATATAATTCATTTCCTTTTCAGCTATCTTAATGATGGTGATGGCATTTATGCATGTATATGTGTATATATACACACATGTAAACTCGTGTATCGATGATGGTATCATTATTAAGATATTAGTAAAAATCACATAAAAGTTAAATTAAATCTCAGAGGAAGGGAAAAATCAATAAGAAAGTTAGGAGAAATTATTTTTTTCAGGAAAAACTTTTAAAAAGTGGTTTTCAGAATGTATCTGTGGATATTATTACATTGGATCTTCACTGAAATTCTGGGAGAAGTTAATTAGCCTTCCTTTATAGCCGAGGATCCTAAGAGTTAGAGAGGGGAATTGACTGTCCTCCAGGTTATGACTTATAAATGGCAGAAAGGACCCAGCTATTCTTGTTTTCAGTCTGTTGCATTGTACTATTTCTAATTTGGTGAGTGACTCTAATTCTGTCATTACTTTCTTCTCCCCTTTCTTATATATCTCCAAGTCACTTTTCCCCCTCAATGACTGCAACTCCTGTTTATTGATTAAACACAAATATCTTTATTTCTGACTTTTCCCCCTTCTATTCAGTACTCTTAAAAATAACAGAGGTCATCTCTAAAGGAACCTCTCTTTATACTCTTTGTTATTTCTTGATTGCCTTGTCTTTTGTCATTAAGTTCTCCCAAAATGCTGTGTTAAGTTCTCCCTAAGCAAAGAGAACAGTTTTAGTCTCTGCTGCTGAGGAAGTTAAAATCCAAATAAACTCAAACCTAAGAGAACGAGTCCTTCAGAATAAAAGGTCATTTAGATTTCAAAGAAAATACAGGAAGACCATTTTCAAAATGGGAACAGCTTTAGGATTGCTTCATGAGAATAAAAATTAATATTACAAGTGTTGTCATGTCTCCATTGAAAGGCAGTATCATGGGGGCAGTTGGGTGGCTTAGTGGATTGAGAGCCAGGCCTAGAGACAAGATGTCCCGGGTTAAAATCTAGTCTCAGCCACTTCCTAGTTGCATGTGGGCAAGTCACTTGACCCCTATTACCTAGCCCTTAATGCTCTTCTGCCTTGGAACCAATAGATAATATTGATTCTAAGTTGGAAGGTAAGTTTAAAAAGAAAGAAAGCTAGAACCAGAGATTTGTATTGAGATGTTTGCTTGTTTTGTTTTCCCAATAGACTAAAAGATACTCTTTCAGAGAATGTATCAAGTAAACGAAATCATCCAGGGCCAGGTAAGAATAAGAAATTTATTAAAACTTTCAAAGAAGAAACTACCAATTCTTCATTGCATGAACTACTTCCACTCCTCCTTTTTTAAGGAAACAGACACAAAAGTGCCTTAATATACTCCTTTTGTAGAAGTCATTTTATTACCTTTAATTGACAATCGACTGGAGCTCTCAGTACTCAAAAATTAAAAAGTATATTCTTAGGACATTAATACATACTGCTTCTTGTGATAA
The DNA here is from genome assembly GCF_016433145.1 of Gracilinanus agilis. Classification (NCBI taxonomy): domain Eukaryota; kingdom Metazoa; phylum Chordata; class Mammalia; order Didelphimorphia; family Didelphidae; genus Gracilinanus; species Gracilinanus agilis. The sequence goes on along the minus strand of NC_058131.1, from coordinate 229,438,716 downwards.
AAAGGAATTAATTTTCTTTGAATATGTAAAAACCAGGTTTCTCTAGAAGTAAACATTACTTTTTTCTTAGATATACTTTCATTTTTTCTTCCAATTTCTTAGTAGCTTATTAAAAACATTACATTAAGTAGAAAAAATGGTATCTTTATCAGCATACAGAGTGATTTTGTGGTCTTTTAGTATCCAATATCTTCTAGAAAATTAAAAAAAACCCTGGAAAAATGATTGTCTTATTCTTATTTGTATATAGTTTGATTAATAAGGATATAAGAAATCATTTGAATTTTGGAAAAAATTTCTCAAGAAATCTAAGCTATAATTATGTTCCATATATATGTGCTTTCTCCCTTTGACTCCTGCTTCCAAGGAAACACTTGATATAATAGAACATCTGCAAAAGTAGAGACAGAAGATGGGGTTGAATAGACACTATAAGTTTGGGGTTTTTTTCCTTTTTTCTACCATTAATTTTCCTACTTAGGTTTTAGGCGAAGTTTCAGTACAACTTCTGCATCTTCTCAAAAAGAGATAAATAGAAGAAATGCTTCTGAAAAGTGAGTATCAAGTTATTTAGAAATATAGATAGTTGAGATAAGTGTAACTTAAAATGTTATGGAAGATGGATCTACCTACTATTTTGTGCCTTATTCTTTGATCTGTTTCTTAACATTTAGGAGTAATGAGTAATCCCAGCACTAATAGTGGAATAGGTACTTTTTAATTATTCTTTAAACATTCTTTTCTTTTAAAATTTAGAGTTTTAGATTCTCTCTCTCCCTGCTACTTCCCCCTGTACTGAGAGTATTCTTTTAATGACTATTGTTACCTCTCTTTAAAACTCTTATGAAGGGTTTTTCAAATATATCATCTGTTTCTTCTCCCTATTTCTCTGAACCACACTAATAGCCTAAATCAAATGTAGTGCCAGTAGGATTATTTTTATTTTATCAAATGTGCCGTGTTCCCAAGTAAATATAAATTATATGTTTTAAAATAAGAATTAGGGAAAAACAAACCTTGATTTGAATGACTTATATAGAAGTAGGATTTCAGTTTGTGAGTAGTTGATTTATTTATAAATATTGAAGTTTATATACATATTTTTATTCTTTGAGCACAAACTGATAGGAAGATAAGAGAACTGTCATGTCTAGTCTCCACATGCCTTCATAAATAAGTGCTATTCTAAGGCCTGTGTTGTGGTGTATAGGTGGCTTTGAGCTCTTGAAAGTGATGTCTCCCAAACTTGACAAACTTTGACTGTTGGGCATCTCAAACTGGCTGCCTTGTATACATCTTAAACTTGGTGTGTCCAAAACTGAGCTCTTTCCAAATCTTTCCTTTCAAGGCTTTCCGAGCGCTTCTGAACTTCTCTTTTTCCATCAAGAGGATCGTTGCCATCTCAGGCACTTAGGCCCAAAACCATGATGTCATCCTTGTGTCCTCCCTGGATCTCTGACTCCCACATACAGCTTGTGCCACCCTGGGGCAGACCCTCCCCACCTCTCCCTGTACTGCTGCACTAGCTTGCTCCTTGGTTCCCCCAGCTCGAGCCTCTCCCCACTCTAGCCCATCCTCCCCTTGGCTCACCCTGGTCTTCCTGAAGGGCAGGCCTGACCATGCTTCTCTTTCCAGGAAGTTCCAGAGGCTTCCTCTGCCCTCCATGACCAAAAAACAATCTTTGTTTGGCATTCAAAGTCTTTCATGACCTCTCCCCCGCCTTCCTTTCTAGTCTTCTTACACCTGCTTCTGCTTTCTCTACTCTGCAATCCAGTAACATTGGCCCTGGCTGTTCCTGTTCCTCCTCCTCCTTCCAACTTTGGGCATTTTCATTGTTTGTCCTCCACGTTTGGAATCCTCTCCTTTATTTTGCCTCTAAGACCTAGCTGAAATCCCACCTTGTACCAGAGTCCTCCTCCCTGGTCCAGCTTGTCCAGAGTTGTTTGTGAGCGCCTAGATTCCAGGACCATCTTTGACCTTCTTTCCCACCGCACAGTCCGAGGCGCCAGAGAGATATTTAATCAATGCTGATTGACTTCTCCACTCTCCTCCCCCCCGCTAAGTTCATCTGCCACCAAAATCACCTTGTGTCTGTTTGGTACGTGCTTTTATACGTACCGTGTAACACGGGCCTGGAATCATGGGATGTCTGCTCTTCAGAAGCCAGCAAGTGAAGCAGGGAGGGGGCGTCCTCAGGCGTTTGGCCCTGAAGTCTCTGTTGGTTACCACCAACAACCCCAGCTAGGCCCGGTTCCACTTCTGTAGGAGAGAAAAGGGGCAGAAGAGATGTAGAATCATGTGGCTTTTAGATTGTAAACTTTAACCTGGGTATTGGGATTTTAGATGTGAGCTCATTGTCCAGTGGCCACATTTCTGGAGGAATTAAATCACAGCTTCTTAGTCATTCTTGGTAAAGTGGATAGAACCTGGCACTTTTTTTTAAGCCCTTTCTTTCTGCCTTAGTCAATACTGTGTGTTGGTTCCAAGGTAGAAGAGCAGTAAGGGCTAGGCAATGGGGGTTAAGTGACTTGCCCAGGGTCACACAGCTAGGAAGTGTCTGAGGCCAGATTTGGACCCAGGAACTCCTGTCTCTAAGTCTGGCTCTCAGTTTACTGAGTTACCCAGCTGCCCCTAACCTGGGACTTCTTGACACTAAGTTAGCAAGACCCAGGTTCAAACTCCATCTGAGGTGCTCACTAGCTGTATGATTCAGGGCAAGTCACTTAACCTCTTGGTATCGGTTTTTTCATCAGTAAAATGAAAGACTTGGACTTGATGGCCTCTGAGATCCTAACTCTGTTATCTCACTATAAACAAAAGCAGAGGAAAGATGGAGATTCCAACAAAATGGAAGAATGCATCTCCTTATTGCAGTAGTCCAGGGGAAGGTAAGGCATGAAAGCCTGAGCCAGCCAGGAGAGCCTTTGTGTGAGTGAGGAGAAGAGCCTGTGTACAAGACATGTGAAGGTAGAAGCGACAGCAACACTTACAAAAGTGAACAAAAAGTCATCCCAATTTTGCTCCCCCCACCCCAACTTTACCCCGTAACCCTGTGGCAATCATGGATTTGTCTATAAACATTAGTCGATGGGTATTTTTGTGGTGACAGTCCCAGCACTTCCATCAGGCATTGCAAGTGAAATCCTGAATCTAGAATGAGATCCTGGGGAAGCCTGAAGAAAGCACCTTTTCTGCAATGAAAAACATTTTCATATTAAGTTATACATTTTCTTACCTACGTTTAATTATTTTAAAATTATTTTACTTAAAAATCATGTTTGCCACTGAAAATCAATGTAAAAGTTGTATCATATGGTCATTGTGGCTAAATTTTAAAAGATAACATACGTAATTTCTACCCCGAATAGATCCAAAAGTGCTTTATTCCGTCGAAGCTGGAGCAGCACTCCATCTACCGGGGGTGTAGAAGGGCCTGTTAAGCTGCACCAGGGCTCCCAGGTTCTCCTGACCAGCTCTAACGAGATGGCCATCATTAGGTATGTGGGCCCCACTGACTTCGCTCCAGGAACATGGCTTGGACTGGAACTCAAAGGCGCCCGGGGAAAGAACGATGGCTCCGTCGGGGACAAGCGTTATTTCACCTGTAAGCCAAACCACGGCGTTCTGGTTCGGCCAAGCAGAGTCACCTATCGGGGCATCAATGGATCCAAGCTGGTGGATGAGGACTGTTGACCTCGAGAGGGGCAGGGCTGGGCAGCTGGGCATACGGCATGCAGGGGCAATGGCCTACGTGTGGGTAACATGCCTCTCTTCAGAGTGACATTAAGGCCATTTACAGATTAAACTTTAAACAAAAAGAATAGGAAGATTTTAAGAATCATGAATCTCAAGATCATTTTAAGATAGTTTATTTTTCAAAGCTTTTAGACCCAAGTATGGTCCTAGGATGTCAGAAAATTGTGCCATTAGGAGACCAACCAACATGTTCTGTTGCCTGTTCTGTCTTACTTTGTCGTTATACCATTGGATTCTTGTTGTTCAAAGCATTGGCTGCATTTTACTTTGATGTTTTCCTTTAGCCGTCAAAAGTGTCTTGGGAATCGTTATCCCTGTCTGCACTTTGTCCAGTCAGAGCTACAAAATGGCCCTAGGTGGCTGATCAGTCCTAAAAACAGCCTCTCTCTCTCTGGGCCTCCAGAGGAGCCCTATTTCAAACATGCAGAGTCTAGAATTGTAGACTTGAAAAGACCTCATGACTTATCTAGTCTGGATCTAGTTTATGGATGAGGAAACTGAGGCGCAGGAACATGAAGTGATTTCCCCCAGGCTCACAGCTGCTGAGGCCTTCTGACACCCAGCCTTGTGCCATCTGCACCCTACGTGCTGCAGGGATCCTCGGCATTCTTCTGAATCACTTCTCAAGGATCACTGACAAAGCGCCCTTCAGAGAGTCAGCTCCCATTTTCAATACCACCTTATTGCTGCATAAAAGACCACATTTGGAAGAAGCACTTTTAAAACTTGATGCACTTTCATCTCCATGGAAATCTCCTCACTGCATCTTGAAACGCTTTGCCAGTTTTTCTTGCTGGCTATAAAGAAATCGCTTAAAAGATGCACTTAAGAGAACGGTGTAGATTGAGACATCCTAGACTGGAAGTAGTCATGTAAATAGCTCACGTATAGAATGCAGTGTGGTCTACCACACACTTTTCCTTGCTCATAAATAGAAATAAAAATATTGCACAGATAGCCGAGGTCTTTGTGGTACACATTCAATTCAAGCATTTCTTTATTTCTCTTTGGGGTGTTACTCCTAAGGTGGCCATGACATTTGCCTTAGTTGGTTTCAGATTTTCCCAATCATTGCCCAAGTATTTGAGCTTTGGCTAAATGTTACACAAATTCGACAGGGGAACCCATTTTCTTTCTGCAGCTTGTGCCCATCTTCAATGGTAAGCTTTGTAACAGAATACCATTGCAAGGTATTTGTGTTATGTCTGTGTCTGAATGTTTCTGTCCCATAAATGTAAAAGATTTATATTTTATTGTAGATATTTAGATTTGAAGAGACTACAAAAATAGTAAAACAGTTCACTTTATAAGATTTAAAATTATCCTTAACAATGGAACTGCCTTTGCACTTAGAAAGAAATAACATGTTCAGATATTTTGCAATATACTATTTTTAAACTGAATTCTGCTGCTCTGCTGCTCTTTTGAAAAAAAAAAAGTATGGTATTTCAAATACTGCTAGACCTATTTTCCTGAACTACATTTGCAAAACAAGGCTGTAATACACTGCCTTTTAATCAAGGAATATTTTTACTGACTAAAGAAAATGAATGTACTGTGATTTTGAATGTAAACTTATTTTATTATACCGTTTCCGAAAAACTCTGTTTATTTATACCTTGAGATGTATGTGGATACCCAGAACTTTTACCAAGTCTAAAATGTTTCCTCTTGTACATCAGAGCTCTATAAATTAAAATGTGTTATATTAATGTTGACAATGATTTGCTTTTAGGGAAACCATAAACCACCATTTTTTCCTCCCTTGCAACCTTTATTTTCTTTCATGCATATATTATGTGAATAGAGAACATCTATTAAATTCATACAAATTTATACATTCATGCATAAATACATGAAAAGATTTTTTTCATCTTTAGCTTATTAACTGTCAGTCTACTCGTACTGAATTGTAGCTTCTTGAGCATAAATAAAATGGGAAACCATTGTGTTTTGGAATAGTGTCTCATGATGGACTCTTTCTATTATTCTTTTCTTCTCCTTTAGCCCATATCATTAGAATATACCATCATTTTCTTTGAAAAACAAAACATTTTATAAAGAATTGGGGGTTGTTTTCTCTACTAAGTCGACTGTCCCTGTGTGCTTGACTCTTCTCATAAACTCTTCAAAAATGAGTGTGTTTTCTTTAATACAGCAAGGTTGGTTAAACAAACCACCCACTGTGGAAAGTGTTTTAATAGGCAGATTGTTATTTCATAAACTCTTGCTAGAAACATAGAAGATTGTCTTTTTGCTTCTTTTATACACATGTAAAGAAAATGGTTTCATTTATTAGTGTTCAAAATTTACATGGAAAAACACAAACACACACGGTCCTATCAGACTGATCACTACATTTTTATATTTTATTTCACATTTTTGTGATCCACCTTGGTGGTAAGCTTCCTAATGCGTGATGCAGTGTCTTACTGTATGCTTACATCTCTCCCATTACCTTGAGCTAAATTATGTCATCATCACTGTTATTAAGTGCCTACCTCATAGTAGGCTCTTAATCAATGGAGGTTGAATGAATGAATATTTTGTAGGTAATTCCTTTGCTGAAGTTATGCTTTGATGCTTCATTGTGGCAAGGATATGATGCCTGGAACTCAAAAGCATTTTCATTACAGTGTTAGCTAGCTCTGTTAACTAGCTCAAGTCCTGTTGAAACTTGAAAGAATTTGACAATGGACCCAGAATTCATTTGCTGTTCAATAAGCAAGGAGTAGCTCAGGCAAGTTGAGGAGGTTTGTCACCAGGCTACACAGAAAGTGATGTTCTTCTGGGTCCATGGCAGCCATTCAAGAATACCTGTGAAATCACTGAGAGCTTCTGATCTGTAACTAGGGTTAATAATCTTATTGCTCATTTCAGAGTTCCTTAAAGTGTGAAGTTTTTAGAAAGGTTATAGAAGTGCCAAAGAGCTAAAGATGCCAGTCCATTTGATGTAGAAATAAATATTGTGATATGGGCCCTTAAAAATTAATATTAAAAAAAGGATTGTACTGGCAAGCAGTATGCAGATTGTTTTAAACTAATATAAACTAAGATGATCATCCATAAATCTAGAACAAAAAGAGGAGCAAATATGACAATACTGCCTTTTCAGATTAAAGGTTCAAACATCTTAATAATTCAGAAATCTACTTTTATTATTTTTATGAATTTTATCTATTTTGTTTTGACATCAGTCATGTCCAAATGTTTCTTTCTCTCTTCCTTTACTCAATGAGCCTTACCTTATAACAGAAGAAAAAAAATAATTGAGTAAAACCAACAGACACATTGATTGTATCTGGGGTTTTCTGTGATGTTCAGCTCCCATTATATCTCATTTAAAATGAAATAATTTTCATTTTAAAAAAGTTTTGAATTTGACAGGTAAAATAAAATGAGCATTTTCATATAAATTGTGGAATAGAAGAGGATTGTACGTGAAACCGTAAATCTATGTGGAGCTTGCTTTTCTTTTTAGTGTATAATAAATACAATGTAACTTTCAAAGCTATCCTGCTTGTCTGTGATTCCTTCTGGTCTTCCTTCTGTTCTTTTCTCCTTTAAGGATTAGGGGGAAGGGAGGACACTACTTCTGGTTCTTTGCTCCAAGAAAAAGTTTTGCTGTGAGACTTTTTAATACCTTTAATACCTTCCTTTTTCATAGTCTTCTCTTTGGGATATATGCCCAACAGTTGAATTGCTGAGATAAAAGGGTATTTATATTTTAGTTACTTTTTTTTGCATAATTCCTATTTGTGTTTTTTTAACAGTTGTACTATATCATAGATTCACCAACAGTGTATAAGCCTGCCGGTTTTCCTATAGCTCCTCTAATACTATTTCCATCTTTTGTTATTTTTGCCAATTTGCTGGGTGAGAGAAGAGAACTGAGTTGTTTTACTTGGATTTTTATTAGCAGTTTGAAACAGTCTTTCATGTTTGTTAATTGTTTATTCATATTCTTTAAGTCCATATATTGGAGAATATATTTAATTCCCTCTATGCTTGGATAGCAGACCTTTTTCAAAAATATTTGATGGCAAGTTTTTTTTTCCTAAATGATGATATATCCCTTCTTGTTGCACTGTTTTTGAATGTATGAAACCTTTTCATTTTCTTGTTACCAAAGTAAATCTGTTTTATTCTTTGTAAGCTCTATTTCTTTTTTGGTTAAGAATTCTTCCTTGCTCATAATTGTGAAAAGTATTTCTTTCTATTGTCTTTGAATATCTTTATGTAACCTTTTATATTCAAGCTCAGGTATGTTTTTGGAGTTTAATATGGTATAAGATGCTGGTCTAAATCTATATTTTTTTTCCAGATAATTTTCCATTTTCTGAGTAGTTTTCTCAAGTTGTTTATTCTTGGGTTTATTGAACACTGGGCTATTACATTTGATTGTTTCTGACCATTTTTTAAAAAATTTGTTACACCGATGTACTTTTCTCTTTTTTAAAACTAGTAACAAATAGTTTTGATAGTTTGAGGTCTGGAAGTGCTATTCTCCTTTTATTACTACTTTTAAAATTATTGTCCTGGAGAGTCTAAACCAGTGATGGTGAACCTATGGCATGCATGCCAGAGATGGCACAGAGAGCCCTCTTTGTGGGCATACCTGCAGTCACCACCAGAGTTCATTACTAGCAAGTCAGAGGGATGCCAGGCAGAGCTATTCCCTTCCCTCACCCCTCTGCTTAGCAGCCCAGTGGGAGTGCTTCTTCCCTCCCCTGTCTGGGGTAAGGGAGGGGATGTTGGGGGAGGGGGAGAAGGGAGGGGTGGGACTTTGCATTCAGTCTCTGGAGGGGGTGGGCATGGCGCTCTATCTGGGGTGTGGGATAGGGGTGAGGCCTGGCACTCCATCTCTAAAAGGTTTGCCATCACTGTTCTAGACCCTTTGTTCTTCCAAACAAATTGCTTTTTTTTTTTAAGCTCTGTAAAGTAACGTTTGGTAGTGTTATTACCAAGTCTATAAATTAATTTAGGCAATATTTTTTTATCATGTTGGTATGACTCAATGATGGAACAATGAATATTCTTCTAATTATTTTTATTTCTTCCTGGGAAAGAGGTTTTTACAATTGTTTTCATATAAGTGTTAGGTATGTCTTAGTAGATGGATTTCCAGATATTTTATACATTCACCAAATAACTCATAAAAGTCAATTAATCAAAGCAGCCTAGATGAATAATAATTAGAAGCTCCTGTATAAAGCAGAAACAGAAGAAGCAATATTTTACTCTTTAAAACTATTCAATTACTAGATTTTTTCAGTACATATTTGTTCAATGGAGTCAAACTCCAAAGAGTTATCCTTCATTCCTAGTGTGCTATGTTAAAAAGTCTTGGGATTTTCTAAAAACTATGTTCTGGACAGTTTTATTTTTGGAAAAGAGATTTTCAATCTCTTAGGCCGTCTATCGGATATATGGCTGTTAGTAGGAGGCTGCATAAAAATACCTTCTGGAAAGAGTGGAGATAGGGATGGGATAACTTTAGGTTATGTGTAGGGTAGAGATACTGAAAGGCCAATCAGAATCAAACTTGGCTTCCTTTACATTCTTACCTAAGGGCAACTGCTATCCTGTTGGTGGGACAGTAGAAAAAACAACTCTTGATTTCTAGGTGACTTATTCATTCATCTGATGATTACTTGTTTGTAACTCTAAACCACCTTGTTAAGTTTTATAAACTTTATGGCTCTCACATGAAAGAAAAAGTACCTTAAAAATAGTAATTCAACACAGAGAATGTACTACCAAGAGAACCCAAGGTATGTAGCAGCTCCAGGTACTGTCTCTCATAAAGAACAGTTTGTTTTGGTGGTGCTGTTACTTTGAGTGTAGTATAGACTTACAGAATTTAGAGGTAGAAAGAACCTTAGAGATCATTTAGTCTAAGCCTAGAATTTGACAGATCAGGAAACTGAGGCCCACCTGGGAACATTAAGAGACGTGAAGTGACCAACCCAAGGGTACAAAGGACCGAGACAAGTTCCTCTATGCTGGAACTGCCTTGTGTTGTAATACTATTCAAACCATATATGTATGTTAGAAAATCCACGTTTGAATCATTCTTATTTGGGGAATAGATTATTAAACTTCTAATAATTAACATTTAATACTGTGCTTTTAAAGTCTGCATTTTACATATATGTGTTTGTGTGTGTAGAAAGTGTTATTTGAGTCTTACTACAATCATGGGAAAGTAATATTTTTACACAGGAGGAAACTACGGTTCAAGTGACGTCATGATTTGTCCATGCATCCTTGGCAGCATTTGTACCCATATTTTCTTGCCCTTTAAGTACAACTTTCTGTTATTCCCTGAAGCTTCTCATTCATATTCCAGGTTTCCTGATTGACCCAGATATGTTGTTTTCTTTAGCTCTGTAAAGTAATGTTTTGGCAGTATGATTGGTCTAACTCCAAGTCTGTAAATTAATTATGGAGACCACCACAGCTTGCAAGCCAGTAATGGGACTTTATTTTTCATTTTTCTTCATGCCTTTTGTTTCACTACACTTGGTTACAATACAAATACAATAGTCAATACAAAACTCATATTACCATATGTATTATTAGTAATATTTGTCTCATAATAGTATCCCTGAAGTACATAGGCCCTTAATTATAAACAATGTCACATAAGCTGCTGTATATACAACAGACGTCCTCAGGAAACTTCTCTGAAGGGTGGGTCTGAATAAATTAAGCAGGACAGGTTAAAATTTTATTTGAAGCAGAGCAGCAAGATACCTTTGCATAAGCAAAAGGAAGTTTTCTACTGAAATTTTTGCTAAAGCTTTTGTGGAGGGTTGGGGGCCATTTGAGGAGGAGGAATTTAGGGCTATGGAGAGCAAATAAAGGCATCTCGTCATGTAAGGTAGAGATGAGACCATTACTTGCTCTTTAGAGCCTCTCCCTTAGTGGAGAAAGGCACAAGGAGGAGAGAAGAGAAGCTTTCTGTCCCTCTCTCCCCCTGAGAACATGTCCTAACAATATCTTCATGGTGACAACATAGCCGGTGTTTGTTTTTTGTGCTTGTATTACAATTCTGTGTGATTGCACATTTTGGACAAAAGAGCTGAGGGTGATTTCTGACCCTTGGGGATAGTGAGAATCATATTTCCATGTTATTACAGAGAGATCATTGGCCAAAAATGTCACCTGCTACCTATGATAACTGGTGTCATTTAAGAACCAGAATGGGGGATGCACTGCTTGCAAATCTGTTTGAGGCCTAGTTCTTCCATCAGAGATCGGCCTAGCCTGAAGGATGTTGTTTGACTTTATGTATTTTATATGCCATTTGAGCCTCTTGCTGTGTGTGTGTGCGCGTGCGTGTATGTGTGGCTGCACGTGTGTGATACTACCTAGACTCAAACTCCAACAGCTGAGAAGCTTTGCTGCTCACTAGCATCACTTCAGTAATGCTTTCAGCTTCCTGTGTGAAATAAAACCACTCTCCCCGACCCTTGCCTGGCATTGTGTCCTATCTGAGGGATCTGAAAAGCACTGGAAGGTAATTAAATATCCAGTGGCTGTGTTCTGTTTGTCATATGCCCATCTGGCTGATTAGGACCATGTTCCTTGAACTTTATCTTAAGATTCCTTTGTGGTTTTTACCTAAAGGTAGACTAAGCTGTTCGAAAATGGGGCTGATCATTTTGTTTTCCTTTCCGGTAATACATTGTGTTAGCCCATCATGAAAAAAGAGCCCAGACTTCAGACTGTTCTCTTATCCTGACTGATAGGATTCTGGAGGCTCAGTTAAAAGTCACCCACCAGGCAATGCCAGTGTCGAGAGCCTGATTCCACACCATTGTTCTTAATGAAGGACAGCTATTACTAGCTAATACCTTTAGATAGAAAGACTTTCAAAAAGAGATTTAAAGTGAGTTTTAATGGCCATGTATAGAACCACAAAGACAGCTCGGGAGACTGCGGTTAACTCTTCATCTAGACAATAGACACAACCACAGGATGTATATGGTAACCTCTTTCCTTCTGTCAGTGAAAAAAGTATCTTGATATTAATTCCATTACATTGCAAAAGATGGAATTAGAACTATGATAGTTGTTTCCAAAGATTTCTTCCTATGTCTCTGTTTCAGAAAGAAATATAGGCTGCAGAGTTGAATGGCTTAAGATACTGGAGGCCTTTCTTTGTATTGGTGTGCCGTGTGAATGCTGAAAAAGCACTGAACCTCTTTGTTCAGGTCCTTTGTGAGACAGTGCTAGTGCTTTAGTTCTGAGGGATGTAGAAATGAGCTATTTCCCAAGTTATACTAGTTCTTCTGAGAATAGTGCTGTTTCTTAAAATTTAAAGGAAGATTTAGGCTTAACTGAATTTTTAAACTTTTGCCATTTATTTTATTAGATGTACTAAGATGCAGGGAATTTACCTATGAGGCAGCCGTGTACAGTTTTGGGGGATGGAAACCAGGAGATTCTAATTCTTTTAGAAGTCTCGGAGCTCCCAAATAAACATAATTGTCATCAGAGCAACTTCTAAGGATTATCATCCAGTGGATTCTGCAGCTTGATGTCTGTAGAAACATAAAGACTAAGACTTTTCCACCTCAGGACTGTGACTCTGGGAGAGGTTACTCATTGTTATGACTATCCCTTTTAGTGCCTTTCCAGTGGTCACAGACAGCACAGGTTCTCTGATGGTAGAAGATGCTCTATCCCTAAGCACCTTCTGGTCCTAGGCATCTATCTGATTTCTCTTGGCACTTACTGTCCAGCTCAGAGGAGGACAACTAGGAGTTTCTCTGCTGGTCTTTAAGACCATAAGCTTATAGATGGCAGGGACCTCAGAGGCTAATTTAGTTCAGTCTTCTCATTTTCCATAGGAGGAAACTGATATGAAAGGAGTTCAACTGACCTGGTCAAGATCACCAGGGTGAATGTTAAAAGAGGGTAGATTTGAGCCAAGATCTCCTACTCTAGTGTCCTCTCCATCACACTTTGTTGCTTCCTATGTCAGCAAAAACAAACATTTTTAAGTAGGCAGATTTTAAAAAGGGAATAAAAAGATAATAGTATTTCAATTTGACTTTTAAATAGGGTTGCTGTTGTGGCAGCATCCCAGTTTTTAGTACTCTACAGGTAGCAGAGAAATAATAATGATCCCTCAAAGGTTGGAGTACTGTTTTCTCATTAAATTGGACTTGCTTCTCCTTTCCTTCTTGTCAACCTTGTTTAATCCATGAGGCCTGTAAAGCCCATGCAGTTTTACTCTCTCCATTCCTATAAACATTGTCTTAGCACTTGTGTATATGCAAAGGGTCTGTCTGTCTAAATGTGTAGTTTGCATTTGTAGAACTGTTTTTGTGCCATCTATTCATATTTCTTTTTTGCCTGGCCTTTCTTGCCTACTAGATTCTAAGCTCCTCAAGAGTAGGGGTCTTAAAATTCTTTGGTGTATCTCTCCAGCTCTCTTACAGAGTGCAGACAGTGAGTATCCTTTGTGTTGCTGAATTGGATGGACTTGGAAGTTTCTTGCATAGAGAGGACATCGACAAAGCCAAAGTGATAGAACAACTTTTGTCTTGTCATAAGCCAACTGATCTCTCTGTATAGGAATGGAATCTGCATCTTCTAACTCTTCCAGATTATGCTTTAGCCAACTTTGCTCGAAGGCATTTGGGCCTTTACCCTCAATGGGCTTGGTGTCTTTATGGATGGAATAACTCAGAGCCATAAGGCTTCTTGATTACAGGAAATCTAAGATAGACTTAGAAGCAGAAGAGATCTTGAAGATCACTTTTGTTTGGTGGATGAGAAAATGGAATTGCTGAGAGATGAATTGCTTTGCCTATGATCACATTGCTAGCTCGTGGCAAGAGCCATGACTAGAATTCTGACCCGCCAGTTCCTAGGCTAGTGTTGTCCCCTGCTACCTTTGCTACCCTTTGTGTAGCTTGTGAAGGGGAATCAAGTTTAAAATATCACACTGCCTGAAATCCTCACAAGAGACTGATTTGGGTTAGAAAATGATGATTTTGAAAATCCATATGTCCAAATTCATTCCTCAGTCTGAGCTAGTTTAACTTAGGTTGACTTGCCACTAACAACTCCCTGAGCTCGTTCTGTTGAAGGAATGGACATTTTGCTGGGGGAGAGGGAAAAACAGATGATGGAAGCATTGGGAAAGGAAGGCAGCCTGTCAGCCAAAGGGCAACATGAGACAAGTAGGTATTCCCGGGGGTGGGTGTGTATGGGTGGTGGTAGTGGTAAAGGGATGAAGAAAAGAAGATGGGAGAGAGCCAATCAAAAGACTTTGCTTTATGATCTTGTTGGACCAACACGGGGACTGTACAGGTGTAAGTCATCAAAGTCTTAGACTGAGAGAAAACTTTTAGCTCACTTATTGGTCTTTACTTTTCCCTCACTAAGTATTTATAAGATGTCTGGCTCTTCTCACTGAGCTTTTAAAATGTTTTCTAAAGCCATGAATAGAGTTAAAAATAAATCTTTGTTCTTGAGAAGCTATTAAAAATTAAACATGCCCATGCAGCACACAAAGTGAAAATGGGCTCTTAATAGAGACTTCGCTGTTTGCTCTCAGTAATTATCTTTCCTTTCAGGGCAGCAGGTTGAGGTTTCTGAGAACTCTTAATTTTTGTTTTGTGTGTTCCCACAAAAGAACATTTGCTACTATGAAATGAAGCCAATCAGCTTTTCATTTCTTTGGAGTCTTTTGGAAAGTCACTCGTAAGGACAGGTTGACCGGACACTGTGTTCAATGATCTGTGGGCATGTACCTCCAGTATCCAGAATGGTGACCCTGCCTTTCCTGGGAATGTGAGGTGTCAAGAACGGGACCCATTTATCAGATTCACATATTGGGGTCTCCTTTGATGATGAAGATAGAAGATATTTTTGAGGCTAATAGAAGTCATAGTTAAATAGCCACCTTTTGTCTAAGGATTAGCTGAATGCTTTAAAGCAAAGCTTAAAATTAGGAAACATGTCTTTTAACTGAAAGATTTACTTTCTCTTTTGCTGATTTTGGGGCCTTAGACTCTAGACAGTGATCCTTAAAGAACATTATAGATTTATATAATGATAGAACTTTAGATTGCTGAGGAACCTTAGCAGTCATCACATCCATTCCCCTCATTTTATAGATGAGAAAACTGAGATCCAGAGGAATGAATTGACTTGCTCAGTCACCTACCTTGTTATTGGGAGAAGCAGGATTACATTTAAGTTTTCCTGATCCTTGGGCAAGGGATCTTTCTACTCTCTTAATGGTAGGTGTGAGTCTGAAGCAATATTTTGGAAATGTGGATCACCATCTCCTTTTTTTGGTTGAAAAGAACCTAATATGTAGGGTTCTGGGCATACCTTTTTTTCAGGAAGGCATGTACTCAAGAAATACATGTTTTGCCAGGTGTTGTAAAACATGGCATGAGTGACTGAATTGGGTTGGGTGATGGGTGGACAGAAGGGCATATCAGAACTATCCCTAGACTTGGTGGGAAAGACATCTTAATTTGTAATTTTTCCCACACTCATTTTCACTTTTATGGATACGTTTTTAAAGGGCTCATAATTGGGGTGGGTGGAAATCGATCAAACTAAGCTGAGACTAATGGGTAAAGCCAGTACTCTTGGGGAGCACCCAAAGGCCACATGAAGCTTCCTGAAATCATCTCAACTGGGTGCTGAACTGGCTCCTATCAGTTGTTGCAGTAATTCAGTCAGTGAAGTTTCTTCTGAACCTCAATGGATCAATAGACTTTTAAGACTAGAAAAGGGGTCATATCATTCTGGGCAAAGTCCTCAAGTGCATCAGCTGGAAATGCATTATTGTACCTGCTTAATTAGCTTCTCTGGAATGCTATCAAAAGGAAACCTTTTCCCACATCAGTTGAGCTGGTGATAGCCTCCATATTCCAGTTTATTTTAAGTGTGGTTGTGAGAGCCCTCAAAGTGATTGGTGGACCATTCACTTGAGTGTCTAGCATGGGATCAATAACTTACTAAAACAGACTTGGTCGGTGATTTTTCATCTCTATGCTATAATTACAGTGGTTTTGTTTCTCCTTCAATCTTAAGTAGGTGGTGGAGAAAAAGGGAAGGTCTTTAGGGTATTTTGCCTTACCAAAGCAGGCTGCCATACTGTTTCACTTTAAAACAAGACAGCTGGAAAGCCTGCAGGTGAATGATCCAAAATCAAGAGAAATGAGTACTTTTCCAGCTGGTTATAGCATTACCTTTGGGTGCTGTGATTGCACCTGTTAGTCAACTATTTGTTAACTCAAGACATTATTCCAATCCTAGTCAAAGTGGAAAGAAAGTAGACATGAAGAACCAGAAAAGGAACAGAGAGCATGGGCATTTTTGCTTGGGAACACTATAATACCCAGCAACTAATGAAAAATTTTGTCCAGAAGGAGGCCAAAATGGTGCCCAGACATGCTGACTACCAGGGAAAGGAACTGCTAATGAGGGCAGGAAAAAAACATAGAAGGGAAGGGAAGACTAGAGTGACAACTTGAAAAACTGAAAGTAAAATGTCATTTCATAAAAATAGAGGTTGATGAGTTTGCAGAAGTCCTAAATTGTCACTTCCATCAGTATGAGGTCCATCTACAGAAACAAAGTTGAAGAAACCACAAAGCGCTGCTGTGGTCAATTCCTCAAATGTTTCCTGATTCTTTAGGCCTTATAAAGCCAAAGAAAATCAAAGAGACCACTTCTCTTTCTGCATGGAACATATAAAAAAATAGGTTGTACGTATTTCCGAAGTGTTCTACTCATACGTTTAACACAACAGAGAAGGAAAACAAACAACAGCCAGCCTTGGGAAGAAGAAAACGAATTCAGTGTTTCTTTTGGATTTTCTGCTGCTCCTGCAAGCCAAGGTATGGCTCTGAATTGAGGCATTTCTCTTTCGTAGGCTGTGTGGTTGAAACCATTGCTAGGATTTGGTATATCACTTATTGACATGTTTGGCCCTAACTGGCTGTGTTTCTTTGCTTTGGAAACGCATCACTGTGGCTGCAGTTCGGCCCATCGTTTTTTGGTTTTCATTCAACTATCATAAGATTTTTTGTTCATGGAAACTCTTAGTTATTTATACTGTAAGTAGACAGTGTGGGCTTTAAAGACCAATAGGAAATCTCAGAGTTTTCATCTTTTAGCAGGATATTCTTAAGGCGAGAGGTACAGTAAAGGGACATTTCCATCTGGGGCCCTCTTGCTGGTGTCTCTTCACACTCAAAGGCTTCTGAATGTCCTCATTATTCATTTAGGGGAAAATGCATGGCTTGCAGCTGTCTGTCCTCCTTGGGCCTGTCCCCATCCCTTTAACTGTCCTCAGAAGAACCCACACAGCCAAGATGTCGCAGCTAAGTCTGAGTCGTCTTGTTTGTTTTTCAGAATGAAGGACGTCCTCCATTGTACGAAATCATGACAGATAAATCATTTGCTCCCCCCTCCCCCCCACATTCAAATGGTTTACGTCTACATGGACAAGGTGAGTAAATGACGGGCGGGACGTCAGACGGGCACAGGACTCCGAAGCAGAGCGCTATGGACAATAGGCGGGAGGAGGAGCACATGGACCATGCATGCACGGGAGCTTATGCGACCGGCTCGGGCCTTGCCTCCAACACTTGCTTTTGATTGACGTGATTCTTTTGAAAGAGTAGGAGGAACCCATGCTCACATCCTTTCTGGTGCGTTTGGAGAGTTCCCTCTCTGTGTGTGGCACTTTAGAGCAGGTTGGCACAAAATGAAAGGCAATGTTTTGGTCTCTGCTTGGCGGTGGAGCTGTTGTGGGTGAACTCTCCGTCCTCCGTGGGCTCCGGAACCCCGAGGGGGAGCAGCGGGCGCAGGACAGCCTCAGGGACCGGCCTGGCTCCCGCCGCTCGGGTTTCTAAGAGCAGAGTCCCCGTAGCCTGCTGAGGCGGCAGGGGCGGCGCCAGCCTCCAAAGGGAGGCCCTGCTGCTGATAGCCGTAGTGGACGTTCCCACAGGGGAAGTGGCGGAGCCTAAACAGAGGCACTTCCGTCATGTTGGCGGTCAGGGAAGATGGTTCCAAGAGCAGGGAGGACCCCGGCAGCCTGCCTGGCGGTCCTGTGGCACAGTGTCCCTCCTGCCCCGCTTTCCCCCGCTCCACCTGCTCCTGCTCCGCCCGGGGACTGTTCTTGGGGGCAGATTTCTCCGTGAACCAGGAGCCGTATGTGGGGTTCCAGAGGCTGGTTGGCTTGTTCCTAGATCCGCGCCCTTTGTGCAGCTCCGAGGGCGGGTTGGACTGAGAGTATGCCATGTTGACGTGCCCTCCTTCCACGGGCGCCCCTCTGGTGATGCGGATGGGGGGCTCCAGAGCCAAAGCCTTCAGGGGCTTCCCGGAGGAGGTGGTGGCCAGCGGAGGGGGAGCCGACGGGGCACACGCAGCCTCCTTTTTCTCTTGCTGGGGAGAGACTAAGAGAGGAGGTATCCTGTCGGGGTCTTCTGGCCTCATGGGCACCTTCTCTTCCTCCTCCGTCACCGGACCGTATTCAATGGGCAAAGCTGTATTAATCACATCTGGATCCTAGAGATAAGAGAAATGAGTTTATAAGACTTTACCACTTCAGAATGCCCTGCTGTCCTCTGATGGGAGCAGGTGGCCAGACCTCCTACTTGTTTTCCTTCTTCCAGGACCCTCCCGTCCATAATGGAATTGCATTCTGACTCTCAAAGGCTTTACACCAGTGATGGGCAAACTTTTTAAAGAGGGGGCCAAAAGAAAGGAAATGCTCCTCTGTCAGGCTGTTTCTAAGGCATCTCTTTCCAAGTTTCATTGTATTATATCCTACTCATTGTATTCATCAGATTAAGAAAATGTCACAGGTTGGATAGAACATTTTAGGGGGTGGGATCTGGCTTGCAGACCGTAGTTTGCCCATCACTGACCATTGTATTTGTCACAACACCACCACCTGCATGTTATCAGAGTTAATAAAGATGAATAATGACAGTTCCTGACACCTTGGCTCTCCCCTGCTTATTCTGATTTCACAGACTGGCCCATGTGCCACATAGCCCATGCAAGGAAACACCAACCTAAAGGGCATGGAATCACAAAATCCTAGACTTACAGACATTAAAAATAGGATAAATAGTATAATATCCAGTAAATGTAGATGTAGACATATGTAGATATACATCCCCAAATTTAGACAGATGACAACCTTTCATAAACAGCTTGGAAAAAAAGGGGGTTCTTCAGAGATGGGTCATTGATGGCAGCCAGGGTTCATGTGTGGCTCCACAGCTCATACTCTTAGAAGTCCTTGTCTTCTGCGAAATTTAGAAAGGCCTGCTTTCCACCAACTGTCTTTGGTGCTGGGGTGGAGCACTTGCTGTCTAGAGGGGTTCTTAACCAGGAGCCCTTCACACACACACATTACAAACCCCTATCCAGGCATTGAATGCCCGGACAAGCAGAATGATGGTGAAGGCATCCCATGCTCTGCCAGCCCCCCACTGGAAAACAGGAGGAAGGAAGGTCTTTTCGCTCTTTCTTAGACCTTACGTCTAAGCTTTTCAGTAATACATACAGAATTTCTACCAAGGTTTTTTGATGGACAGGCACACTCGTTAACATGGAAAGTCAATCAGCCTAAAGAAACATTTCACTTAATTTCATTTTACACTGTCATTTGGCTAACAGCTTGTGTGTGTGTGTGTGTGTGTGTGTGTGTGTGTGTGTGTGTGTGTGTGTGACACAGTGCTATTAAGTGGTTATAAAAGCTATCTTAAAAACACCTGCACTCCAAGGCACTAGGAATCTGCAGTTTCCACAGTAATTCACAGGGGGAGCTGTGTTAATTCATCTAGAGAGGCAGGGGAGTTCCTGCTGAGCCTTACAGAAGATGTGCTATGTTTAACCTGACGGAGGGTAAAGAGAAGCAAAACCATCAAGCACAGGCTCCTCTCTCCCTTCCACATTGGAAGAAAAGATGAGAGTATCGGAGGAGCAGCCCCTTTATGTACCAGTTTATTAAAGAGGCTTGACATTCTTAGAAAAGACAAAAGAAGAACCCCAGGAATGAAATTGGAAAGAAAATGTCTCCAAGAGGGGGAAGGAAATCAACTACAGAGGGAGACAAATGAGAAAAAGAATGTGACATGACCAAGAGAAGGTTTTAAGAGGTACGAGGCTTTTCTCATGGAATATGCTTCTAGATGTTCTAGAATTGACATTCCATGCTCCATCCTTCTGCTGAGAGGAATCTTTTTAGCCCTTCCAAGTGAGATATATATGTTGTAGTGACTGGTGATGGCCTCCCTCTGAGAAAATAATAATGAGTGCTGGCATTTACAGAGGACTCCACTAGGCTGTTAGAACAAATTGTAGGGGATCTGGGCAAGGAAGAGGTTGTCGTCTTTCTGGCAAAATTATTTAAGATAATAGTATCTCATTTATATAGTGCTCTACACTTTACATAGTTGGAATGGTCTGCCAAGGCTCAAAGTCATCTGCTTAGTGATGATAGACGAAATATTAGACAAATTTATAGCTGTCGGAGTTATAACTCTGCCAATTATTAGCTGTGTAAACTTAATCTGTGTGGGTCTTGGTTTTCTTATCTGTAAAACTTTAATCTGTAAAATAGGCAGTTGGCCTTAGTGATTTTTAAGGTTCTCTTCCAGATTTAAATTCTTGGCATATGACTTAAATTCTGGGGAAAAATGGGGGGCCTTGGAGACACAAATGACATTATCATCTCAAATTATCAAGGGGCATACAAGGCAACTCAAAAACACTTATTAAATGTTCTCTATGAAAAGTACTAGTGGTGCAAAAGTGAAAAAATATGACAGCCTCTCTTCTTGAGGAACTTATAATTTAGTAGGAAGCTTCAATTGAGAAAGAATATAGGAACAGGTGGTTTTCAAAGGAAGAAATCCAAGCTCTCTATAGCCATGGCAAAAATGTTCCAAATCGTTAATAATTAGAGAAATGCAAATTAAAGCATCTAGCCATCAGACTGGAAAAGTTGACAAAAAAGGAAAGTGACATGTTGAAGAAGCTGTGGAATAACAGGTACATTAATGTGCTATTGGTAGAACTATGAATTTGTAAAACAATTTTGGAAAGCAGTGCTCAAAAATCATTTCAACCATGTATACCCTTTGAAGCCATCAATACTAACACTGAGCTTATATCTCCAAAAGACTAAATAAAGAAGGAAAGGACCCATATTTACAAAAATATAGATTCTCTTTTCATATAGGCAAAGAACTGAAAAGTTAAGACAGGTGCTTATTCACTGGGGAGTGGGAACAATAATCATAGTATTTTATAGCACTCTACAAATATCTCATTTTATCCTCATAACAACCTTGGGAGGAGGTAGGTGCTATCACTCCTGTTTTGCAGAGGAAATTGAGGCAAACAGGTTAAGTGGTCACACAGGGTAGTAAATGTCAGAGGCTGGGTTTGAACTCGGATCTTCTTGACTCCAAATTTAACCCTCTGTCCCTTTAACCGCTCAGCTGTGGTAATGAATCAAATATTACTATATAAGAAATAACAAAAGGGACAATTTCATTGAAACCTGGTAAGATATATTTGAATTAAAGCTATGTGAAGTAGAACAATCTATCTAATAAGACTATGAAAAAAAAAACCACTCTGAAGGACTTGAGCATTCTGATCAATGCCCTGCTCAGCCATGATTCCAGGGAACCAGTGAGAAAGCATGCTCCCCACCTTGACAAAACAGAGAGGTGACAGACTCAGGATGCAGAATGAGGGCTATAATTTTTGGATATGGGCAATGAGGGAATTCTGTTATGCTTGACTAAGCACGCTTTGGTACATGAGTTTGTTTATTTTTCCCATTGATGGGGAGAGTTGGAGGGGAGAGAAAACAGATGTTTGTTAATTGAAAAAAATAATTAAAATCCATTTAGTAGGGAGATGAGAAATGTACTGAAGAGGAATTGTTTTTAAGTTTGGAAAAAAGTATAAGGTAGGGCCTGCTTCTTGGGGGCAGGAGGAGTGATTCCAGAAGAAAACAAAAGAATCAGAATTTTTTTTTACTTTCTGTGTCATCTTGATCCTGGAGTGGGCAGGGTCTCCCACCCTAAGGAGGGACCTGGAGCACATAGCAGGTGGGGATGAGAAGAGGGCATCACACGGTTTCTGGTGAGATTGTCTTCTTTCATATGTGAATTGGAGGTAGAAGGGATTTTAACATTCTCTGCCCTTACATATGAAGAAATTAAAGGCCAGAGAGACTTGATTAGTAATTTGTAGAGCCCGAGGATCTTCTTAAAGTGATGAAGGAATGTGCAGTTATGATCTTAGAATCACATCATGGAGGAGGAGAGAGGAACCAGGAGATATTTAAAAAAAAACCTGGTGCCTTTTTTTTTTTTTTCATTTTAAGGGGAAAGGGATTTAACTCATAAATGGCAGGTTGGTGGGCTTGATGTCCATCATGGGGAAAAATTCTGGAATTAATCATCAGACCTCAATTGTGGACATTTAGATAAGAATAATGATCACCGGGACCCACATGAGTTCATTAAGAGCTCACATCATCTCCTGTTAGTTTTACCAGGTCAATAGATGGGAGCGGTGTTTGACAATTGTTTATCTTGATGTCAGCACCGTAATGAACAGTGTTTTGCAGTGTACTAGTGGATAAGCTACTGAAATATGGACTAGGGAACAATGCTATTCGATAACTGTGCAGCTGAGGAGAAGCGCCGCCATCGTTCAGCCTTCACCGTAGGGTGGGCTCCGGGGAACAAGTGGGCAGCCCACGAGCTTCTCTGACTTGGGCTCTGCCCTGCCCAGTGTTTGTCCTGATAACGGATCAATAGAGAAGAGAGGACTTTGATTCAAAACGGAAGTAGACAAGACGGTGGGGACCGTCTCCTACCCCAGTGACTAAATGGAGATTTGGAATTGCCCCGGCGGGCTGCACCACTGGGTCAGGATCAAGGGATAAAGTAAGTCCTGCATGTCGGACTTTTTAAAGGGGTCACACGGCCAGGCCCGGAGACCCGGCTGGAAAAGGCTCAGGGAGGTTCTAGCAAGGGTGAACCATGAAAGATGCTAGTAGCCTAGAGGGGACATGGGGACCGGCCCTGTGATAGTCCTACAGGCACCTTCCAGGGGAGGCTCTCCCTCTACAGCATAGGCTGGTGCCTGGTGGGCAACTCAAAGATCTGCTCCAAGCACTCCGTCACTACCACCGTGCCACACTGTCTCAAAATCACTCGCTGAAGAAAAACAAGTGCTTGATCCCATGGGTCACTGGGGATATGACCGGGGATGTCGACGCTAAACGATCACTCTAGTGCAAATAGTAATAATATGGAAATAGGTCCTGATACGTGTAAAGCCCAGTGGAACTGCTCGTTGGCGAGGAGGGGAGGGAAAGAACATGAGTCATGGAACCATGGAAAAATATTATAAATTAATCAGTTAAATAAGCTTTAAAAAATTTAAAAAAAATCACTTGCTGCTACTAGCTCAGGGAACCAAATTTCAGTCTCCTGCATGCCAGAGATACTGCCTGGATGTTTGGGAAGCAATAACCCTGTGCGGGGTGCATGGACCCTGGCATATTTTGTTCAGTTCTGAAGACCAGTCTTTAAAAAGGACATGAACAAACTCCAGAGGATGGCAATCACAATGATGAAGAGTCTTAGAAACTCCTAAGAGGAATAAATAGTTAAAGGAAATCGGGATGTTTAGTCTACCAGAGCCACAAGGGATTAGAGGGGACTCGTACATCAGTTTCTCTCTTGTGAGTTTTTTTGTCATGACTAGATGGCTTGGTAGATAGAGCCAGGTCAGAAGTCAGGAAGCCATCTTCCTCTGTAAATCTGGCCTGAGACACTTCCTAGCTCTGGGACCTTGGGCAAGTCACTGTTTGCCTCAGTTTCCTCAGCTGTAAAATGAACTGAAGAAGGAAATGGGCAACTGCTCTAATGGTTTTTGCCAACCACCTCCAGTATCTTTCCCAAGAAAACCCCAAATGGGGTCACAAAGAAATGGACACAACTGAAAAACAAAAACCAGCATAGTACTCAGTAAGCATGGTAATATCTTAGGCACCTAAACATGCCCCTAGAAGGAGTCTTGGGTAATCATTTAGCAGATAGGCAGCCTCAGTTGTAGGTGAAGCCTCCTATCCCAGATTGACCCTTTTGCAAATCAACCCCATTTAACACCATCTAGGCTTGCGGGGGAGAGGAGACACTGACACACCATAATTTTCTCACCCCTTTCCCTTTCTCTTCTTTTCCCAACAAGATAGCACACGGACAGCCCACGGAAATGCTTGTGTAAGGAAAGGCTCCCAGGGCTCTCAGGGCTCTCCATAGCCTTACAGACACACCATTGCTTAAGCCCTAAAGACTTAGGTCAGTTCCCCTCTTTTTATAAACCAGTTCTAGTCACAGACAACAGAGGCAAGGTTAGTGTTACATCTGTGGGCAGAAGCCACTACCGTTCTCCTTAAATGATTAGTGCTCTCCTCAAATACTGGAAGGCTGTTACAATTACCACGCATTTTCCTGCTCTCCATCATTCCTCTGAATTCCCCTAATGATGGTGCTAACCAGCTGTTGTTGGTTGAAGTGGTGCAGAAACAGGTGCTAGTATTTGTTTTACAGCAGGGTAAAACCAAGGCACCAAGAATTGAAAAGGCCAAGAGCATAACACAAAGTTCTCTAGGATAGGCATTTTAGTGCTCTCGCCATACCACGATTTGTATACTTTGCTTTAGAGACCGCTAACATATTTAGTCATTTCAGTCTTATCCGACTCCTTGAGAATTCATTTGAGTTTTTCTTGGCAGAGATCCTGGAGGGGATTGCCATTTCCTACTTCATCTTATTTTGCAGATGAGGAAACTGAGGCACACAGGGATAAGTGACTTGCCGAGTCACACAGCTAGAAAGTATCTGAGGTCAAATTTGAACTCGGGAAGAGGGGTCCTCCTGACTCCAGATCTAGTATTCTGTCCACTGTGCCATCCAGCTGCCACATCATTAACATTAACTTCTGATTATTATAAACCAGTTGACATTTCTTCTTCTTTTAAAAACAAAAACCCTTATCTTCTGTCATAGAATCAATACAGTCTATTGATCCGGAGGCAGAAGAGTGGAGGGCTAGGCAATGGGGGTTAAGTGACTTGCCCAGGGTCCATAAGGTGACATTTATTTATTTAAAACCCTTAGCTTTTGTCGTAGAATCAGTACTGTGTATTTGTTCCAAGGCTTGGCAATGGGGGTTAAATGACTTGTCCAGAGTCACCCAGTGAAATTTCTTCTTTATAACAAGTGCAACCTAAAATTTAATTTTGGCCTCAGTCTTATTCTTGCAGCATGAGCAAATATGAGCCAAGAGAAAAGAATGGTTGTTACCTGGGTGCAATATTCGATCCTCTCTAAGACGGTGGCAAAGTTGGGCCTGTCCTCGGGCAGATGCTGCCAGCACTGCGTCATTATCCGGTACCTAAAAGGAAAGTGAGGAAATTAACTGAGCAGCGGCGGGACATCTGCGAGAAACAGCTCTCGTCTCTTGCCTTCGCACAACCCCAGTGAGGCCCGGGATGTTGGAGGGCTTTGGTTAACTGGGAGGAACCTGGGTTCCACGCAGCTGTCACATGCTGCCCTCTGCGGTTGGGTGAGGGAATCGCGACCTGCTGAGCCGCCCCTGTCTGCCTCTGCTCCACCCAGGCTAGTCAGCTTCCAGACGGAAATTCCGGGGCCCCAACCCTGCAGCGGAGCCATAGCGGAGGCTGGACACTGGAGACACACCACTGGGCTTGCTTTATAGAAAAAAACGTGGAGAGGACCCTAAATTAGCGCGAGAAGGCTCGCTTACAGAAACTAGATTGGGAAGGGCCTCCTCATTGGCCAAGCTTCCCTAAGGCCCCACCCTCCCCCCAGCGCCCGGAACTCTTTCCGCAGTCAAAGTCCTATGTGACATCCCTGGAGATACCTAGCCATTATAGCCTTGGCCAGGGGAGAGGCCGTTATTCCTTCTGCTTGTTTCCATTTCTCTTTTGATAGACGCTATTCCCAGCATTTAGCCTAGTACTTGGCATATCATAATCACGGAATAAATGCTTTCCTTCCCCCTTCCGTTATCCATTCTAGCAGAGGATGTGTTTATTGCAGGAGCCTGGTGGCTACCAGGACGTAGCAAAGTCCCAGAGTCACTCTGGTCCTAGGCCCACTAAAAGAAGTTAGCATTTTGATCCTTCACGGAAAACAAAAGCTTTTGTGAGAGCGGAACGTTTAAAAAGCATTCTCTTTTAAAAACAGGATTGTTTTAAAATTTTGTTTAAAATTTAAATAGTTTTTTTTTAAAGAAAAATTATACTTAGTAGATGGTATCATACACAGGCCCAGGACAATTTTTGGGTGGATCCATCCGTCCTCCATTGGTGACAAACTCCAGAACCTCCTGATTGCTCTTGCTTGGGTACGGCATGTATCCAAGGGAGAATATCTCCCACAAAAGCACGCCAAAGGACCTGAACAGAGAGCAGAGGGTACAGAGTTAACCTTTGAACAAGAGGAACCCACCTTTGACTTAATACTTAGTCATGTGTTACATGTATTCATAAATAGGTTAATAATTTAAAGTCATGATTTCCCAGCACAGGTCACAGCCCTTGCACACCACAGTTGATGGTCTTTGAATGTGGCCGGCCTTCTGGTAGCATCTCTTTGACTGTGGCTAGTCTGGTCTTGGTGGCCTTGTAGACCACCAGTTTTCTGAGCTCATACTTGGAACGTGTCCAGAATGGAAGGAACAGCCAGGGTCTGTGCTCCACAGTAGGGCTTCTGAGAACTCAGGGGACACGATGGACCATCAGCAGATGAGGACTTTGGTCTGAGCATCTGTAATTGCCACACGAGGCTTTCTGAGTGCTTTATGATCCTTGAAAGGGCAGGGGCAAAATGGCATTCATCTTTGTGCTGATGAGAAGGTTGAAGCTGAGACAAAGTCACAGCCCCATCACTGGCAGAGAAAGAATGAATGGGCATCTTCCCACTCCACTGCTAGCCTAGAACCTTCCAGTTAGCTCCTTGGCTAATGTTTTCTTTCTCTTTCCTTCCCCCTGGTTGTCCTTCTCTCATTGAGGGCAGAAAGGAAACCAAGAGGCAGCAGGCCATTGGAGTGTCCTCTGGCTCCCCTTGTACCCCTAAGTACTTAGCACCCTGACTGGGGGCACATAGCAGGTGCTTAATAAATATTCACCCACTGATCAGGCTCCCAGACAAACTCTCTCTTCTTTCTGATGTTGTTTGTTTGTTTCATTCTCCATGTCTGGAGAGAGGGAAGAAGAGGAAATAGGGGTGCCAGAGCATTCCTAAGTATGAATGTGGCAAATGAGTGGTGTGTGGGCTACAAGTTACTAAATCATCATCATCATTGCTGATGCTATTGTTGACAATAGTCATTCTTTTATCACTAATATTCAACAAATAAACACGCGCACGTGTGTGTGTGTGTGTGTGTATGTGTGTGAAGTCTGATTTGGGCATACATTAATTTTTTTAGAATGTGGCTCAAGTGGATTGAGAGCCAGGCCTAGAGATAGAAGGTCTTGGGTTCAAATGTAGTCTGTTAGCTGTATGACCCTGAGCAAGTCACTCAACCCCCATTACCTAGCCCTTATTGCTCTTCTGCCTTGGAACCAACACACTATATTAACTCTAAGATGGAAGGTAAGGGAGAATATCAATGTTCCTCGTTTAAACATCTTTTCAAGAACTGGAAGGGATTTCAGAGGTCACTTAATTTAAAAGATGAGGAAACTGAGACTGAAGAAGGTTAAGTAATTTGTCCAAGGTCTCATGGACATTAAACATCAGAGGCAAGGGTAGTATTTGCATCTGGGTCTTCTCATTTTAATTAGCTATTGATTAATAGAGCTCAACCGGGCTCTGCTGGCAATGTCCAGCTGAGGCATCTGAGATTTCTCACGAACAGGTTTAGCTTGAACGCCTGCTCTGTTTTTTGCTAACGTAGATCCTTTTGAGCAATTGGTAGCCTGTGGTTCACTCCACAAGACAGATAGTCAATGATGTTCAAAGAAAGACAGGGAGGACTACTCACCACGTGTCGGTTTTGGATGTAAATATTCCCTCCATGAAGGCCTCTGGGGGCATCCACTTAACTGGAAGCATGGCACATCCTCCCTTCCTGTAGTAGCTCGCTCTGTGGGACAGAAGAGGAAAATTAAGTCACTTTAGCTGGGACAACTCAACAAAGTATTAATTAAGAAATTAAAATTAATGAGGGATTGGGAGAGTTGGATGAGGGAAGAAAGATCATTAGTTAAAATCATTAGTTGGATCAAGGAGACTCTCAAAAAGGAGGAAATATCTGCTTTGGCAAAAGTTTAAGGGTCATCCTTTTGATTTTATCCATTATTTGTCTAAAAATAACAGCATCGAAGCCTTTAATAAGTATAGCCTTGACAGTCCACATCAGCAGATTGTCCAAAACAGGATAATTGAGTGCAAAGGCTGTCTTATTTGTCTTTTTATCCGCTACAGCATTGAGCATTGAGCCTTACACAGAGTAGGTACTTAATAATGTGTTGCTTGGATGATTGAAACTGCCTATAAATAGTCATTTGCTGATACATTTGCTTATGTACATGCTCTGAATGAACTTGGCCCAAACCCATTATTCCTTTCTGCCAGAGTGTTTGGGGGAAGATGGCCCCAAGCCACCTGATCAGTAAGCAAGCCTTAGCAGGGGAAGAAGTGTGGGATGGGTGGCAAAATCAGAGTGACAGCCCACTGATAGAAAATGGGTGACCAGCTAAAATTATAAAAACCTTTTAAAAGAAATTACAAAAGCCTTCCCTAACGGTAGCATACTGTGGCGATATAGCAGCAGCAACAACAATAATAATAAATAACATTGAAGATTTGTGACCCACTTCAAGTATTTTATCCTTGCAACACCCCTGGGAGATCAGTACTATTGTTATCTCAGTTTTATAGATGAGGACATTGAGGCACCCAGGTTAAAGGACTTTCCCAGGGTCACACAATTAGTCATTGTCCCAGGCCAGATTTGAATGAATGAGCTCAGGATTTTTCTTAAGTGAACTCACCAATTGTTACACTCCCCAAATGAGTCGTTATCCCTAATGCTGTATTATTACAATGATATCCAATATTACAGTGATTGCTTTACCCAATCTTTGCTTTTGTTCTGGCTCAAAGAGCAAAAGCTCTTGATGATGACTATTTTGTCCATAATCCAGTGGGACAGAGAGCATTTATTGTGCACTTATTATGTGCCAAGAACTATTGCTTTGGAGAATCCAAATATAAAAATGAAATAGCCCTTGTCCTTGAGAGGTTTACATTCTACTGGCTGACCAACAATTGACTGGATACAAACTGACTTGTTCAAGCCCTTTAAGAAGTCAGTGGTTGGAACACTGGATTTTAATGCCAGGGCTCGGGCCATTATTTTTAATAAACTACAGAGGGCTTCAATGCAATTTCAAATGAAAAATTTAAAGAAGCGATACAATATTACCTATTTTCTTTCTAAGCAAGCATGGTATAAAAAGAAGTTAGTTTCCTCTTAGCTTGCAAGAAAAAAGGATAGTGATAAGATGATTGAACTTGATGTCAGGGTCCCCAGGTTTGATTTTGTCTCAGAAATTTGCTATAGCTTTGTGACCATGGGCAAGTGACGTAGATTTCTTGAGCCTCAGTTGCCTTCTCTGTAAAAGTGGGATAACAAGTGTAGCAATTTTAGGATATGGTCCCAGAGCCTCCTCTCTCCAAGTCCAGCATTCTGGAGACTGCCATACTGATTTTATCAAGGCATCTCATCAAGGGAAGGCTGTATGAATGAATGTGGCTTTGAAGTGTGTGGTTAATAGAAAATTAATGGTTGTTACCCACCTATAGATGTCCCGAGCCATTCCAAAGTCTCCAATCTTGGCCACCCTGCCTGGTCCAGAGCAGGTCAAGAGACAGTTCCTAGCAGCAATATCCCTGAAAGGAAGAGAAAAAAGACCTAGTTTCCCAAATGGCTGTGGGAAAAGAATATTTACACAAAAATTAGGTTTTTTTTCCTTATGCGATGTTCAGTAAGCTTGTTCCTCTGTCCTACATTTTCTGGATTATACTTCAGTATGAGAGATTACATTTGGGGGCTCAGCAACTTTTAAAGGGGTTGTGGAAAAGAACTAGAGAAGATAAGAGTGTCCACTGGCAATAAAAAATAAATTAAAACAGTGGAGCCAAGGTACATTTTATAGAAGGTTTTATATATATAGTTGTTTTCTAGGATATTGATCCAAAAAAGTCAGGTGTATTCTTTAGACATCTCTAGCTTCTGTTAAGTAGTATCCTAGATGTATCATTCATAAAGTTATCTAAATTTTTAAGCTATATTTGCTACTCATCAGATATAGTCATGGTTTAGCCCTATGAAGTCATTAGAATGGGGCTTCCTAATTAGGAAACTCCCAGTCAAGGAATTCCACATCTATTGTCCAACAGCCTTAGAAATGCTGGAGGTTACTGAGATGTTAAGTGACTTACCCAATCAGAGGTAGGATTTGAACCCAGATTTTCCTATTTTAAGGGGCATCTCACTATTTGTGCTGCTGCATAAAGGCAATATTATTATTATTATTATTATTATTATTTTACTAAAACTATTTCTCTATACTTTGGGCAATGTTTTTAAGTTAGATTGTTCTAGGATTGGCTAGATAAGGTTAAAGCTAACTCATCTATTTTTTTTTTCAATCCTGATTGGATTCAAATCATACCACCTTTCCATCTTTCCTGACTGGAGACTTCATTTTTTTTTTTTATCTTTCTATCCTTATGCAGAAGTCCCTTCATTCCCTTGGTCCCACAGATCCATGAAGAAAGGTCAAAGGAGTTGAGTCTATGAAATACTAAGAAGAAAATATTGGGTTGTCAGATTTTTAAATATTAAGATTCTGCTGCAAGAAATGGAGGTAGAAGTACGAAAACCTCACATGGTGAATCTGGAAATTTCCTTGATGTGATCAAAAGCCTGCCAACATTCATCAACTCTAGTCCCTTCTGGTAATATGTGTAAAACTACTACTATATGTAGAAATAAATGGTAAAACCTGAGGAAATCTAGAATATGTGAAGTGACTTTCTTTATATGACCTGAAAAAATCTAGAATATATGTCTAGTTTAAGTTTGTGAATGGGAAGGTCATGGCCTTTGGAATACAGTGGTATTGCCATTTCTTTCTATGAAAAATGATGAATTTGAGAGAAAAAAGAGGCCAGGGAAAGGGAATAGCTGGCTATGTAAATGGGATTAAAGAAGATTTGATTTCCTTAGGTAAATGTTAGACTGTGCTCCAAAGTACCATTAAATACCCCATCTTTTTTAAAAAGGAATCTTAAGCTGCTTGTTAGTAGGCATTAAAATAATAACTTCAAAAGATTTATTTCAGAGGTTCCACCAAAGTTTTATTTAGTTTCTACCACCATGGAAAATTTTGAGAACCATTATCTTAGTTTTTTGTTTTATGATACCAAAACATTGACAACGGATATATGTGTTAAGTATGTACATATGTAAATACATCCATGATACAAATACATTCTGAGCTAGTGTGATGTAATGAGAAGAGTACCATTAGTAAAAACAGCTTGAGGTCTCAACCTTGGCTAAGGCAACTGCTGGGTACCTCAGTTTCCCTATTGTGCAAAATCACCTGATCTGGGTGAACTAAGGAATAGCAAGGGCTGCATTTTATTAAGCTAATTTCCATGGTTTATTGATAATAGATATTAACGTATTGAACAAAGAATGATATAAAGAAGATAGTCCTTGATCCCAAGGAGCTGCCAATCAGAGAGGAAGTGATATGTGTGTTTTATATACATACATACATACATACATATATATATGTGTGTGTGTGTGTGTGTGTGTGTATTTGACACATAAAAGCAAAGAGAGATCCAGTCAAAGGAACAGAGGACTTCTAGGAAAATCTAGGGAGGGAGATGGTTGGACACGATTGGGAAATGACTAGTCTAATTTGGCTGGGACACAGAAGTATTTCCAGGAGTAGGCTGGAAAGGAGGATTGGAGTCTTTTTTGGGGGAATAGGAATTGGGGAGGAGGTATGAGTTAGAAAAGGAAGTGGAGATAGAGGACGGGTGGCTAGATGACAGCTTCTCTGAAAAAATAATCTGAGGAATTTAATGGCCGACAAATAAAATGAATCAACAGTATTGATACAAGCATTCCAGAAAACAAATGAGTCCAGAACAAGGTGGGAGGTGATAGTCCCTCTATATCCTTCTCTAGTTAGACCTTTTTGGAGTACTGTGTTCAGTTTGGGATGCCACATTTTGGGAAGGAGGTTGACAAGCTAGGGAACATTAGGAGGAAGGCAGCCAAGATGGTGAAAAGACTGGAGAATATACCATTGACTGGAAGAACGAGGGATCTTCATCTTGGAGAAGAAAAGACTTAAGGGTCTGGGGGTAGGACCTGAGAACTTTGTTCAAGTATCTGAAAGGTCGACATGCAGAAGACTTGTTCTGTTTGGTCCCTGATAGAACAAGATGCAATGGATGGAAATGGCGAATATGAGTTTAATAGAAATAAAAATGGCCCACCAGTTGGAGTAGAATTGGCTGCTTCCAGAAGTGGTAGTACTTGCTCTCTCTGGAGGCCTTGAAGCAGAAATTAGATGACTTCTCATTAGGGACATTGTAAATGGGAATCTCAAATCAAGTTGGACAAGATGGATTCTGAAGCTCTTTTTGACTCAGATCCTCTGTGTGCTCACTGGCTAGCCAAGAACCACCCCTCCCCATTTCCCCAAAGCAGTACTATCTCATTTCTTCAAAGAGTAATAATCTGGGAAATCAGACAATATCTTGTCTTTTTCAATATATGAGGCAGGATATATCTTGAGAGATATCCTTGTGTACAAGATGGAGAAACATAGGCTGCATGATGGTACAGGGGGTTCCCAGCTGGCTGATGGACTAATGGCGACTCGTACGGAGGCCTCTAATGTGCTGTAGGGTCCCGTCTAGTGTTTTGGATGAAGACAGAGAAAGAACAGACATTTTATAAAATTGGCAGATGGCAACAAGCTGGAAGGGAGAACTAATAGGAAAGATGATGGAATCAAGATTCAGAATGATTTCGACTGGCTGGAATGATGGGCCCTAATGAGATAAGATGAAATGCAACAGGGAAATGCTTAGGGTTAAGAAAATCAATTGTATGACTATAGTATTTGGGAGATGTCAGATTTTCTTTTTGTGTGTGAAAAAAGACCCTGAGGTTTTGGCTGACCACAAGCTCAATACAAAACCAGAACTATATGAGGCTACTGAAAAAAAAAAAGGCTAATGCATTTTCGAGGCTCTTAACAGGCATTTAGTGACTAGATAACGGGAAGTAATAGCCCAACTAGTCTGTATCAGTCAGACCACATCTTGAATAGCGTGTCTAGTTCTGACCACCACATTTGAGGCAAAGACATCGACAAGCTGGATTTCACTTGAGGAAGATGACCAAGATGATGACGGGCATGGGAAGAACAGGGAAAGAGAAGAATCTAGAGAGAACACGATAGCTGTTATGGATGAGAGAGTGGACATTCTCAGTACGATGAGGTTCAAATGAGATAATGGATGTAAAGTATTATATAAATGCCAGTTATTATGATGATGATTATTAATGTCTACTCACTAGGCCTCCAGTCTGGTAATGACTTCATTCCCTACTGAACTCAAGGAAAGCTTATAGAGTAATTCAAGGTGTGTTGGTAAATGTTTAGCAACTGGATTCTTAAGGAAAAAATTAGATGCACATACTTTTAAACTTAATCTTCATTATGAGCATCTTAAGCCCAGATGGTTAAGAGAACAATAAATAAGTATGTAGGATATGTAGACATGGCCCCATCCCTGGTTATTTTAATAGCTTTAGAGAGAAGAACTGAGAGGTAAACAGATAGAAGTTACTGGTGGTAGGTTCAGACTCTGCATACGAAAATGAGAATGGTCCAGGCTACCTTGCAAGGTACTGAGCTCCTTGTCATCTAAAGTATTAGGGCATCAGGGATTTATGGAGAAGATTTCCCAACATTGGTTGGGTGGTTGAACTAGGAGATCTTTGAGGTCCCCTCCAGTCCTATGGTTCCTCAAGGTAATTACAGAAAGTCTGAGGACTGGCACCTCACCCTTTCACTGAGGATGAGGTTTTACAAGCAACAGATGGAAGAGCTTTATGAAGGAAGGAATATTTATCAGTAATAATGAGATTCTCAACTGGATCTTGGGAGTCAGAGAATGATCCAACCAGATGGGACCTTAGGGACTCTCTAGTCTGTAAAGCCAGGCCCATTACTGTTTCCATTCAACCACAGTTTGCCATTCTATTTTTAAAGAAAATGATGGCTGTCCATGTGTCTGGACTACTTAACGTGAAGAGAGCCGGGATGATGGTAAGGGATAGACTAGATGACATAGTAAAAAAAAAAATTCCAGAATCTTAGATTTTGTAAGAAGCTTATCCAGGCCAAACTTTGCCTGATCAAGCAGGCTATCTATAAATATCACCAACGAATTCAGATTTCATTCGTACAGATTTCATTTGAAATCTCTGGAGAGAGTTCATAGTCAGGAATCAGGAAGGTTCATCTTCCTAAGTTCAAATGTGGCCTCAGACACTTGCTAGCTGGATAGCCCTAGGAAAGTCACTCAATACTGTTTGCCTCCATTTTCTCATCTGGAAAATGAGCTGGAGAGGAAACGGCAAACCACTCCAGTATCTTTGCCAAGAAAACCCCAAATGGAGTCACAAAGAATCAGAGAGGACTGAAAAACAATGGAACAACTGAATGGAGGGAGAAGCCCACTACTTCCTGAAGTAGCCCATTACAGTGAGAAGCTCTGATAAGTTTTTCTTTACAAAAATTCTGCCTTTTGCAACTTCCACCCAGTGTTCCTTGCGTTATCTCCTAGAGCCAAGCAAATAAGTCTAGTCCCTCCAAAAATGAAAGCCCCTTTAAATATTTGAGAACAATGGTCATGTCTTCCCCTCCAACTCTCTTCCCTTTGCAGGTAAACATCCCCAGGTCTTTGAGTTGATTGTCATATAGCAATCCTCTCTGTGTTGCCTTTCTCTAGATTCATTCTGGCTTGGCAATGCCTTTTCAGAAATGTGGCAGCCAAACATAGTGTAACAGTTGGAGCATTTGCAAAAAGATCCCCCTCACTGGTGGAGGAAAAGATGGTTGCATGTATGCCTGTGTGCATGCTCATGGGGCAGAAAAGGCCCGAGAGCTTTGGTAGCCTTTTACACAGGCATCCCACCATCATTCCCTCCATCAATGAGGAGCATCTTAAGCAAATGCTCCAAGTTTGAGCCCTGGGCTGTGCTTTATACAAGAGAACTTCTAGGTATGCATTACGAGTGAGGAGAAAGCCTGCTACATTTCAGTTTCTTTCTTTCTTTTTTTTTTTTTAAACCCTTACCTTCCATCTTGGAGTCAATGCTATGTATTGGCTCCAAGGCAGAAGAGTGGTAAGGGCTAGGCAATGGAGGTCAAGTGACTTGCCCAGGGTCATACAGCTGGGAAGTGTCTGAGGCCAGATTTGAACCTAGGATCTCCCATCTCTAGGCCTGGCTCTCAATCCACTGAGCTACCCAGCTGCCCCCTATACTTCAGTTTCTGAATCTGTATAATGGGCACAATGCTGCTTTTCATGTACCCACTAAGACAATAGTGAAGGTTAATTTATAAAATGATTAGACAAGCTTTGCAAAGCTCCTGTTAATGCATTTTATTTTTAAAGTTTCCTCTCCACTGATAGGCTGACCTCAGAGCCCCAGATGTGAAGACAATAGCAGCAAATGGAATGTGGCAAGTACTTTTAATGGAGTCTCCGGTCTAAAGATACATGTTTAAAGTAAGATTTCAACAGGGAGAGAACCAGATTTCTGATGTAGAGAAAATAGTTCTTTTCTTTGTATATTTCACAATTTTGGAAACCTTGAATTCCATTTCATTCTCCCTTTGAAGCCCTGTGAAGTTTGAGCCTGCCATGAACATGAAAGCTGAACCCTCTTCCTTCCCTCCTTCCCTCCCTCCCATGCAAGACACAATAACACAGCCAAAGTTCCCAGAATAAAACATTTACATTTCTACCACTGGAATCAAAATTATGATGCTGATTTTACAGATGGAGAAACTGAAGTCTCAGTGGATTCAGTAATCATCCAGAATTCATCCCTGGTTGATTAAGAAAAATATCCTTGTTTTTGCTTGCCTCTTGGGCATTGTGTCTTGTTGCAGCCTTTGGGCAGGACTCTGCCCTCAGCATAAGGAAGATGAGGCTGCCTCCGGCCAGAGGGGCCACGAACAAGCGGAGCATCGCTCTGCCTTACCGGTGGATGAAGTGGTTTTCTTCCAGATACTGACAGCCACAGGCAATGTCACGGGCCACGTGCAGCAGGTCCAACATAGCCAGGGAGGACGGCTGGTTCTGGAAAGACAAAAGTAATGACACCCGCCAGTGAAAAGCAGTTCATGCTTGCTTGGCGAGGGAGAATAACAGTCATCAGTACGACTCCCATGCAGCAAAGAGGATCCTGTTTGTAGTCAGAGACGCCGGGTTAAAATCCCAGACCCGACACTCTCTGTGTATCCTTGGGCAAACTTACTCTCTCTGGGACTCAGTTTCCTCGGTGATAAAACGAAGGGGTTGGATTACATGGTCTCTATGTAGCTAGGTGGCCCAGGGTTAGAGCCCTGGGTCTGTAGTCAGGAAGATCTGAGTTCTAATCTGATCTCAGACACTTACTTAGCTGTGTGACGCTGGGCGAGTCACTTAACCCTGTTTACTCAGTTTACTCATCTGTAAAATGATTTGGAGAAGGAAATAGCAAACCACTCTAGTATCTTTGCCCAAAAAAACCCAAATGGGGTTAGGGAAAGTTGGAACTGATTCAACAGTAATCACCACAGGTTGTTCTTTGTTTAAATTTATGACCTCATGGCTTGCAAAGTATTTTTTCATTTGGTCCTCCCAAAATCCTGTGAGGCGGGCACTTTTGGAGTGTTAGCCAAATTGTACAGACCAATAACCTGCAGATAAGCAATAAGTGACTGATCTAGGGTCACACAACTAGTAAGTGTCAGAACTGGCATTTTTAACTTAGGTTTTCCTGGCTCGAAATCTACAGGTCTGACACTATGCTATATACTTTACAGTGTAAAAGGATTGCAAAGCTTATATATACCATCTTATCTGAGCCTGGCATCCACCCTTTGAGGTACATAATCTATTATTGTCCCTGTTTTAGGAAATTGGGGCTTAGAGAACTTAAAAGTGACTTTTCCAACATCAAAGCAATCAGGAAGTGTCAGAAGGTGGGATTTGAGTTGAGATCTCCAAGTCTGACACTTTATACCACACACATTGTCTCCAATTTATTAAACACCTATAAAGTGCAATGGCTTGGGCTAATGGGAGATGAGGAACCCAGGACAGAGATCATGGCCTGCATTTCACAGATTTAACTCTCCTATAAAATTGAATAAAATTCATGACAATAGGATCAAAGTACTACCAAAGATCTGAGGAGACATCACTTCCAATTGGGTGTACCAGGGAAGCTTCAT
Organism: Gracilinanus agilis; assembly: GCF_016433145.1. NCBI lineage: Eukaryota > Metazoa > Chordata > Mammalia > Didelphimorphia > Didelphidae > Gracilinanus > Gracilinanus agilis. The sequence goes on along the minus strand of NC_058131.1, from coordinate 229,401,266 downwards.
GGAGGTAGAAATGAAATTAGGCTACAGAATGTGGCAGATTTTACCAGGTGGAAATGAGGAGGCCACTGGGTAATGTGCTCCTTTGGGCAATCTTTTCTCTAATGGGGGACTGAGGTCCATGGACTAGATGTGGTTCTTGATTTTGGAAGATTCAGAAATATTCAGGACATGCCAAGACAGCTGAGATGATCCTTTTATTCTACTCTGTGCTGACTCCAGAGCACCAACATAGGGCCTCCTTATGGACCTCAGACGGGATGCAGATGCCCATGGGGTATTGACTCTCTTCTTCTGGGGCTCATCGGCCAGGGCTGTAAGCAAAGGTAGGCAGGAGGGAACCTCTAGACCGGCATCACTACAAGCTTCCCTTGGCCTTGCCTTCTATATTTTCCCATATACCACTCCATGAAGCTTAGAAAAGTTGGGCTTGGGAGGCAGCTGGGTGGCTCAGAAGTTTGAGAGACAGACTTATCGACAGTAGTTCCCAGGTTCAAATGTGACCCCAGATACTTCCTGTGTGACCCTGGGCAAGTCACTTAACCCCAATTGCCTAGCCCTTACTGCTCTTCTGCCTTAGAACCAAAAGTTAGTTTTGACTCTAAGACAGAAGGTAAGGATTTTTTAAAGAAAAAAGAAAAGATGACAATTGTACCAGCATTGCAGGCAGTGTGAATTTCATTTAAATATCTTCTTTTCTCTGAACCAGTTATGATTGAACCCTCAGCAGCTCATCCCCAATGTGCAACCTCAACTATGTTCTTTTATCTTCTTCCACAGAATCAAAGCATCTCAGAGCTGTCAGGGTCCTCAAAGGTCATTTAGTCCATTTCACACCTTGACAAGAATTCTCTGTATGACATCCAACAAATGTTCATACCTTTGCTTGAAGACCTTTCGTGAAAGGGAAGCCACCATCTCCCAAGGCCACCCATTCCACTTTTGCATCATTTTAATAGCTAGTTTTTTCCAACATCAGGTTTAAATTTGTTTCTGCAACTCCACGTCAGTCACAAATTTAGTTAGCATCCAATCGTGAAAAATATTAAATGACACTGGGCTGCCATATAGTCCTGGGGCAAACATCCCGCCGAGGCCCTCCTTCCAAGTTGATTTTGAACCCTTTTGGATACAGCCATCACCCAGTCTGGATCCACTTAATTGTTACAATATCCATTTCATGTCTCTCCATCTTTTCCATAAGAATAGCATGAGTAAATCCACCAATAAATATTAAGTGACTACTATGTGTCAGGCCCTGGGTTGAGCATTGGATCAAATGCTTTGCTAAAATCTAGGTAAATATCTACAGCATTTTGCTCCAAGAATGACCCTAGGGAACCTATCAGAAAAGGATTTAGGGCTAATGTGGCATGACTTGTCACTAATAGGGAAGGAGTGGCATTTATACGGGTGCCTAGAAGCAAATGACTGGGTGTGATCTTTTAAAATGGTTCTGACCTCTCCATTCAGGTGTATTTCAAAATATTCAGGGAAAATTATTTAAGTTCAAGAATTCTCAAGATTGGGTTGTGGTGGTGGAGGACCAGAGAAGTTTCTGGGTTTTGGTAGGCTACCTAAATCATAACCTCAAGTTCAAATAGAAAGTGGCAGAGCATGGATTTGAACCAGGTTCTCTCTCTAAATCCACCATTCTTTCCAGTGCTGTGTGTTTTCCATACAATCAGTTCATCTGAAACTGAAATGGAATTTAGGCTACTAAAGATTTATTGAGCCTCAGATTAACTGCTGATGGTTTGCTCCTTTCCTTTCCTTTCCTTTCCTTTCCTTTCCTTTCCTTTCCTTTCCTTTCCTTTCCTTTCCTTTCCTTTCCTTTCCTTTCCTTTCCTTTCCTTTTTCCAAACTCTTACCTTCTGTTTTAGAATCAGTACCAAGTATTGGTTCCAAGGCAGAAGAGTGGT
>NC_058131.1:229319330-229389474 GCF_016433145.1 Gracilinanus agilis | reverse complement strand
TCTTTCTTTCTTTCTTTCTTTCTTTCTTTCTTTCTTTCTTTCTTTCTTCCTTTCTTCCTTACCTTCTTTCTTTCTTTCTTCCTTACCTTCTTTCTTTCTTTCTTTCTCCCTTACCTTCTTTCTTGGAGTCAATACTGTGCATTGACTCTAAGGCAGAAGAACATTAAGGGTTAGGCAATGGGGGTTAAGTGACTTGCCCAGGATCACCCAGCTAGGAAGTGTCTGATGCCAGATTTGAACCTAGGATCTCCTGTCTCCAACCTGGTTCTTTATCCACTGAGCCACCCAGCTGCCCCCTCTGTCTAGACTTGTTAAGGGTCCATTTGTTTGGAGTCAAAGATTGCCAATATCAGAGAAAGTCTTGCTTTAGCGGGGTGACGATTTTGGTCACCTCTCTCCAAAAACCACACAGATGAACAACAGTCAGACCTTGAGAACCTGGCTTGGGAGCAGCAGGGAATTGCTGAAAAAGCCTTGAGAGAAATGGTACTTGGTGACACCTGCTTGGGAGTAAAGGGGAAACCACAGAAGGAAGGAGTCATCCCTTTTTCCCCCAGGCCTTCCGAGAGCAGCAGGTACACAGTGTAGATGGAAGAGCTAACAACAGTATGATAAGCCATCCAGTTGCTCCCATGCTCCTAGATTCCTAAAGTATACACCAGGGTAGCACAAGCCATGAAAGATCCTACCATTTAGCTAAGTAGAGAGTTTTATCACCAAGTCAGGTGCATAGTGATGGATTTTTAAGCCATAGGAACTCACTAAAACCATTTAGTATGGAAGGATTATAATCTGTCAGGGCAGGGAGTCAAAGGGCCAACTCTAGAAGTACTGAAGTAATACTTTTTTTTGGGGGGTAATATTATGGTAGGACTCATATGTGAGGGTACTTCTTTGATGATGATGATGAGAACTGAACATGTTGGGATGCAGCTTGAAATCATCTGAGAGCTACCTTAGAAGGAAAGAGAGACAAGGGAATCTTCTACCCCTTTCCCAGAAATTCCCTCTCCAGAAAGTAGAAGCCCCTGTTTGTGTCGTGGACATTTTTGGTATCAGCTGAAGCGAGGAGCTCAAAATAAGGCAGAGCTTTTCTAATGACAGGCACCTGGTAATTGAGCTTCTCCCCCCACCCTTTAGCTTTCTCAAGTTCAACGAATGAACCAAAACTATAGCTCACAAGTTCCCACTAGTGTGTTTCCCAGGAACAGTGAGCAAGAAGACATAACTGATTCCAAGCAAAGGCATTTACTAAAAGGGTGTAATAAGAACAGAATCCACAAAATACTACCCAGAAGCCTGGAGCACACTCTCCCACAAACAGACACAGTGTCTGTGGGAAGAGTGGGCACAGACTTGGAGATTAGTGGTGGAAAGGGCTACATATGAGTGTATGAAATAAAATATCCCCATTCTGTGGGTGTTACAGAGGAACATCATATCCAAAGGCCAGGTGTCCCCCGGCATCAGTGTGCAATGTCACCACGGAGGGAGGAATTAGGGGGATTTATAAGGCAAGCACGGGAAGGAGAAGGGCTCTTTACTTCTGCCCTTGAACAGACTGGCTCCCTGGGCTGGGCTGGTGCTTGGTGAATTGGTGAATCAGCATGGAGGGGACCAGATCTTACCTTAAATTAGTAAGGCTAAATCTCCCTCTCTTTTTCTATCTCTTTCTCATTTTATTAATAAATGCTTAAAACTCTGACCAGACCCCTTTTTGTTCCTTACATGGGGAACTGAACATCTTCTCCCATCCCACCCAACAAATAGTCACATGGTTTCTTCAGCATTTTTAGTAACAGAATAGTCAGCAATTCTCTGGGTATAGCCAGATTAAAATGTGATTGGAAAACATTTAACAAAATAAAAATACAACAGAGCAAACATAACAGTAATCTGTGCTTTTCTAAACAATCTTTAGGTGTGGGATCTTTGGGTATACTTTTTCCCGTTTCTGTTTGAGTACGACACCCTTGGACTGGATGGCTTCTAAAGTCCTTATCTTAAGACAAGGATGGACGAAGCCCTTGGAGTTTGGTCCTAGCACTTTGAGCTCATTGGTCCCTTTCAACTTTAAGTTTGTGATTTTATGATCTTAATGTATTCAGTCAGTTCAAGCTTTTCATGAAGTCTTTTTCAGATAATAGAGGAGAGATGGCAAACCTTTTAGAGACCGAGTGCCCCAACTGTAATCCTCACACTGCATGTGAGTTGCCCCCTTTCCCCAGACAGGGGAGGGAGGAAGCACTGCCATTGGGCTGCTGGGTAGATAGGTGGGGGAAGTGAGAAATGCCCTCAGGCACATGGAGAGGGGAAGCGCCCTCTGGCATGCGTGCCATAGGGTTCACCAACACGGCACTAAATTATCACTCCCTCACCTTATATTGCATCCATTGTGTGTGTGTGTGTACACATATTATTCTGTACATACCTTTATATGTCTTCAATTAAATTGTGAGCTCCTTGAGAGCAGTGACTGGTTTTGGTTCCCCTTTGTATCTCCAATACTTAGCACAGTGCCTGGCACATAGTAAATGCTAAATAAATGTTTGTTGCTTGACTGATTCATTAACTGAACTTGAGAAAGTTGAAATGGTGCCTGTCACTAGAAAGCACTGTCTTATAATAAGCTCCTTGCTTCAGCTGATACCCAAAAGGTCCAGGACACAAACAAAGGCTTCCCCTTTCTGGAGAGAACTTCTGGGAAAGGGGTAGAGGATTTCCCTTGTTCCTCTCTCCCTCTGAGGCAGCCCTTGGATGATTTCAAGCTGCGTCCCCAGTGTTCAGCTCTCATCATTTATTCTCACAGTGCCCTTGGGAGGGTGAAATGGGACAGAGATGAATTCCTTCCTTGGAGTCAGGGGATAACTGGGGCAAAGAGACAGGCGGGATCTTGAGTACAGTCACCTAATGAATTAGGAAGAGAGTCGAGGTCTCCTGGTTCCAGACCAAGGTATATTTGTTATCACTCTGTAAGTTCTGTAGACCCTCTTCAATGTTGACAAATTTCCCCTGTTCTGGCACCTTACCGAATGCCTTTAATACACTTTCAGTCTCCCCAATCCTTTTAAAACTATGTTATTGATCCTGTCTCCTCCCTTTTATACGTATAAATTCTAAGTTCCAGACAGGCTGACTGCCTTGCTTCTTATTGAATCTATCTGCCATGGCTGTGTCTTGGTTCCACAGATTTTGAGTCATTCCTGGGATAGCCTTCCTCCTCACCTCTGCCTCTTGGGGTTGATTACTGAGGCCATTCCTGGCTGAGCTCAAGGGCCAGATCCTAAACAAGGAATATTTTCTGATTGCTAGCAATTCCTTGAACGTATTTTGTTGTTGGGAATCCTTTCAGTCACATCTGACTCTTTCTGACCCCATTTGGGGTTTTCTTGGCACAGAGACTGGAATGGTTTGCCATTTCCTTCTCCAGCTCTTTTTACAGATGAGGAAATGGAGGCAAACAGGGTTGAGTGACTTGTCCAGGGTCACATAGTTAAGAAATGCCTGAGGCCAGATTTGAACCTAGCACCTCCCATCTCCAAGCCTGGCTCTTTATCCACCTCTGAACTCATGATTATCTTTAAGCAGCCCATGGTACTTTTGGACAGCTCTTAAGAGTGTGCTGGTAAATGTTTAACAACTGACTCTTCAAAAAGGCCTGATGTACTTTTCTTTGTAAACCCTTACATTCCATCTTAGAATCAATATTGTATATTGGTTCCAAAGAAAAAGAATGGGATGATCTAGGCAATGGGGGTTAAATGACTTGCTCAAAGTCACACAGCTAGTAAGTATCTGAGGTCAAATTTGAACCCAGGACCTCCAGTGTCTCTGGGCCTGACTTTTAATCCATTGAGCCATCTAACTACCCACCCCTCCCCGCCCATACTTTTTAAGTTTAATCTTCATTATTAATATTTTCTCTTTTCTTAAGTCCAGACAATGTGCCAGGCACTTGTGTTCAGTCCTGGAGGTACAAACAATGTCCAAAAAGATAAATAGGATCTCTACCCTCAAGGAGCTCACCTTCCAATGCTGAGACAGTATGAAAACAACTATATATTGGAATGATATAATAGTTAATAAAAATAAAATTAAAAATTAAAATTAAAAAGTCAACAAAACAATAAATCAAGTCTTGATTCATAATATTTGCCTGCTTTCCAAGGTGTGTAATGCTTACACTGAACATTTAACTATTGGCTCTCGGGAATGAGTACACGCTGGCTCCGGTGTACCCCTGGCTAATAACACTAATAAATATTTACTAAGTGCTTTACTTCTAAAGTACTTCATTAAGGTGCTGAGAATATAAATACAAGCAAAAAAAAAAAAATAGAAAGTCCCTACCCTTAAGAGAGTTGGAAGTTTTGTTTTGTTTTTCCCCTAAGTCTAAATTGGCCTCTTTGCCCTGTTTACCCCCAGCTCCTGCTTCTGCCCTCATGGGCCAAACAGAACAAGCCTAATCCTTCTTCCACATGACACAATATTTGAGGGCAGCCACTACGGTTCTCCTTAGTTTCTCTAGGCTAAAATATCCCCCGTTTCTTCCATTGGAGATTTGAAGTTCTCTTTCAAGCTCAAACTGTCACTTCCTGCTCTCAAGGATTTTTCAAGGCTGGAGAGGTCCACCTGGGAGCACAGGAAATCTGCGCCGGCCCCTTGGGGAGCCCCCACCCCCCGCAGTCCCTGCTGGCCCGCTCAAGCACATTTCACGGGCTGTCTCTGGATGGACTGAATCAGGTCAGAGAGTGAGGAGCAACCAAAGTCGAGAAGGAGGAGGAGGAAGAGGAGGAGAAAGAAGAAGAAAGAAAGAAGAGGACCGGATGGGCTAATGACATCCTGGAGAAAGGAGACGTGGGCTCTAAGGGAAGGATCTGCCTCTTTCAGCTCAAATGCCACCTTCTGCAGGAAGTCTTTCTTGGTCTCTACTCCTCCCTCCCTCCCTGTGAGACCTCTGAGAGGACTTCCTATTTACACTATTTAAATATGGGCAGCAAGGTGGCACACTTCTGGGAGAGAGGAAGACCTGAATGCAAATTCAGCCTCAGATACTAGGGCAAGTCCCTTAACTTCTGTTTGCTTCATTTTGCTTATCTATAAAATGGAGATAGAGCAGCCCTTATCTCCTAGGGCTGTTGTGAGGATCAAATGAGATATAGGTAACATGCTTCACATTGCTCCAGGCACATAGTAGGAAGTAAATAGTGTTAGCTATTATTATTATTTTTTTTTTAAACCCTTACCTTCTGTCTTAGAACCAATAATACAGATTGGTTCTAAGGCAGAAGAGTGGTAAGGGCTAGGCAATGGGGGTCAAGTGACTTGCCCAGGGTCACACAGCTGGGAAGTGTCAAAGGCCAGATTTGAACCTAGGACCTCCCGTCTCTAGACCTGGCTCTCAATGCACTGAGCTACTCAGCTGCCCCCAGCTATTATTTTTATGAACTATTATATCATTTAAATACATAGTTCTTTTCACCCTGTCTAAGCTTTAGAAGGTGAGCTCCTTGAGGGCAGGGGTCCTGTTTATTTTTTGGGGGTACTCTTTGTATCTATCTCCAGGACTGAGCACAGTGCTTGGCACATAGTAGGTATGTGCTGGTGGGACAGACTGGGTCAAATAAAGGAGAAGGGGGTGGAGACTTCAGGGAGCATGTAGAGCACTGCCCCTGCTGAGCTACCACTTGACCGGCTCTTCCTTTCTGACCACTTTTTGCTTGGCCTCGGACCTTGACTCGGCACCTTCCTTTCCTTGCTGTTTGGGGTCAGAGTTTGGCACGGGTGGCTTTTGGCCTAGAAGCTTGGGGCGAGGGAAGATGGAGGGGGAAGAGAGAGGAGTAAGCCTGTGGGCTGCTGTTCTTACCTTCATTAGAAGAAGGATGGTTTGGAGGTGATAAATCCTTTAGAAAAAAGATACCTGATATATTGCATGAAAACACTAGTATAAGGTATAATAGATCATTTACTGCCTGGGGCAGTGCGGTGGGGCAGGAGAAGGGATGGAGGGAGAGAATCTGAATCACCAAATGTCAGAAAGCCTTTGTTAAATAATTATTTCTATATATAATTGGAAAAAATAAAGTTGAAAATCAAAAAAGAAAAGAAAAAGAAAAAATACTCCAATTTTTTAATCATCAAAAGAGACTGATCCTTTGCCAGCAAAGAAAGAGGTGGCTGGGCCATCATAGCTTCAGGACCTTGTGCCACATGGCTTAGTTCCTATTTAGTGTCAATTATTAGCAGGTGGAAACACATCTCAGCTCCTAATGACTTTGTCTTTGCTTGACACGCAGCCCTCTTTCCTTCGGGTGGGATAGCAGAAAAGATCTCTTCTTGGCTTCTGACATACTAGCAGAGAATCCTTGGGCCACCAGCTTCCCCTCACCTTCTCACATATATCTGTGAATGTCCCCTGAAGGCATCCCTTTGTACTGGGGGAAGAGGACCAGATCTCAGAAGGGGCTCAGTCGTCTCACTAACAGGATACAATGGTCGAGGAAGGGGAATTCTAGATTGAATAGAAATCATTACAGGCAAACCTGAGCCCAAGGATCTAAGGTCCAGCCTGGATGGCAGCGTAGTCATCAGAAGGACTCCCCTGAAATTTGGAGAATGGTACCTGGAGAATTTAGAAATGATATCATCTCTTCAAGACCATTTCAATTTGATTCAATTCAAAGGATCCTAGACTAAAAGTTGGAAGAGATCTTAGAAGCCTACTCCAATCAGGTGAAGAACTGAGGCTGAAAGAGAGAGCTTTGCCCAAATCCTCACCACTAGATGAGTCCATGTAGGGGAGCAGTTTTATAGGTGAGCATCCTGGCTGTAGAGTAGGTGTTCCTCTTCCCCCAAGACTGGTAAGGAGGCTCGCCGCTCCCTCCCCGACAACTTGCTTCTTTTTCACCTTTCTTTTGTGTGATGTCTTTGGCCATTAGAATGCAAGCTCCAGAGGACAGGGGCTGTCTACTATTCCTCCGGTTTAGCACAGTGCCCAGGGCAGAGAAGCACTTAACAAAAAGCTTGTTGACTGTATGTACTCACCATGTCTTCTCTGTCATACTCCCGATTTCTAGTCTTCACTTTTGTAGTGGGGTGGCATAGGGGAAAGAGTATTGGACTTGGAATCAAGGAGATCCGAGTCAAAGAATATTGCAGAATTCTTCTTAGCTGTGTGATTTTGGGCAAGACACTTAAACTCTCTCAGTCTCAATCTCTCCATTTGTAAAACAAGAACATCACCAGGTGGTTGGGAGGATCAGAGACAACATAGGTAAAATGTTTTGCCAAACTTAAACCATCATATACATGTCAGTTATTGATATTAGGAAATTCTAAAAAGTCTACTACTTTGTGCCACTGTCAAATAAACAATAATAAACTTTGAACCCCATTAAGTAGGCCATTATTGTGATCTATTGAGGCATTTCTCATGTTTCAGAATGCTGTAACTGGAAGGGCAATTGGATGGTGCAGTGGATAGAGTGCTGGGCCTGGTGTCAGGAAGACTTATCTTTCCAAGTTCAGATCTGACTTCAGACACTTACCAGCTATGTGTATGCCCTGGGCAAGTCACTTAACCCTGTTTGCCTCGGTTTCTTCATCTGCAAAATGTGTTGGAGAAGAAAATGGCAAACAACTCTAATATCTTTGCTAAGAAGACCCCAAATGGGGTCTAGAGTCAGACACAACTGAAATACATCATTAGCTGGAAGGCCCCCTAACAATCATAATAAAGGTAAGTCCTCTCATTTTACCACTGAGGAAGACCACAGAGGGGAAGTGACTTTCTCAAGGTGAGACAGTAGAGTTGGGACTAGAATCGAGGTCTCAATCCTGACTCTCTTCTAGTTTCTCTTCTTAAGCCTATACATACATCTCATATCTCTCTCTCTCTCTCTCTCTCTCGCTCTCTCTCTCTCTCTCTCTCTCTGTTTCTCTCTCTCTTCTAGTTTCTCTTCTTAAGCCTATACATGCATCTTATCTCTCTCTCTTTCTCTCTCTCTCTCTGTTTCTGTCTCTGTCTCTCTTTTTCTCTCTCATCTATCCATCCAACTATCTATCCATCCATCCCATCCATCATCTATCTATCTAAGAGATATGAAGGTAGGAACAAGATTCAGATGTGTATGTGAATGTGAGTGAGGAGATTAGAGTGAACCGGACCGAGGATTCAAAAAGAGAATGACACTGAGGTTGTGAGTGTAGGTAACTAAAAAATTGGTGGTACCCTCAATAGGAATAGGGAGGATGGGAAGAGGAGAGAATTTGGGGGGCGGGAAATGTAATGAATCCTGTTTTGGACATGCTGAATTTTAGATGTCTACATGACATCCAGTTCAAGATGGCCACTTGTCAATTGGTAATGGGAAACTGGTGGTGATGAGAGAGGTTACAGCTGAAATGAGAGAATGGATTAGACAATATCTCAGGTTCATTGATTAGATTGAAATCTTGATCATGGAGATGTAGGGGATCACTGTGTGAGAACTCCAATAACAAACAAATTAAGTCTTTTGATTAGCCTAATTTTCTTCCATTTAGCCCATATCTAAAAATTCATTAGTCCAAAAGTTAATTAAGCCTGAAAATTTTGCTTTGCATTTGCATACTTTGAATAGTGATATTGTCCAGTTATTCCCTCCTGGCTGTCCCCCTTATTCAGAGAACTGGCTGATTTCCCCTATGGGGAACAGCTGGCATGCACTGGCTTTCAAGGTTGCTCAGTCCCATTCCAGTGCCATTGCTTAGCATCCTGTTTATTTATCAGACTCACTTACCGGGCGAGGGCGAGTCTCCCGAAGAAAGGATTTGAGATCTCCTCCAGCCATCAGCTCTAGGAGGATAAATCGGGGCAAGGCCTGCAGGCTCACCCCAATACAGCGAACAATGTTCTGATGATTGAATTTGCTGCAGAAGAGAAGTGTCAAAAGTTAGCTGTGATAAAATAGAGATTTGTTCAGCCATTTGCACTCATACTCTTCCATAAGAAATTATACATACTAGCCATTTGCTCAACCCTTTCCCACCTCATTCATTTAGAAATGAAAAGCAAGCTCATCTTCTTTTTCAGTTTATTTGTGAGCAGATAAACTAGACAGCTTCATAACCCACTGATTTAAGCTCCTCAGATTGATTAGCTTGAAACAACCTATATTTTTTAAAAAAAACAGACCACATTTGTAATTAAGGCAATTCAAATTTTGCTTTGTTAAAATAACTATACGTTTGCTAAAGAGAAATATCCACAACATATTAAGCTGATCGCTTTTTGGGCAACAGTAGCTGTTGGAGATTCTGTAGTTGGCTGTTGGGAGCATTTGGGGTTCTAAAGGACCTCAGTAATCATAGGGGACTTGGGATACTTGGTTTAGATGATGATCTCTTATTGTCATACTTAGAAGTCATTTAGTTAATGCCTCTGCCTCTAGGCCAGTGATTTCCAAAGTGGGTGCCACCGCCCCCTGGTGGGTGCTGCAGCAATCCAGGGGAGCAGTGATGGCCACAGGTGCATTTATCTTTCCTATTAATTGCTATTAAAATTTAATAAATTAATTTCTAGGGGGCTAAGTAATATTTTTTCTGGAAAGGGGGCAGTAGGCCAAAAAAGTTTGGGAACCGCTGGTCTAGGCAGAGCCCTACTCAAACTTTTCTGTCCATCTAAGAGTCTATTATATTGAGTCTGAAGAAGGGAGGAAACATCTTTTTCCAGATTATTGGGAATTTTCAAGCAGGACATGGTAGCTTTTCTCTGGCAATAGGAACTGGTAGTTGGCTGTTTAGATGGCAACTCCAGTTTCCCTTGGGACATTTTACTGTGGTCAGAGATGCTAAACTTTGGTGGAAGAATAGACCCAGAGGATGGGAAGGCCACCTTCCCTCCAAGACATCATATCATGGGAGATTCTCTGTGCTCTGCACTCAGTAGTAGATGGCTCACTTTACCTGATGATCAATGCTTCCATGAGGAAATCCAACTCGTCCTGTTCTGAACACACCTCTGGAAGTGTCTGGACAGAGACACAGAAGACACAGGAGAGAGAAAAGTCAGTAAGGATGCATGATGGATGATCTACTCAGAAGCAGTGACTCAGACCCTGACATCCCAGGTCATGCAGGAATAAGGGTTATCCCTTACCTTAACAGCCACCTGTAGGGGACTAGGGTCACTGGGGATTCCAGACACTTGTCCTTCATACACTTCCCCAAAGGCACCATGGCCCAGACCCCTGGACAAAGCAGAAGACACAGTGAGACAGACGAGGGGCAGGGAGATAGTGGTGGATTCACATATAGTATCCACAGGCTTAAATAGTTGGATATGACATGATTATCTAGTAACCATTTTTTAGGAATATACTATGAACCGAATAAACGATAGGATAACTAGGCAATGCAGTAGATAGAATGCTGGGTCCAGAGTCTGGAAGACCTGAATTCAAATCTGACCTCAGATACTTTCTAGCTGTGTGGCCCTGGACAAGTCATTTAGCCCTGTTTGTCACAATTTCCTCATCTGTAAAATGAAATAGAAAAGGAAATGGCAAACTACTTCAATATCTTTGCTAAGAAAATATGATCCCAAATAGGATCATAAAGAGTCAGACATGACTGAAAAGACTGAACAACAACAAAGATAAGCAATGTCTATTTAATGATGAAGTTTTATAGAAAATCATATCCATGAACCCATCTCATAATTAGATTTGTAAAAGATTGAAGAAATAATTCTGGTTTTAATAAAAATGGATTCTTCTACAGACATGAAAAAGGTTTGCTTCTTTGGAATACTTCATTTAAAGTAAGAAATCATTTGGGAACTGAAAATCCAGAACTCTTATCTTTCTTTTCAAGTGTGTTTGTGTGCTGGAAGATTTGAGCTAGCTTCATAACAAACTTCTTATATTGACTGGCTTGAAATAATATTTTTAAAAACCACATATTTTACAATTATAATAGAAAGTTTAAAAATATTAAATACATATACTTGAATTTTGTTAAAATGACATGTAACTTTTTTCAAGAAAAATAAGCAGAATACATATAATTTTAAATAGTTAAATAAAAGAAAATATTGTTCGTTTTTCACAGGTTACAGAATCTCAGAATTGGAGGAACTTTAGAGGCCACATCCCATACTGGAACAAGAATCCTTTCTACATCATACCTGACATGTGGTCATCCAGCCTTGAAATTACCTTTTCTACTTCCTGCCCTAAACTGACATTGAGCCTTGTGGATTGGGACATCAGGGACAGACTTCCATGATTCCTTCTCTGAGCCTGGCTTTCCTCATAGGATCATGAGGTTTAGAGCTGGATGGGGTCTTAAGATCACATCTAATATAACCCCCTCAGTTTTTTTTAAACCCTTACCTTCCGTCTTGGAGTCAATGCTGTGTATTGGCTCCAAGGCAGAAGAGTGGTAAGGGTAGGCAATGGGGGTTAAGGGGTTAAGTGACTTGCCCAAGGTCACACAGCTGGGAAGTATCTGAGGTCAGATTTGAACCTAGGACCTCCCATCTCTAGGCCTGGCTCTCAATCCACTGAGCTACTCAGCCGCCCCCAACCCCCTAATTTTTAAGATGAGAAAACTCAAGCCCAGAAAGGGTGATTTGCCTAATGTCACAGAGGATTTGAATCTAGACCTGCCACTCAATCAGCAATATTAATAATGACTCTTGTCTTCCTAACATATTGCAGAAAAAACTTTCTCCCTAAATAGTGTTGATTGACCTGGGAAGTCAGAACTAGTTTAGCTTCCAATGACTTGAAGGTCACCTCTTGTTCTAATTAGATTTGGTAAATAAAATAACCAGATGTTCATTCAATTTCCCAATCTAAAGTGAAGATTGAAAATAACCTCTGCTTTAAAATATGTAGTGGAAACTGTCTAAAAATGAAAACTCTGGCTGTCTTGAATTGTGAGATGTATACTGTTAAGTTATATAAAGCAGTAACTATGTATTTTTTAACAGAAAGAATAATTAGATCAAATTCTCCCTTCCGATAGGGGTTATGTGAGGACAGGTAGGTAATGCCATGGATAGAGCACCAGGCCTGGAACTGGGAAGACCTGAGTTCAGATTTGGCCTTGGACATTTACTGATTGTGTGCCCCTGGGCAAGTCACTTAACCCCATTTTCCTTAGTTTCTTCATCTGTAAAATGAATCAGAGAAAGAATGGCAAACCACTGGTATTTTTGCTAAGAAAACCCCAAATGGAATCATGAAAAGTTAAATGTGACTGAAATGACTGAACAACACAAGATCCCTGAGAAAGTGCCTTATCATTTCTTAGGAGAACTTCTAAAATGAAGGGGTTTCGTTAGATTATTCCTACCTGATATCCCTTCCAGTCTTTGGGAGTGTATGAGTCGAGTAATATCAGCAGTCAAGATCAGATGAATTCCATTGAAAATGGAAAATGTCATGGAAACCACTGAATTCAACCCCCATCATTTTACAAATGGATAAATAGAGTAACAGAGAGGTTTATCCATCAGCACATTGATAATATACGTGAATTACGGGGCAGCTGGGTAGCTCAGTGGATTGAGAGTCAGGCCTAGAGAGAGGAGGTCCTAGGTTCAAGTCCGGCTTCAGACAACTTCCCAGCTGTGTGACCCTGGGCGAGTCACTTGACCCCCATTGCCCACCCTTACCACTCTTCCACCTATGAGCCAATACACAGAAGTTAAGGGTTTAAAAAAAACATGTGAAATAGGTTTGGAACCAAAGTCTTCTTGACTTCAAGTCTATAACTCTAGGACTGGAAGGAACCTTAGAGCCTATTTAGTCCAGTTCTTGAATTTTACAGATGATAACTGAAGCTAGAGTGGAACCTATTCTAGAATGGAGAAGTGATTTTTCTCAGGGTCACATAAGTAGTAAGTAGCAGAACTATTTTTTCCACCCTCTTGGACACTTATGCCTCAACTGTAGAGTCTAGTCATTGGAGAGAATGCACTGGGACTTACCGAATGAGGGAGATGTTTTTCCGAGGTACCTCCTTCAGGTCACTGATAGATGTAGTTTTGCCAGCAAAACAGTAGTTGGGGTTGTAGTCTGTCATGATTGTGGAAGTTCTTAGCTTGCTGAGTTTGTACTCGGGGCTCTGCAGTTCCATTTGCATCGCTTGGAGCTCTTGATGCTTCCTGCGGTACACTGGAGACAGAGATAAACCCATGCAGCTGTGAGGTTAATAATCACAGCCAAATGGGGGGGCAAGATTTGGGATCATTTTTGATGCTGAGAAATTCATCACAGGCTGTGTTAATATTCTGTTGAAAAGAATGGGAATCTGGACAGAAATACCTGAGGAATATGGAGCCACAGAGCTCCTGGTCCTTATTCTGATTCCTCCATTAAAGTCCTATGCCAATGACCCCTTGTATCATGGAGGCATCCTTAGGGTTTGCAGTTGATACCAGTGAAGCCTGAGATATGGAAAGTACTGAAAAAAGGCTTCCATATGGGCCTGATGATAGATGGGATGTATGTGGCCCTGAGAAGGTCACATAACCCTTTCACAAACCAGAAAAGCTGATGTAATTTTAGGATACATGAATCAGAGCATAATGTTTAAGACCAGGAGCTGGTCAGACCACCTCTGGAATATTACATTCAGTTCTTGGTAACACAGGTCCCTCCCCTGCTTCTCTTTAAACATTAAAAACTAATTGTTACTTTTTTTGTTTTTATATCACTTTTATTTTTGAATCTATCTCTCCCTCCCGCCCCAACCTCCTACTAGATACCCCACGTTAAGGACACTGACACACTGAGGAGATCCAGAGGAGGGTGACCAGGAGGGTGGGTCATGGTGGGCCTTGGGATCATGCCATAATGAGAATATACTGAGGGAACTGGGCATGCCTAGCCTGAAGAAGAGGAGACCTAAGAGGAACATGGTAGTGGATTTTTGAGGGAATTCTGGAAGCAAATCACCAGAAGAATGACCTTGGGGTGGAAAGGCATGGACTGATAAGCAGAGAGACATTTACCAACAAGTGGTAGTTTAAGGACTGGGAGGAGGGTAAGTCTCTTCTCTCTCCAAGAAGAATAAGGTTTTAGTTCAGGAGAGGGGACCCTTTCCATAATTATAGCCAAGCCCATTCTTGGGTCCGTCTGTCATCCCTCCTTTGAGGGTCTCCAAATTACCCTGAGAGCATCTCGGAACCTTCAACTTTCATAAGAGCAAGGCATTAGTTCTATGGCATCTCCAGCATTCATGCTATCCTTGCCTCCAATGGAGTCCAGCACACTCACCAATCATGATTCCTGAGAATGCCAGGACCAAGGCAGCCACCAAAGCAGAGGTCACCACAGACAATATCAGAGAGAGAGGCAGGTGAGGCTCAGAGGGGGGTGACACTAGAAGACAGAGTAAGAGCAGGGACTGAGAACCACACTACTTCCTTTCTGGACTTTCCTGAATGGTATTTCTGCCTTCATCCTCCACCCATGGAGCCTTCTTCATTTCTTCATTATCCAGCACATTTAGAAGAGGACATTTACCTCCTTTTATGAGCTCAGAGAGATAGTTTCAGAGCAAGAACGTACTTCTATTTATTGTTGTTTCTCAGTTGTTTCAGTTATGTCCAATTCTCTATGACCCCATTTGGGGTTTTCTTGGCAAAGATCATGGGGTGGTTTGCCATTTTTTCTTCTCCAGCTCATTTTACAGATGAGAAATGGAGGCAAACAGGATTAAGTGATTTGCCCAAGGTCACATGGCTAGTAAATGTTCGAAGTCAGATTTGAACATAGGAAAATGAGTTTTCTTAACTTCAAGCCCAGCACTCTACCCACTGTATCACTTAGTTGCCATTTTTTTATTTACATGGAGCCCAAATGATCAGTTTCTGCCCCTAGGGGAAGTGGCACAAGAAATATGCTCACACCTCATTTGGGGTAGAGATTATAGCAGAAACCTTCCCTTAACAAAATGCCACCTCTAAGGAGGCCACCATAATGGGAAGCCCACTTGAGGAGTAGACAATGAGGGCCAAGATGGGGAAGGAGAATACTTATTTCCTATAGCTTCCTATTTTTGCTAATTATTTTTTGCTAGGTGCTGGTGCTTCAGTTGTTTCTATACTACTAAAGAACTGAATAGACATTGGTCTGAGAGTCAACACAGGAAACTTCAGTTTGAGACCCAGCTCTGACACTTGATTGTTGTGTGTGACTTTGGGTAAATCCCAACACCTCCCTGGGCCTCAGGTGCCTCAAATCTAAAATGAGTGAGTGGGACTCACTGATCTCTGAGGACCCTTAGAAGATGAATCCATGTCTAGGTAAGACCTTTCTGCACCTTCTGTTTAAGCAGTTAGTTCCCTCTAGCCCAGCAGAAGTGGGGCAAGGAAAGAGTGCAGGTGAGTAACCATGGGACCAACTCCTTTTCCCCCAAATCTCTAGTCCCCAGGCTGCCCCCTGCCTTCTCACCTATGCAGGAGACCCCGTCTTCGGCTAGCACTGTGCCATGCTCACAGAAGCAGATAACTTTGTGGCTCTCTGGGTCAATGTGGCATTCATCCACCTCACAGTGGCTGCAGTTCAGGTAAAGCTTAATGTTCACTTCCCCATGGCCCTCCATCACTGGAGTAACAAGGGAGGGGGGAGGAAACACCATCGTTAGCCTGAGCCAATGAGGATGGCTCTCCCACCAACCTCTCGGAACATCTACCAACACCCAGTTGAGGGTTCTACTGACGGAGATGGATCCTGGAGCTTTCAGCAGCTCCCCTCTTCTCTGTATAGTTTCTTTGGATCATCTGCTCATTGCTTCCCAAGTTCCCCTGAGGTAGTATCAGTCTAAGCAGTGGAGGGCTATATTATTTAGGACATACATTTGTTTAAGTGGGCTGGTGAGTGGAAAAGGAATCATATGCCTTGGTGAGAGTCCTGAAATGGTGTAATAAGTATGTGTACATGTGTCTATTTGTGTATGTGTGTGTTTGCATATAGAATACATACTATATATGTGTATATATAAAAGTATGTACAAAGAATATAGTGTAGAAAGAAGTATAGAAGAATATATATATATATGTTCTTTGAGGGAAGGGACTGTTTCATTTTTGTCTTTGAATGCCTAGTACAATGCATAAGTTCTTGCTGGATTGGACTATTTTTTTCTTGTATACTCTTTTTGTATACTTAGTGCCTGATACATTATTGGTTGATGGCTTCCTTTTTGCAACTGGATCACTTATTGTGTGATCATTGAACCCAACACAGCATGGATCTATATTGTCCTGAGGCCCAATTGTGGTGTGGTGCTGTCACTTGGATGGACCTGACTGCTGCCATCTGGGAGGAAGAGAGGGGGGTACCTTTGAGAGC
This sequence comes from Gracilinanus agilis, assembly GCF_016433145.1. NCBI lineage: Eukaryota > Metazoa > Chordata > Mammalia > Didelphimorphia > Didelphidae > Gracilinanus > Gracilinanus agilis. The sequence continues at coordinate 229,373,125 of NC_058131.1, read as the reverse complement.
CGGGGTATACAGGATGCCCAATGGACTGATGAAGGAGACCCCATCCTCCCCATCTACTTCGGGGTCATTGTTCACAGCTGCGTTACCCCCTGTAGCAAACCAGAGAAAAGCTGAACACCAGGTAGGAAATCATAATCCACACAAACACACACACACACAGCCACAAGTCACAGCATGCTAGCCAGAGCAAACAGCTGACATCTTTCCCAGGGTCTTGAGGGGAGCTGACATCAGGCAGGGAGTTTGTGTAGTAAGGAGGGGGGGCAGAACAGCTCCTCAGGCTATGGTTCAACATGGCCATGGATGCTGAGGTGACCCATTTGGGCAGCTCTAAATCTGCATACCCTGAGTAGAGCTGAATCCATTCTTTGGGGTTGCTGTATAGACTGCTGGATTTGCTCTTTGGAACAACCCACAGGAATCTCTAGGTCATCTAGGCCAACTTCCTTACTTTATATATGAGGAAACTGAGGGTCATTGAGTCGCAAGAGCCCAAATGAGTTGCCCAGGATCATACAGGTAGTAAATGAAAGAATCAGACTTCAAACTCAGGTCTAATGACACCAAGCTCAGTACTCCAACTTGAAGGCTCTTTCCACTGTACTAATACTCACTTTGAAGGGCTCATTTGGTCAGGAATCTAACAAATTCTGGGCTCCCTAGGATGATTTCCCCCTACCTCCAAGCCTCAGCTGGTAATATTCCCATTAGCAGCCTGTGGAAAGAGTATCTCCTGCCCTTTTCCCCACTCTTCTCTAACCCACCAGAGCAAGACAGATTGAGAAGGGTGAGAGAGGGAGGCAAAGAGGACCAGGACCATATTGGATTTAATGCAGTCATTCCCCTTTCCCCAAGGCTCCTGTTCTCTACTTAGATACAGGGCTGGGCACATCCCTGCCTGACTTTCCCACCCTCATAGAGCCTGAAGAATGAAAGCAGATGGTCAACACAAGCATCTTACATGAAGCATTAAAATAAATAAAAAAACATATATATACAAATATCACAGTGCATGCACATTGCCCTAATCTAGGGGGACTATGCCACCTCCCCTCCTCTTGGATCATTAATTCTAGTCTGGTCTTGGGCAAGAACCAAGAGGAGGGCAGCTAGGTCAATGGCCTGCTGCTGCATGCTGATGGGGACCAAAGGGCCCAAGGAATAGGTTGACCCAAAATTCTTCTTGAGCATCAGCATGGAGGGTGGCTTCTCTTTGGCCCCTCATGGGGGCTATCATGAGGAGGGCCAGTCCAGTGACCAGAGGGGTAGAAATATCCCCAGTTCATCCCTTAGGGGGAGTGGTCTTGGTTTAGAATCAAACATGGCCATCCAGAAGGAGGCTCTGGGCTGGGCAGAAGCTGCCACCAGCCATCGCCCCCAGAGGAGTTCAGATTCCAAGGTTTTCAAACTGGCACCTCATTGGAGTGCTCAGAGAATGATCTGGGAGAGGCCACAGCCTCTTTCCCTCCAGCAAAGATGGTAGGTGAGTGGGTCAAGGAGGGGATCAAGAATCACAGTGGGATCTTGATGCTGCCCTGATGGAGGCTTGAGGCAAGATGCCAGCTCAGTAGCTGCCACCCTGCCCACCCCATTCACATTCTCCCAGCCCAGCTAAAGGGGAAGGTGGCAGTGACATCACAAAATAGGATCAGGGGAGGAGAAAAGTGGGAAAAGGGTTTTGGAGTGGGGAAGAGAAGGGATGAGGGAAATGGGTCTTAGAGCCTGCCTGACTTCTATGACTAAAGGAGGGAAACTGACACCTTGAACGCGAAGCATCTTTACCTATGTATCCTCCGCCTCCTCCACCTGAGGAGCACCCCCCTCCACCCCCTCCGAAACCCCCTCTTGTCTCCCACCCCCACTTCTTCATGGCCTGGGGGCAGGAATGTCCTCCTGTAGCACCTTCCAGCAAAGATTTTCCAGACCAGAGCAAGGAAGTGTTATCATTCCAGCCACCTCCACCACCTGCAGAGGAGAGAGAGCAAGAAAAAATCCCCAGAGTGAGGAGAGTCCAGGAAATGGAGTTGCCAGAAAAAGCTGGAAGCCTTGTGGTCTGGACATGGGCAGAGAAATGGATTTGAAACCAGGAAGACCTGGATTCCAGTCTCTCCTCAAATACTTGCTAGTTCTGTGACTATGCCTTAGTGTTCTCATCTGTGAAATGGGGATAATGACAGTAACTCCCTCCCAGGGTTGTTGTGAGGCTCAAATGAGATGTAGGTGAAACACTTTAGAAACCTTAAAAAAATGCCGTTGATATTTGGGAGACTTGGCCTCATACTTCCTTCCCTGGGGAATGACTAGCAATGGGACTATTAGCCTCCAATCTCCCCAGCTTCAATGGAGGGGAGGTGATGTTTATTAGGGCCAGCTTCCTACCCTGCCTGGATCAACCTCTTCTCCTCTAGCTTTAGAAGCAGCTGCCCCAAAGTATAAATGGGCTCACGTGTAGGTGAGGATGGATCTGGACCTGGGAAGCTTTGGAAATAGTTGTTTCTTCTCCATTTCCCTGCCCCCACTGGCTCCCAAATCTTGGCTCTTTAGTCCCACTCCTCCAACCCCCTCCATCTCCACCCCAAGAGGCACTGGCATGGCTTAGTCTTCAAGGAAGGCAAAAGTCAGTGAATGCCAACAAGGGCAGAATGGTAGAGGTTGTATCAGAAAGTGCTGTTGGCCCTTGGACTTCATCCCACTCCAGCTAGGATTCATGAGTCAAGAAATCAGGGGTTCTAGGACCAGGACCCTGAGCCAGGCCTTTCCTTTTTCTAGTCTCAGTTGAGGATATGGGGGGGGGTGAAGTCAAAGTAGGTAATGTCTAAAGTAGTCCCTTCCACCTTTAATAATCTTTGAATCTAAGAACCTGCAGTCCTGCTCTGCTTGGTCCAGGCTAAGAGGCTGGTCTCCTTTTAAGTCCTTGCTTGTGAGTGGGCAGCAGGAAGATGTGAAAATGCAGCTTTACTAGAGAACAGAGAGTTCTGCTGTCTCCTTGGTGAAAGGACTGATACCTCGTACCTCTGGAGGTAGTGCTTTCTGGGGTTACCAGGGACATGACCTGGACAAGTGATTTGGGAATTCATAGTAGAGAAAATTCCATTAACCGATGAAGATCAGCAGCTTCTCTGCAATTTATAGTCTTAGTGATCTGGAGACCCTGAGACATTACAAGTGACTTGCTGAGGGTTACCCAACCGATATGGGTCAGAGGAAGGATTTGAATTTCGGCATTGCTAGTTAAGAGGCTGAATCTCTTTCCACTTTCTCCAGTTATCTCTGTGAAATCTCATGAGCGCTTTAGAATGTGTTTTCCAAAGAGAAGTGACTCTAAAGCATCTTAAACCTTTTCTGTCAACATAGTACATCTTTCCTGCTAAAGTTGGGACTAGCCACTGTTTCTCTTGGAATTTTGAACAGATTTTTCCCTCACCCCCACCTTCACAACCTCCCCAGTGAATGTAAAGACACAACTCCTGCCCCTGTTGATAGCATGGTGGAGACAAGAACCCTATAGGAGAAAGGAAGTGCATGAGTTCATTCCCTGAAGGAGTGGGCACCAATGGGCCAGCGAGTCCCTGCAGTGGCCAAGGATAGCAGCAGTCTGGCAAAACAAATCAAAATGGGGTTTCTATGGCTGACATGTGACTGGCCTCACCTACCAATGCTTGCTCAGTGCCTTGAGGATCCCCCCATCCCAAACTCTTGAACACAGCCCTCTTCTCCTGCCTCACTATATGTGTTGGAAAGAGCTCTAAGCCTATTCTAGTTATGCCTACCAAGGATCAATACCCAGTGATTAGTGCCATGGGAAAACAACAACAACTACATGATTTGAGTGAGGGGGTCAGGAGATCCAGGTTTGAATCCTAGTTCTGTCACTTACTTTCTGTATAACCACGGACAAGTCATCTAATCTTTCTGGGCCTTAGCTACCACTTCTATAAAAGGAGGAGATTGGATTAGAGGGGGTCCCTTTCCACTCTGAAATGATGATCCTGGTAACTTATGTTCCTTCTAATAACTGTGCATTTCCTATCTGAAAGAAAACTGATTTGCCAGCTTCTTTTTGTTTTCATGAATTAATCTATTACCTGATTTGAAATATTACCAAAATATTCTCTCCTGGACTGAGTCTGGAGTTTTTAAAAAGCAATATTAAATGAATGTCCTAAGATCCTTTTCCCCCCTTTCTCATACTGCTGACTCTAGAGAAAACTGTCAAGCAGAACCCAGCCCAGAATTCTTGTTTTACTTCTGTGGCTCTGGGTCAGTGAGATCGACTTTCTAGTTGATGAGGGTTGGGTGGAGGAGGTCAGGGAGACAGACTGTAGGACACAGGAGGCAGAAAGGCCTTGCTCTCCTGTATACCACTTCTCCATTCTCTGCCTCCATTTCTCCCAAGGATAAGAGGATGCAGGATTTTGGAAGGAGCTTCTCATTCTTCATTTGGATGCAAATCCAGAGTGGTGATGGTGAAACTCTTGGGGAGAATATCAATTCACCATGACTTTTTGTCATTCTGAATCTGAGTCAAGATTCTGTTCCTAAAATTCCCTAGGAGATTTTCTGTGTCTCAAGTCAAAATGCAACTCAGCCACACAGGGAAAAATAAAGTATTCTGAAATATCAGGGGTCCCATTATTTGGATTTGTATGTGCAGATATGTGGCATAAGGATAGGAGCATGAGACAGAAGATTTGAGCTTGTCCCAACTTGCCTCTTATTAGTACATGGCACTAAGCAAATCATTTCTTCTCTCCACACTTCAGCTTCCTCACCTGCAAAATTCTGATAGCAGTACTTGCCCTAGGTATCTCACAGGAGTGTTGTGTTTTGGGGTAGGCTTTTCTGGGTGTCTCTCATTCCCTATTTTTTTTTGTATCTTTGGGGAAGTCTTGTGCATTTGACTATGCTGTAAGCTGCCTGATGTCTCAGCAAAGAGAACACCAAAAGATCAGGAAATGATGATTCTGTATCACACAGTCAGAAAGAGCTCAGGTCTTAACACTCTCTTGATAGGCCTATGTCAGAGCTGGTGGGAGCCTTGCAGTAAGGCATCATGGAACTCTTAGAACAAGGGGATCTCTAAATCTTAAAGTATATTATAAATATGTTATTATTATTATAACCATGATAATAGAGATGCCAAGAAATAAGTTCTAGGGACTGAGGTTCTTATAACTCAAATACAAGTAAGAAAGAGTTTTTAAAACAGGGCACAGGGTGTTGCTTCTTTATCATAGTAAGTTATACTCCCCAATTCCCATCCCTTTCCATCTCCCTACAACAATGCCTCCCTCCTCCAACTTCAAAGAGTGGTTCCATATTCTTTACCGACTTCAGAGGACCAGCTCAGTCTCTGGACATCTGAGGCTGGCTGTGTTTTGTGGGCAGTGGAATGCGGTCATAATTACCTGCAGCTCCAGAATTGCCATTCAGACCTAGAACAGAGGAGTTATTTTCCAGTCTTTCTGGATGGAATGTATCTGTTTTGGCCCCATAGGCTCTTCCACCACCTCCAGCTGCAATGATCAGAGGTACTGGTATTCCATTCTTCATCTAACAAAAGAGAAATTCAAAAATGAAGGCACCCTCTTCTTGCCTGAGTTGGACCCTAACTTGGCTTCTTGTCTCCACATTTAAGAGTTGCTTAGGAGGCAGTAAGCTCAACCTTTGAGGCTACATGAGCTCTATTCTATCATTGTCAGACTCCTCCCACAACACTACTCAGGAGGAGAGCCCATGGCATCTTGTTTGCCTCAGAGACAGGGGGTGGAGGTGGGAAGGGAAGGGGTAAAAAGCTGGGATGAAGGATTTGGGTGGCCCAGGCAAGGTTTGAAAATTACACCCTTTGGTCTGCTTCCTCTGTGACTATCATAGGCTGTGTGTCCTTACTCTAATGACAAAAATGTAGACTTATCACAGAAAAATACCTATATGCCATGGAGAAGGGAATCTGCTGGCATTAAAAATATTTAGATGTATAAAGAGCCTCTCATGCTTTTGACTATGTGCAATGATCTAGGTTTGTGATGGTAAAACTATGATACACGTGCCAAAAAGGGCACATAGAGCCCTCTCTGTGCATACACCTGAACAGTCACCCCAAAGAGTTTCTTACTAGAAAGCCAGAAGGACTCAGGGAGGAGCTGTTCCACTCCCCATCTCCACGCACCTGAAGACATTCCAAAGGTGCTGGGGCTAGGGTGAGGGTGGGGTAGGGGATGCTCAGATGCAATGTGAGGGTTGCAGTTTGGGCACTCGAACTATAAAACTTTACCATCACTGACCTAGAGATTTTCCTACCTTGTCTGCCCTTAGTTCTCAGGAATGGCAATATTTGTACCACCTTCCCCCAGTACTGAACACAGTGCCTAGGATATAATAGGCACTTAATAAATGCTCATTGATTGATGAATTGATTGATTCATAGAGGAAGGGTAAAGCCTTATTAATTGGAGACAGGGTCTCCAAATTCACATTGATTTCTTCCCCTGATGTTCCCTCTGCCTCCCTGACTACAATTCAGAGATATAACTAGCAATTTTTGTACCTGTGATAAAGGCTGAGAGAGAGTCTTACTGGGGGTTATAGGCTAATAAAGAGAAGAAATATTCCTAGGACAACAAGAAGTTTCTAGTTTGTAAGCATGATCCAAAAGTGAAGCTTTTGCTAAAAGGAATTGGATAGGCGGGGAGGAAATATTGCCAGTAGGATATTGTTGGTGCCCTCAAAATATCCCTGCCCTTGAATAAAGGCCCATCTCACCCCAATTTTGGCTCTGATTATAAGATTCTGATCACACTGAGTCTGGCTTTGGTGAATATGTTCAAAATACACTGCCCTGCTCTCATTTTCTTGTTCTGCTGGAATGGTTTAGGTTTGGTCAAGTCCAAGGATAAAGGAATGAACTGAGTCACCAGTTAAGGCTCCTTAACATCCCATTTCCACTTTTTGTTTTGTGGAAGGGATTATGGTGGTCCTGTGTGGCTGAAATGTGGCCAGATGAGTAGGGAAAGAGCTATCTTTACTGAGAAGCTTAAAAATGACTCTTCCGTACATTAATTTATCCAGAGAGGAGAAAGCTGTGGAAAATCTATATACCTTAACCTGTTGTGGTGTGAACATTCAAGTCACCTGAAAACAAAGAACACAGGGGAGTGGACAGAATTCTGGATCTCGAGTCAGGAAGATCTGGGTTCAATTCCCACCCCTGATACTTGCCAGCTACGTGTCTTTGACATCGTTTAAATATTTCTGAGTTTTAAAAATATATTAAATAGGGATAATAATACCTGCAGTATCTGCCTTAGAGGGACATTTGTGAGGTTCAAATGAAATCGTCTATGTAAAATTCTTTGCAAACTTGAAAGCCCCATGGAAATGTCTATTAGGATGACAGTTGGAAGACATTTCTCTACAGGCAGCAAAACGTGGTGGATAAATGACCACTTTAGGAGTTGGGAGAGCTGTATTCTTGTAACTGGATGGCTGTCACTGAGGAAATCACCGAGTTTCTCTGGATGAGCCTCACATTCCATATCTGTGAAATATATCTGATAATGTCTGTCCTACTTACCTTTCAGGGTTTTGGAGAAGAACCAGTTAGAGCAATTTGGTGAAAGCCCTCTTAAGCCCTATATAAAGCATGGCAGAAACCTAAGGTGCCTGTAATACACCTTGGGGAGAATCTAAAAAAGGCCCGAAGCTATGCAGCATAGCCTGCAGCCTAGAAGAAAGGAGGGGGCCTTACCTTAAAAATGTAGGTCGCTCCACCCCCACCTCCTCCACCTCCAGCCCACTCATTCACACTCTGGTTGGCTCGGATTTCTTCCTCTATCACATTGTTCTCTCCAATGCAGACTTTCTGGATAATTTCACTGGTCTGTAGACAAAATGAACAAATAAGAGTTACAATTTCCATCAGGGTCTCCATCATGCTAAGGTGCGGTCGGCTCTGAGGCCTGGGACTAAGCTAGGAGTCAGAATCCCTGGCTGACTCCTCTGAGAAGTCATTTTGCTTTGCCAGGCCTCAATTTACCCCTTTTGTTGTCCTGACTTGTCACCAGATAACATCTGGAAAGCTTTTAAAGTCAAAATGCCACTGGAGACTTTCTAGTCCAGAAAACTTGGTGGAAGAGGGATTAGAATGATTATTTACAGCTTTAGAGGCAAGGGCTAATGCTACTGGATAGAAGTTACAAGGAGGTAGATTTGAGAAGAAATTTCTAATAATTGGAGTTGTCCAAAATGGAATAGTAATGAGGTCCCCATCATCAGAGGCATTTAAGTAGAGCCCTTTTACCACAGAATGTTAGGGCTAGATGGAGGCTTAGTGATAACTGAGTCTGGCCCTTCATTGTGCAGATGAGGAAACTGAGTTCTAGAGTCAAAATTAACTTGATTAAAGTCATGAAACTAGTAAATGGGAGGATCAAGGTTTGAAATAAGGTCCTTTGACTTTCGATAAACATTTCTTAAATGCCTACTGTGTGCCAGGTACTGTGCTGATTACTAGAGAAATAAAATAGGCCAATCAAGAACACAAAAATAGTCCCTGCTCTCATGGTGTTCATACTTTAATGGGGCAGACAACATGCAAACCACCATATTCAAATAAGATTATAAATAGAATAAAGTGAAGATAAATTTCAGTGGAAAGACTGGGGAGGCCTGGGAAAGTCTTCTTGCCAAAGGTGGGACTTTCACTGAGAAGCCAAGAGGTAGAGAAGAGGAAGGAGAGAGTTCCGAAAATGGGCCAAAGCCAGTGAAAACATCTGGAGTCAAAAGGTGAAGTGTTTTATGTGAAGGACAGCAAAGAAGACTAGGCCAGTGGATCAAGGAGTCTGTGGGGTTAAATAACACATAAGAATAGTAGGTAGTGCAATAGAAGAGTATGACCTGGAGTCAGGAAGACCGAGTTCAAATCCAGTCTCACACATTTATTAGCTGTATGACCTTGGGCAAGTCACTTAACCCTGTTTGCCTCAGTTTCCTCATCTATAAAATGAACTGGAAAAGGAAATGGCAAACCACTTCCAGATCTTTCCCAAGAAAACCCCAAATGGGGTCATGAAGAGTTGGACATGGTTGAAAAATGAATGAACAATACCAAGAAGACTAGAGAAGTAGAGAGGGGTCAGGTTATGAAGGGCTTTAAAATTCCAATGGAGGATTTTATATTTAATCCAAAAGGGAACCAGTAGTCTTTGGAATTTGTTGTCTAAGGAAGCAATAAAGGAAACAAGCATTTATTAAGTGCCTTCTAGGTGCCAGGCCCTGTGCTAAGCACTATGTAAATATTATCTTATTTTATCCTCACAACAACTCTAGAAGGTAAGTGCCGTTGTTATTAACATTTTACAGTTGAGGAAACTAAGGCAGACAGAAATTAAGTGTCTTGCCCAGTGTCACCCAGTTAATCAGTGTCTGAGGCTGGATTTGAACTCATCTTTCCTACTCCAGGCCAAGTGTTTGGGGGTAGGGTGGTTTCACAGGGTCAGAACTACATTTCAGGAAGATGGACTAGGGCAGGGAGAGACTCGAGTCAAGGAAGCGAAGGAATAGGCTGTTGTAATATTTCAATATTGGTGTAAGGTCATGATGGCATGGGCCAGGGTGGTGTCAGCGTCATAGAGGCAGAGGATAGAGGCGAGGGATGTTAGAAATGTAAAATCAATAGGACTTGATAACTGATGGGATATGGGGGTGAGAGAGTAAGGAGTCGAGAGTGACATCTAGGTCTTAATCCTGGCGCCTGGAAGGAGGGTGATACTGATGACAGTAAAAAGGATATTAGCAAGTGGAGCATGTTTGTGGGAAAAAGATAATGAATTCAGTTTTGGAGAAGTTGAGTTTAATAAGTCTACAGGATATCCAGTTTGAGAGGTTGGGAGATAAGAGACTGGAGGTCAGGAGAGAGATTTCAAACTAGACAAATGATTTAAAGATTATTTGTAAAGAGATGGAAATTGAATCTATGGGGGCAAAGCAAAATAGTAAAGAGGGAGAAGATGTCCAGGATACCCACGGTTAGTGGGCATGACCTGGATAAAAATCCAGCAAAGGAGTCTGAGGAGTGGATACATAGGAAGTAAATAAACCAGGAGAGAGCGGTGTCCCAACAACCTAGAAAGACAAGAGTATCAAGGAGAAGAGTTGTTGCAGCAAAGGCTGCAGAGAGGTCAGGGAAAATGAGGTCTGAGAGAAAGTCTTTGGATTTGGCAATTAAGTAATTCAAATTCAGTGTTTATTTCATTAAACTGCCTTCTCTGGGTGGTTTTTATTTTTATTGGAGATATTGTAGAAGCTGTGCTTAGAAGACTTATCAGGTCCCTTCCAACTCAGAGATGCTAAGATTCCTCCCAGAATAATTCTCTATAAATCCTCCTCATGTAGTTGATTATAAAGCACAGGTCCACCCTACCAATCCCCTTTCCCAGAAACATTAATAACTCCTTATTGGTCCTAGGACAAAAAACTCCTTTATCTGGAATTAAAACCCTCCACAAGCCAGAGAGATTATACAGTGTTTCTTTCCAGAGAGAGTGTACGTGGTTTCTCCCTGATTCATGCTAATGGTCTGTCCAAACTCCCTCACTGGACACAGATATTTCCCACCTCCTTGCTTTGGCACAGGCTGGTTCCCAAGGATAGAATGTCCTCCCTTCTCACCTCTGCCTCACTGAATCCTCAGTTTCCTTTAAGGCTCAGCTCAAATGTCACATTATACAGGAAGCTTTTTCTGTTTTCATTATTAGTGCTCTCTCTCTCTCTCTCTCTTTCTCGCCCAACTCCTTGCTCCTCTCTCCCTCTAAAATTACTTTGGATTTACTGTGTATAGTCTATATTTTGTACTTCCTTATCTGTGTATATATGGTACCTCTCAGTAAATGGCAAGCTACTTGAAGGGAGGACTACTTCACTTTTGCCTTTGCATTACCAGTTTTATTATTCATTCATGTCAATCATGTCTGATTCTTTGTGACCTCATTTGGGGTTTCTTTGGCAAAGATCGTAGGGTAGTTCATTTTACAGATGAGAAACTGAGGCAAACAGGGTTAAGTGTCTTGCACAGGGTCACACAGCAAGTAAATGTCTGAGGACAGATTTGGACTCTAGTCCTGGCATTCTATCCACTGGACCACCTAGCTGCCCCTGCATCATCGGAGCCTAGCACAGTCCCTGGCACATAGTAAGTAGGTATCCAATAAATTGAATGGCCTTTAGCTGGTCTTCTTTCCTTCTATGGACTTTTATAGTGGCATCCAGGACAATCAGAGCTATCTTTTCAGCCAGCACCACTCAGTTTGGACAGATCCTTTCTCATCAAGTCCATGTCTTTTTTCTCCCCTTTTGTTTAATTGAGGGGGGAAGCTAATAAACTTCAAAATCCCAGCTAATGCTGCAGCTATGATGTACCCAGTATGCTCCTGGGCTATTCATCTTGAGCTGCTGCTTCTGCTGGAGCCCTTACACAGGCGCCAGAGCTCAGCACCAAAGGAATATCTAGATGAATGGCCAAGCCACAATTTGTTTTATGGTGTTTTTGATTTAATGTTGGGAATAATTTGAGTTCTTTTAAAGTGGACATAGTTTGGGGTGAAAGGTTTTGAATTGATAATGCTCATATTTTCCATTTTATTCAAGGGAGCAGAGAGGGACAGGTGGGGGTTGGAGGAAGAAGAAATGCCCTACTGGGCCATAGATGGCAACCTCCTGGTCTTATAGGATGGCAACCTCCTGGTCTTATAGGATCATGGGTAGCTTACTGGGGCTGGCCCCAAGAGAGGCAGAGTGATGTGGCTGGATCTTTGTAAATCTTAGTGCTATACAATGAAAGCCAAACTTGGCTCCAACATGGAACTAGGAAAGGCAACTCCTAAGCTTCTTTGGGGAGTTAGCAGCTATGGGAATGAAATACTGGATATAATGTTGTTTTTTTTAAAGTTTCAGTTGGCTTTGTTAAATTGCTTTTTAAAAAAAACTATCTTTTAAAATTCTTTATTGTAAGGAATGGATCACTGAGAAGGGGTGAGGTAAGGGATACACTGGGATATGTAGGTCATGTAGGCATAAAATATAGCCATCAAATGTATTTTGATAAAATGTTAGACAAATGTAAGTTGTAGCTGGGATTGTCTTAATGGGGATAATCTGGAGAGTCATCTGATGTACTGGAATGGGCACTTCCCATGGATCAAAGCATGTACTCTAACCCTTAATGAGAAATACACTTTATGTAGGAATGCAGTAAACACTAAGCACAGGTTTTTCATGATTGAGGGGCTCTGTTTAATCTGATTGGTTACTGAGTTGGAGGACCCTCCTTCCTTAGTAAACTATCACAGCCAAATAAAGCTTCTCCACACCCTTTCTTCAGACAGATCCTGTTTGGCTTCTTTGGTTGGAAGTCCAAAGAATGCATATCATTCTATGATGTGATTAAGGCATGTAGCACAGGGGCAGCAGTTTCGGAGTTTAGACTCCAGACATACCACTGGAGCTCAGAGTGGCACCTTCTGTCTCCTGAAAGCTTGTGACAGAAGGTGCACTAGATGAGGAGTCTGGGAAGACCCAGTTTCCAGTCTCAGGCCAGTCACTAATTCGTTGAGTAAGCTTGAGTAAGTCACTGAAACCTGAAACACCTCAATTTCCTCATCTATTAAATGAGAGGATTTGAAATTGAGAGGCATAGCTTCCAAGAATAAGGAGATGTTAGTCCCTCTGTACTCTTCCCTAGCCAGGCTATCTATGGAGCATCATGCTTACTCCTGGGCATCTCTGTTTGGAAGGTAGACTGAAGGGCACTTAGAGAAGGGAATCCAAGATGATGAAGGACTTTGAGTCTATGGCATATGAGGATCATCTGATGGAACTGGTGATTTAGTCTGGGGAACATAAGACTTGGGGAAGACATGATGACTGTCTTCAAGTATTTGAAAAGTTGTCATGTGGATTAGACTTGTTCTTTTAAACCCAGGAGCAGTGAATGGAACTAACAGAGACAAATTTAGTCTTGATATTAAAACAAACAAACCAGAAAGCTCCTAGCAACTAGAGCTGTCAGAAAGGAGAATGGGCTGCCTTGGGAAGTATTGGCCTTCTCCTCATTGGAGAGCTGCAAGAAAAGGCTAGATAACTATTTTTCAGGGATGCTATATGATAAAATGGAAAGATCATTGGTTTTGGAGTCAGAGTAGGTACAGATCCCACCTCTGATCTTTAATCCAGGTATTACTTTCTGAACAAAACACTTAACCTTGTAGGGCCTTAATTTCCTCTTCTATAAAATCAGAAGGTTGGTCTGAATGTCCCCTGGAGTTCCTTTTTGCTCTAGGTCTATGTTTCTATGATTCTTCTGGAGTATGGCGTGACCCAGATAACTGCTGAGGTCCTTTCCCACTCTTACATTCTATTTTTCTGTGCCTTGGTAATGCTTTCCAGATCTGAAGTTCTGTTATTCTGTGGTTCTCAAAGTATGGTCTGACCTCGGGTGGTTCCTAAAACCCTTTCAGGGAGTTTTTGATTCAAAACTATTTTCAGAAGTAAGGATGCAAACATTTATTAAGCAACCATTATGTGCCAAACACTTTTAAGCATTTTACAATTATTATCTCATTTGATCCTCAGAACAACTCTGAGAGGCAGGTGCTTTTATAATCCCTATTTTGCAGTTGAGGAGGCTGAGGCAAACATAAATTACATAACTTGCTTAGGGTCACAGCGCTAGTAAGTATCTGAGGCTAAATTTGAACTTGAGTCTTCCTGACTCCAGTTTTGGTGTTTTATACATTGGGCCACCTAGCTAGTTTGTAATGAAACTAAAATATTTTAATTTCTAATGTAATGAATCTTAATAGATAAAGTCCATCTAAGTAAAAACTCTTGAGGAAGGTTTCAATACCTTTCATTAGTGTAAATGGATCCTGAGATCAAAATGTTTGAGAACCATTGGTTCACTTGAAAAGATCTTGTTTGATCATCCTTATAATTTCTTCTATTGTTCTACAATTTCCCTGATCTCCACTCTCTGAAGGGTGTCATATCCCATAAATATAATCTGGAGTTCTGTATTTCAAATCTCATGGGTAACAGGAATGCCAGTCAGGAGCTGGGTTTGAGGGCTTTAGTGAAATTACTACTGAAGAAGCACTGTAAATTCATAGAAAGTTAGATCTGGAAGAGCCTTTAGAGATCATGGAGTCCAACATCCCCATTTTTCGGTGAAAGAAACCAAGGTCAAGAGAGATGGCATAATTTTCTCTGTACACCCAACTAAGTAGTAGTGTAAGTGGGATTATGATATCCTCATCTGTAAAATGGAAGAGTTGGTCTAGGTCAGCGTTGGTGAACGTTTTCTGAGTTAAAGTGCCCATTGGTCAAATTCTAGCTGTCTGTGAGCCCTTGTATTACTAAAGAGAGTCGAGGGAGGAAGTGCTTGCTTTGGGCAACTGGACAAAGGGGTGGGGCACGCAAAAATGTCTTCAGGCACTGGGAAGAGTGGGGAAAAGTGCAGCCCCCTGAGTGCCAACTCTGCACGCATGCCACATCTTCTCCAACGCTGGTCTAGGTCATCTCAAAGGTCCTTTCCATCTCTAAATTTACTCATTTTATGATTCGGCCTCCTGGGAAAAGTTAGAAATTCAAGTCTCATTTCCCCAAGACTGGCTGCTGATGTTCTTCTCTCAGTGCATAAAACTCTAGGAAAAGAAACTCATTATTGATATTAAAGAAACTAGGGTGAGCCAGCCCAATATAAATGTGTGAAGGATCTCTGGTTTCATTAAAATAGTGAATTCCAGTGTGGGAATTCACTCCACCACCATAGATTTCAATCTTTCTATGAAAGACTTCATAGATAAATCTTCAGGCATTTCTCCAAGGCACTGAAATGTCAAGTTAATTGGGTCACTCGGCTAGAGACAGGGGCTGGATTTGAACACAGAGAATCCTGACTCTAGGTCCAGGATTCTATCCATTGTCATAGCCTATATTTCATTACCTGACTTTTTATTTTTGGCCTTGATCATTCATGTGGGGAACTTGCTAGCTTGGAAATTTCCTCTAATGAAGCAAATTGCAATAGATCAGTGACACAGGGTCCTAGGAAGGTGCCCCAGGGGCCTTGAAAGGTTAATTTACTCACCTATATTAGTAAGTTTTGAACCCAGATCTTTCTGATCCTAGGGCCAATCCTTTCTCTGATGACATGTTTCCTCTATTTAATTCTTATCACATAGATATCTGCCCATTTCTGTGTTTGGAGAATCTTACTTTGTTGTTGTTGGGTTGTTTTTCAGTTGTTTCCAACTCTTCACGACCACATTTGGGGTTTTCTTGGCAAAAACACTAGAGTGGTTTGTCATTCCTTTTCCTGTTCATTTTATAGATGAGGAAATTGAGGCAAACAGGGAAAAGCGACTTGACAAGAGTCATACAACTGGGAAGTTTCAGAGGCCAGATTTGAACTCAGGAAGTTGAGTCTTCCTGATTCCATATCTAGTTCTCTATTCACTACCTTCCCTGGTTACCCTAGAATCATATTCTTTTGTACCGACAAAGAAGTGAAAATTGACAACGTGTCTAAAGATTGGGCCTGAAGATCACAGGGGCATAGATGAAAGGCCAGAAGGAAAGCTGGAGGTCATCTTATCCAAGCCTCTCATTTTTCAGATGAGGAAACTGAGGTGACTTGTTCAAGGTCACATATATAGTAAATAGCAAATCTAGGATTTAAACCCAAGTCACCCAAATGCAGATCAAATGATCTTCCCTCTTCACCATATTCTCATATGGCTCTTTCCCCATATGGGCAAAAAGAGATGCATGGGAGGCCAATGCTTCTGTCCACATGTCGTCACCTCATTTGGCGAGGCTAGTACAGGTGGATGCCCAGGACTGCCAGCAGAGAATTACCTCCTTCAGAATACAGCATGTTTCTAAATTGAGTCCAAAGTTTGAGAGCAAGTAGGTTGATTAATAACATGATAAAGTGCGGTGACCCAGAGGAACAAGTAGATTACAATTGAATTTTTAAAAAAGTAGTCATGTGAAAGACATAACTGATTACAATCCAATCAAGTAAAAGTCCCTTCCAGAAGTCAATGCAATCTCTCTGCTCAGATGAAAGAATTGCATTAGCACTCGATAAATTCTCGCTAAGATTACAGCAGCCTGTAATTTAATGACTTCATATATTATATCAAGCTGGAATGTCCTGATTATAGTTGCTAAATAAAAGTTAGCGTTGGGGCATTTCTCATTCTAGAGGTTGTTCACATTAACCTTTCTCCTGTTTCCTCTGGCTTAACCCCATCATTAACTTTGCCATTTGGGGCTCCCAGCCTTGATCCTGGGCATCTAGACCTCTGCCCCTTCCTTCTCTTCTCTGAAATGTCCTGCCTCCTGCTTCAAGCATCCTGGACACTTGGCCTTCAGGACTGCTTATAAGAACCTCAAGGAATGACTTGTATGTAATGTTGATTCCTTTCCACTTCAGAAAGAGGCTGTCTGTGGGGCATAATTGCTTTCAAGGAGGGGGTACATGCATGAAGGTGTGTTGGATGAGGGCCAACCATGCCCCAGGAGGTCCACCACACAAATATCTGTTTTTTCATGGTATGTGTCTAGCAATAGTGGGTCCCCTATTTCTTGTTCAGTTTTTTTCAAAGTAAGTTTTACTGATATCTTTTATTTTTACATCACAATCATTTTTAGAAATCCTTCCTCTATCCCATCCCCAATCTGAAACCAAAGTGTTCTTTGTATCAAAGAAAGAGAGTTCAGGCTAAAAATACAATGTAGTGACTATGTCTAATAACATCTACAATATTCTGCCCGAGTAATCCATTACCTTCAGGAGGAGATGAGAGACATACATCTCAATACCTTTTCTCAGAAACCATCACTATGTTTTTAGTTCCACAGAATTTGGCTTCTCCTTGGTGATTTTTTGATTTATGTTATTATAGTCATTGTGTTTAGTGTTACTTTGGTTCTATGTTTCTCTATAGTGGTTCATAGAAGTCTTCTCAGGTTTCTCTAAAGTCATCATAATTGTAATTTCTTGCTGCAAGATAACATTCCAGTAACTCATATACTGGTTGATTTACCTATTCCCATTCAATGAGTAACTGCTCTGTTTCCAGTTCTTGGCTATCTCTAAAATGAAGCAATGAATATTTTGGGCTATGTGAGAGCTCTCTTTTGGTCTTTGACTTTTCCTCCTCATTTTTAAAGGGCTCCAATCAGTCTGAGCTTGGTAGTGATTTTCTTAGAAGATACGTACACAAAAAATACAGAGCCAAGACACTCTAGGGCTTATATGACTTCAATCCAATCATTTCTCACTGTCTTATTTTTCTCCCTATAATTTTGTTCATTTCTGGCTTTTTAGATTCACTGGTGCATGTTGTAGCAGACAGCAAGCTTCTTCAACTAGTAATATTCCAGTGGGGTCAGGAATCCCAAGTGATAAGATGTCTCTAGGGCTCTAAGGGATGGGAATATGACTTGTCAGGAATAGGAAATGAGGATGAGAAAATAGCAAAAGTGTAATAAAACTTAAAACAAAAGCAGAGAACAAACCTTAAATAGGGATAACAATGTGTGGAGACTGTCTCAGTCTATGTTATGGATAAAGGCAATAATTACCTGCCAAGGAAAAACAATTAGCAAATGGATGATCTGGGCCCTTATTTTTATTTCGGTCATGAAGTATAATAATTGGTTAGTTTAGGTTGTATCTTGATTATAGGTTCATGAAAATACTGACTCAGCCTGGATCTATGTTGTATGAAATTAAAACATATTATGTCGTTTCAAACCCACTATTTTCTCATGCACATTAATGAAGGATGGTCACCCTAATTAATACTAGCAGTGGACTTCCTACAGGAGAATTGTGTCAACTTAAAATATAGGTTCACAGAAGGATGATGTCAATTGTCCATGCTACAGACAACTTAGCAGAACTTGAGAGCCTTAATAGATATAAAAGCAGAGCCAGGAGCACTTACGCTGGGACAGGCGTCTTCTCCTTGCTGTCCTACCAAGATGTATAGGAAGTCATCCTTCTCCAGATCAAAGACTCCCAAAACAGATACGCCATGGGACCTCATCATAGTGTTCTTCCCTCCTTTACCTCCAGCTGCTCCATAGCCTGAGATGCTACAAAAAGAAAGTCATTTTAATGATAATTCTCAACATCTGTATTACACTTACTACAAATAGCAAATTCATACACATCATTCCCATTCAATGTAATTCTCACCATAACCCTGTGCACTAGGCATTACTAAACCCGTTTTTACAGATGAAGACTTTAAGGGACAGAGAAATTAAGTGAATTGCCTAAGATCATAAAGCTCGTAACTGGGTGGCATGTGTTTGGACAGTGTCTTCATGTCTAAGCAAAGGCTATCAACAGCAATGTTCTGGGAGGGAAGAACAATTAGCAAATTCATAAAATAGATCTATGTCTCTGGACTCCCGATCCGGTGTTCTTTGCGCTGTACCAGGTTGCTTCCCTAAACCCCAAAAATGGGGGGGCAGAGGACAGGGAAGAAGAGAGGCTTTGAAAGAGGTTCTCACGACAGAGAGGGATACTGTGGCCTTCCCAGATCATTGATTTATAGCCTCGTCTCTGTGACATCCCACTCTGGGGCCCCTTCCCCTTCCCGAAATGCGACGGTGCCATGTGCTGAATGGATTGAGTAATTGATGTTTGTAAAGTGTTTTGAAGCTACATCATTTAGTCAGATAGCAAGGAACTGCAAATGGGAGAAAGAGATTTACAGCCATGTTTATGAGCAAAGACTTTTTAAATCAATTGTCCCAGAAGCCTTTCCTTTTAGAAATGTGTATGTGGAAAACAACAAGAAGGAATTCTAATAGAAACGGTCTGGTGGGAAAATGACATTACTTCAGTTGCCTCCCAGGTCATAAAGACGAAGTTAAGCAAGAATAAAAAATAGAACTTAATTCCTGCACCATATAAGAGTGGCCAGATATTAGAATTGTTAGCTTCTATGCTACAAATTCCCCCCGATAGACTAGCTGTCAGGGAGGAGTGATGGCATTATATTTTAAACCCCAGTGTATTGGGATCCAAAGCACTTTTTGAAAAGCATCTGGGAGGAAGTAGCAGGAGACAATTTTACATATGCATGCATGTGCAATGGCTTCCACTCAAGACACTTGGGCTGCTAAGGATCTCAGAGTGAGAGGTGGAAGGGACATCAGGGGCTATTTTGGGGAGGCCAATGGAGGTTTAATGATTTGCCCATGGTCACATAGGTAGTAAATCTGAGAGCAGATGCTTTGATTCTAGAGCCAGTGATCTTAAATGCTTATGATTAAAAAATATTTAGTACTGCAACTCATCAGAGACACCAGGCTCAAATAGGCACATTTGACCATGACAGGCATAAGTTTGACCATCTTGCTCCTCTAGGCAATAAACTCCAGAAACTTCCTCTAACCTCCAAGGCTAAATATAAAATCTCCTGTTAGGTCCTTTATAACCTGGCCCCCTCCGACCTTTCTAGTCTTCTTACATTTTACTCTCTTCCATATATTATATGACCAGTTAACACTGGCCTTCTTGCTGTTGTTCACACAAAACAATTCTCCCGACTCCATGAATTTTTATTGACTGTCTCTCATGCCTTGGACACTCTCCCTCCTCATCCCTACCTGCTGGCTTCCCTGGCTTCCTTTAAGTCTCTGTTAAAAGCCTACTGTGAAGTAGAATTCTTTACTCTATTGTCTATCCTGAGTTAATACTAACTTAAGTACCCCTACTTGGTACTTCACTAGACTGAAGACAGGATTAACTCCCACTTTGTCTACTTTTAAAATTGAATCAACAAAAGATTAAACATTCTACTTAGTAATAGGTGAGAAGCTAGCAAGTTACTTAGAGAATTCGCATCCTTAGAAATTTAATCAAATCAGGAATCTGAATCTTTTTGATGAGAACTTAACCTTCAGAAGGTGAAAAGTCAATCCTACAGACACTACACTGGGTAGTACTAGACAATTTGGAAACTATGCTTGGTCCCTGTGAAGAGGGGAAGGGACAAGAAGTCATCATAAAAAGCAAGCCCTGATGCCTTCAGGGCAGATTGTCTTTGAGAAGATAGTCTGAAGAGACTGTTTTCTGGAGAGAGTCTTAGATAGTCTTCGAGGGCACTTTGCTGGAGACTATGGTCTGGATCACAGGCTTGGCACTTGGCTTCTACTTGGACTCTAACTCTTGGACTACTTTGGGTGAATAAAAGGCTGACCCCCTTTCCTAGCTTCTGGAGAGACCAGCTTCCATCTTGGAGGAGGTCAAGTGGTTACTCACTACCAGCCTTCCTGGTTGAGAGCTAATTAATCTCTGCCTGGATTAAGCAAACCTGGAGCAAAAAATTTAGGTTGATAGGATAGATAACTTCTCTATCCCCCTCACATTTTTCTTCTTTATTGTTTCCTCTCTATTTGTAAATAAATTTCTGACTCAAGCTATAATAAATATTGGTGACCACATAATTTCATATAATCATCATCCAACCATTAATTTTAACTTTTATACTACCTTCTGCAAGAAGTCTTTCCTGGGTCTTCTTAATCTTTGCTCTGAGATGATTGATCTCTAGTTTATCCTACCTATATTTTGCAGGTATTTAGTCATTTGCATATTGTCTTCCCTATTAGATTGTGAGTTCCTTAAAGGAAGAGACTGTTTTTGCATATCTTTTTATTCTTGGACACAGTAGGCATTTAATAAATGCTTGTGACTTAAATTAATTTTCAGACAAAGACTTAAAATATTCCAGTGACAAATGTTAGAAGGATGGTTTCTTTTTAATATGACAGAAAGAGATCTTGGGAACCTGTTTCTATCACTATCTTTTAAAAAACAACAATAACAATAACAAATACTTATGATTATCTGCCAGTCCAGGTGTTAAGAGATATTGTCATTCAGTCATTTTTCAGTTGTGTTTGACTGAGCGACCCCATTTGGGGTTTTCTTGGCAAAGAAATAAGAATAATTTGTCATTTCCTTTTCCAGTTCATTTTATAGATGAGGAAACCGAGGCAAATAGGGTTAAGTGATTTGCCCAAGGTCACACAGCTAGTAAGTATCTGAAGCCAGATTTGAACTTGGGTTTTCCTGACTGCAGGTCAGGCATTCTATCTACTGTGTCACCTAGATGGCCCAAAAGGGGATACAAAGGAGCTATGAAAAGGGACCCTCCCCCCAAGGAGTTTATTAACTAAGCTGAGGCAAAGAAACAGGATTTACGGGTAGGATAAGTAGTATACAGCAGTACACCTTAACTACCAGAGGAGCGGTATAGACAGAAAAGATCAGAAGAGTTCAGAGAAGGAGGGACCATCTCTTAGAGGAGAGAGAACCTGGAATTGGAGTCAGAGGACCAGATTTTTGTTTTGCTCCTTACTCACTGCATGACCCTTGTCTAAGTCACATGGGATTATTATGTGATAGGATCAGAGCCTTAGAGGTGGAAGGAGGTCATCTATCTAGCCCAGGCTCCCTCTTTGGCTGTCAAAGGAATGGGTTGAACTATACTTGACTTTGCCAGAATCCCAGCTGCTAAGGGAGGTTGAAGCTGGCAGGTCTCATAAGCTCGTGAGTTCTGAGTTTCAGTATGCTGATAAGGTATTTGTCCTAAGTTCAGCATCAATAGGGCAGCTAGGTGGTGCAGTAGAGAGAATACTGTGCTCAGAGTCAGGAAGACTCATATTCCTGAGTTCAAATGTGACCTTAGACACTTCCTAGCTGTGTGATCCTAGGCAAGTCAGTTAACCCTGTTTGCCTCAGTTTCCTTATGTATAAAATGAGCTGGAGAAGGAAATGGCAAGCCATTCTAGTATCTTTGTCAAGAAAACCCCAAACAGACATGACTGAAAACGACTGAACAACAGCATCAATAGAGTGGGTGTCCAGAAGCAGGGCCTTCTAATGAAGGGTGAACTGACCAGTGTAGGAAATGGAGCAGGCTCCTGTGATGAGACCTTCCGTTCTAGGCTGGGTGAATTAGGGAGATGGGGAGGAAAAAAAGTATGGAAATGTGTTTTGTGTGATTATACATGTATAACCCAGATTGAACTGCTTTCCAGCTCTGAGAGGGGGAAGGGAAGGGAGAAAGGAAGACAGTTTGGATCATATAACTTTGGAAAACTTATGTGGGACTCTGTTATTACATGTCATTGGTAAAATAAATAAGTAAATTATATTAAAAAAAGAACTAGAAGATCTCTAAAGTGCCTTTCACCTCTAAGCCTATAAAAATAACTTATTTATAGGAATTTTAAGCTTGGCAAAACACTCACGATGCTCTAATCCTAGGGCAGTTGGGAGAGGCTTCATGAGGGGCTTGAAGAAGGTTAGTAATTAGACAAAAGGGCAGGGGTAGGGTGTGTGTATACCATTTGGGGAGGGATGGGAAGAAGAATGCTTGAGGAAGTTGAACAGACAATCTGTGGAGGAGAATGAGACAAGATAATCTTAGAAAGGTCAGTTTTGTTGTTGTTAATTAGTCATTTCAGTCATGGCTGACTCTTCATGACCCCATTTGGGATCTTCTTGGCAAAGATATTGGAGTGGTTTGTCATTTCTTTCTCATTTTACAGATGAGGAACAGAGGCCAGCAAGCTTAAGTGACTTGTCCAGAGTCACACAGCCACCAAGCGTCTGAAGCTGGTTTTGAACTCATGAAGGGAATCGTCCAGTACTCCATCCACTGGGCCACCTAGCTGCCCCTGAGCTCAGTTTGGGGGCTGCTACGTTTCAAACACGGCACTGGGATGTAGACCCTGGATTGGAGCATGTACAAACTCTAAAATAATTCTCCCTCCCCAGAGAGATCAGCCTCCTTTGCAGTATATTGAGTCGAGTTTTTAGAGACAAGGAAAATTTGGAAGAATTTCAGAAAATCATCGATACGATTAAAAGGTTGGGAAAAAGGATATATAATGAAAGGTTAAAGGAACCCAGATCATTTAGCCTGAAGAGGGGAACACTGGGAAGGGTGCCCTGATTATGGTTTCCAAGTGCAATATGGATAAAATGCAATGATAATACAGAAGATGGTGGCCAGCTGTGCTCCACATCCATTGAGACCTCCCATGCAGCTGCTCCATATTTTTGGTGCCATGTAGATCTGTGTGAAAAATTCATTTCGGACCCAAAGATACAGTTTGCTTGTAAGTGCTCCTGTCATGTAGATAAAGTCACAGTCCTGTTGGGTCTACACTTGTCTCTGTGATGACTTGGAAACAACATTCCTTCTCCCCCTCCCTCTCTCCTTGAATAATATTTGCATAGATTTGCATGCATTAAGAATCATCCTGAACTCTCTCATAGATTTAAATTGAGCCAAAAATGGTTCTATTTTACAAGTTGCTCATGCCTAAATATTTTCCCTCTCTGAGTATTTTTCCCCACCTCTGGCTGCCAAGCCTTGGCTTAACTCTCATTTCTAAGTGCTTTGTTGACTAGGTCTTTGGCCAGGAGTTCAGCTATTCAGATAGAGCAAAGCATTCAGCTGTAGCTCTGAATTTTTTTTACTTGGGACAAATTCAGTTGAGGTGGTGGTACTTCGGGGCATGATATCAGGAATTCCTTCTTGCCTTCACCACTTGGCCACCGGGACGCCTAGTGGCTGAGCTATCCTTTTCCTAGGATGATAGAGAGAAGGTAGAACGTTTGCCCTAATGGGTCTAGTGCCCTGAAGTGTCCCCTTTAATTAGATCAAAAGAGGCACTTAGGTGGCTTAGTGGATAGAGCTTTGAGGCTGGAGTCAGGAGGACTCACCTCAGTCTCAGATCC
Source organism: Gracilinanus agilis (assembly GCF_016433145.1). Lineage (NCBI taxonomy): Eukaryota > Metazoa > Chordata > Mammalia > Didelphimorphia > Didelphidae > Gracilinanus > Gracilinanus agilis. The sequence continues at coordinate 229,349,283 of NC_058131.1, read as the reverse complement.
TTCCTAGTTGTGTGACCCTGGGCAAGCCACTTAAGTCTGTTTGCCTCAGTTTCCTCATCTGTAAAATGAGCTGGAGAAGGAAATGGTAAACCACTCCAATATCTTTGCCAAGAAAATCCCAAATGGAGTCATGAAGAATAAGATAGACTGAAATGACCCAACAACAAAAAAGCTCCTATCAGAATATGTTGGGAGAAATACCTCCTTTCCTGAAAATGTCTTTCCTGAGGGGAATTAGAGAAACCCCCGAGGGATGAAGCTGCCCCCTCCCCTCCTACTAGCACCCAGGGCTACTGTCCTAGTTCTGCCTCTGACTGTTCTGTGGGGATCCTAATAATAGGAGAAGTAGAGACCAATGCTGATTTGCTCATATTGGAGTCAGTCAAATATTCCTAATGTGCAAATCTTACAGAAGAACCAGACTGGTCTCATGAAGAGTGAATAGGTGAGTACTTGGAGAATCAGAGATCTGGAGATGGGAGGAACCTTAAAGACTGCCCAGCCAGACCTTCACATTTTACAGTTTTAAAGCTTCCCAGAGAAGTGAAGTGAATTTCCCAGGGTCACAAGAGTAAAAGGAGGTAGTAGAGGCAGAACCTGAACCTAGTCCTATTGCTCTAATCCCAGTGCTCTTGTTACATACATCATGTCATAAGTCTCTATTGGTGTGATATCAGAGACCCTGGGAAGTCTCCTTTTCCTTTTCATGTCTTTGTGTTGTTCAGTTATTTTCAGTTGAGTCTAACTTTGTGACCCCATTTGGGGTTTGCTTGGCAGAAATGCTTGAGTGGTTTGTCTTTTCTTTCTCCAGCTCATTTTACAGATGAGGAAACTGAGGCAAACGGTGAATGACTTGCCCAGGGTCACAGCTATTAAGTATCTGAGACCAGATTTGAACTCAGGAAGATCTTCTTGTTTTGCATCATTCCATCATTAGCTAAACAATGCCCAAATTTCCAAAATTATGCATTTATTACTTTGTCTCGAAGCTAGTATAGCCAGATTATCAAGCACATGGAAGGGAGTAGCAATGCACAAGATGCTGACTCCCTTCCATATTTATATACTCTGGCTTTGCTGGCCCCCTTATTGTTCCTCATATCTGAAGCTCCATTTTCCATCTTGGGGCTTTTTTATTTCCCCCACCCCCATGCTTTTACTATTCTCTCTCCTCCCCTCTGCCTAGAATACTTAGATTCCTTTAAGATATAACTCAAAGCCGCTTTCCACAGAAAGGAAAAAGCAATTAATTGGTTACTATGTGCTTAATAGTTGAGGAAACTGAGGCAAATGGAGTTAAGACTTGCCCAGGGTCATTCATCTAGAAAGTGTCTGAGGCTGAATTTGAATTCAAGTCTTCCTGAATCCAAGCCCAGAGTTCTATATACAGTCTACTTTCATATTCAATGCCTTCTGCCCTAAAAGGTCCTTATACTCTGAGAACATCTTGGATACATCTATGTGCATATGTGCTATTTTCCCCATTAGATTAGAACTTTTTGAAGGCTTGGACTGATTTTGCTTTATTTATTTCCGGTGTGGTCCAGACTGGCACATTCTAAACAAAACCTTAATGAGGGACAGATTAATGAATCCTATGACCTCCAAGGTCCCTTTAGCTCTAAGTCTACACTCCTGTGTTCTGGCTCAGTCTTCAGGACACCATGATGTGTCCTGTCCAGTTGGATTGTTGGATCTGGAGAGCTGGAGAGGGAAGCTCTGATTTAGAATCTTCACTTCTTTGTTGTGTGATCTTGGAGATGTTACTTCACTTTCCGATAATCTGTTGGGGGAGAGGTGGAGGTGGGAAGAGGAACACTATGGAAGGGGGCAGGGACAGTTGCAAAATCTTTGAGAAGGGAAAAGAACACACAAATAGAAGACTGGGTATAGGAAAGGAAGTCCAAGTTTACCCAATCCCCGGCTATAGGGGAAGATGGGAGAACAACATGGACACAGTTGGGTCCTTTGTTTCCCAAGTCTGAATTTGATGAACAGATAGATACACACGAGCCACATTTGAGTAACTGCTGTAACAGCATGCCTGATGCTTCTTCCCAATCACTCGTAAATCAGTTATTGTTGACGATTGACCAAAAACAAAAAATTAATTCGCCTGTCATTCATGAGAGAAATGTAATGTACGCATTCCAATTTATTAGTGATTATAAGACATTTTATCTGACATTGCTCTGTATTTGTTGCTTTTTTGGCTGTATCTCATCTTTCCCACAGGTTGGACGGGTAATAGGTTTTAGTTTTGTATTAATGACAATAGGTGATTATTCCCTGATTCAGTTGCTGTCTTGTTATTTTTTCTTTCCTTTCCTTTTTTTTTCCTTTTTTTAATGAAGGAAGAGTAACAATTCAAGGAGTGCCTGCTGAACTCCAAAGCTTCTGATCTCCCTGCAGGGGGGATGCTGAGACTGTCTCAGTGAAACACCTGGGAGGTGGTTGGTGGTGGTATGGGAGGAGGAAAGAAATAGCTTTTCTTTCTCTTCCTTCCTTCCTTCCTTCCTTCCTTCCTTCCTTCCTTCCTTCCTTCCTTCCTTCCTTCCTTCCTTCCTTCCTTCTTCTCTTTCTTTCTTTCTCTCTTTCCTTTCTCTCTTTTTTTTCTTTGTAGGACTTGACACATAGTAGATGCTTAATAAATTTCTTGATAATGACACATGTAAAACTCAGTGGAATTGTGCATTGGCTATGGGAGTGGGTGGGGGAAGGGGAGGGATAGGACATGAATTCTGTAACCATGGGAAAATGTTCTAAATTAATTAATTAAATAAAAATTTCAAAATTAAAAAAAAATTCCCTGATAGCCTTAAAGTTCCATGAAACACTTGGAAATTCTTCATGGTTGGGACTGTGCATGAGTATCATACATGGATAAGTAGAAACATCATTGGAATTAGCTCTAGTAATTCTGATTTATTGTGGTTCCAATGCCCTTTAGATGTGAGACTCTGAACAAGACTCTTATCATCTTTGAATTTCATTCTCTATCACTAGGAGGGATGATGACAATAAACATTTATTAAGTAACTACTATGTGCCAGGTATTGTGCAAATATTATCTCATTTCAAATTTATAAATTAGAAATTTTAAAAATTCACCATTTACAAATATTACACCATTTCATCCTTATGACAACCTTCCTCATTCACAAAAGAGAAAACAGAAGCAGACAGGTTAAGTAACTTTCCCAGAATCTGGATTTGAACTTGGGTCATCCTGACTCTAAACCCAGCACTCTTAATCCATTGTACCAGGTAGACACCTCATTGAACAAAGCCCCTCCTGCTATTCATATACATGAGACAGAAACATATGAGATATGACAATACTGTTAGGTGGATTTTGGACTGTTTGAATTGCAGATCAAAAGAGTACCCTTTAATATACTCCGACAATCCTTCAATAGCTATGAAGTAAGTAAGTGCCTACTAAGTATAAGGCTCTTTGCTAGGCCCTGGGGTGCAATGAGAAAAATGAAGTATTCCTTACCCTCAAGGAACTTAGAGGATGCCAACTTGGAAAGGATGGTGGTAGAATAGGAGAGCAGGGGACTGTCTAGCTTTTCTTTGCAACCCCATCAACTTGGCACAGTGCTTTGCCCATAGTAAGTGCTTAATTGATGCTTTCCACCCCCCATTCATTCATTCATTCATTCATTTGTAGTCATTAATGGCTCAGTGTGAATTTGGAAGGTCTCCACCAAAGGGCCCCAGGGATCCAGGATTTGTCCTGTGCTGTTTAACATTTTATCAGTGACTTGGACAGGCTTATCAAGTCTGCACAAGACAGGAATAGGGAGGGAGAGCTAACACATAGGATGATGATAGAAATAGGATAAAAAAGATCTTGACAGGAGAGTATGCTAGGCCAAAACAAATAAAATGAAATGGAATACGGATCAGTCAGTCGAGAGCCATTTGCTACTATATGCTAGGCACTGTGCTTGAATATAAAGAATATAAAGAGGGACAGCTAGGGAGCTTAGTGGATTGAGAGCCAGGTCCAGAGAGGGGAGGTCTTGGGTTCAAATCTGGTCTTAGACACTTCCTAGCTGGGTGACCCTGGGCAAGTCACTTAATCTCCATTGCTTAGCCCTTACTGCTCTTCTGCCTTGGAACCAATATACAGTACTGATTCCAAGGTAGAAGACAAGGGTTAAAAAAAAGCATATAAGGGCAAAAACTGACAATTCTTGTCTTCAAGGAGTTTATATTCTATTAAGAGAAACAAAACCCTATAAGGAAATAAAAAATATGTTTATATTTTAATATAAATGTATATTATATATTATTAAAAACAAATATTGATATATTATACTTCAAATATATGTTCATACATATTTAAAATCTATATACCTATGCACAACCAAAGCAAATACAAGGTAATTTAGGTTTGGGGCAAGGGAGAAAAAAATGTGAGAAGCTGGAAAGGTTGGGAAAGGCCTCTGTACTTGATTAAAAAAAATAAATTTCCTAAGTTCAAGGCAGAGTAAGCATAGCTTGAGGGCAGTTTGGCTGAGAAAAATCTGGGAGTGTTTTGTGGACCACAATCTCAATAGGTGCCAACAGATTGATGCAGTGGCCAAAAAAAGCAAAAGCTATCTGAGGCTACTTGAAGAGAAGCAGGGAGTGTAGGGATAAGAAGGCCACAGTCGTCTTGGATGCTCCCCAGACCAGACTCTCTCTGCTGGAGGTTTGAGTGCATATTTGAGGGAGGGATAGGGGAAAACTTCATAATGTCTAAAGAAAAGATCGGCAACCAGGATGGTGAAGGGCCTCAAGATAATGGCATCAGAGCACCAAACTGAATTCCCTTTTAAAGAAAGTCTGAGGAAAGGGAGGTTGTTAATCAATATTGCTATAGGAGTTGGAGATATTTCTTCAGAAAAAGAGAAAATAGTGTGGATGTGATAGCTAGAGCATTTGAAGGGCTCTATGTGGAAGAAGGGATAGATTTGTTCTTCGCTACTTTTTATAAAAAAAAAAAAACAAAAAAAAAAACCCTGTTACTTTCCACCTTAGAATCAATACTGTGTGTTGGTTCTAAGGCAGAAGTGTGGTAAGGGCTAGGCAATGGGGGTTAAGTGGCTTGCCAAGGGTCACACAGTTAGGAAGTGTCTGAGGTTAGATTCGATCCTAGGATTTGTCTCTAGCTCTGGTTCTCAAGCCACTGAGCTACCCATCTACCCCATTCTTAGCTACTTCTGCAGAAGGGCAGCTAGGGGGTATAGTGGATAGACTACCAGGTCTGAGTAAGGAAGACTCATCTTCCCAAGTTCAAATAAAGCATCAGACACTTACTAGCTATATGATCCTGGGTAAGTCACTTAACCCTATTTGCCTTAGTTTCATCATTTGTAAGGAAATGACAAACCATTCCAGTATCTTTGCCAAGAAAACTGTAACTAGGATCATTAAGAGTTGGACATGACTAAAATGAGTGAACAACAACAATTTCTGCAGAAGGCACACCTAGGATAACTAGTTCTACAAATAGGATGCTTTGGTTAGTCAGTCATCATCATATGTGTCAGGTACTGGGAATATAAAGAAAGGCCAAAGACAATTTCTGTTCTTGAGAAATATATATTTTAATGGGGGAGGTGACATGCAAACAATAATGTATTATCAAGATAGATACAGGATAAACTGGAGATAATCAACAGAGAGAAGGCACTAGGGAAAGAGTATATTCTCCCTTCAAGTAAAAGGGACTTCACACAAAAGTAGGATGACTACATATGCAGATTGTTATTGTTGTGATCATTTTTAAGGTATACATTGTGCTGGATGACCTCTGAGGACCTTGCCAGTTCCAAGATTCCATGACCTCTAAGATAGCATCATATTAGCACAATCTACCTCACAGGGATGTTGTAAGGAAAATCTTTGCAAACCTTAACTGTGGGTTTGGATATAGGAAGTGGCAGAGAGAAGAATTAGGAGCAGTGGGTGAGGGGGTACATACAAGAGACCTCTCCTTGAATTCCCAGATGCACCTCCATTCTTCTTCTTTATTTAAAAAAATTCATTTGTGTGTTACATCATTACTCCCAGGTATCTCCTACTCTCCCAACCTTCCCCACACTAGAGAAGACATCATTTAACAGAAAGATATATGCATATACAAAACTATATCTGGGTTATTTCCATCCATCAGCTCCTTCTCTGAAGGTGGACATACACTAGTCATTCTTTTAATCAGTCCCCCTATTCTCCACTCTTATTTTACTTCCCTTCTGACCCCTTCCCTTCTTATTCCCTTCTATTTTTTCTTTAAGGCCTATTAAATTCCCTCTCTCCTCTCTTTCCCTCCCTTTTGGTACTCCCTGCCTCCTCCCTCCTTGGTTTTTCCCTCTCAACTTCCCTGTAGGGTAAGATAGAACTCTATACCCCAATGGATGTAGATGCTCTTCCTTCTCAGAACTGATTCCACTGAGAGTAAGGTTTAAGTATTATCTATTAGCACTTTCTTTCTCTCCTTCTTATAATAGTATTCTTCCCCTCATCCTCCTATGTTCCTCTTTATGTGGTATAATTTATCCTATTTTTCTTCTTCCTTCAAGTTTCTCTTGGTGCCATCTTCTATTCTCCCCTCCCCCTTTTTTACATATCATCTTAAACAACTTAGTACCCCAACCTCTACCTATGAATAATTCTTCTATCTACTATGATAGTGAAGATAATTTTTGAGAGTTACAAATATCATTTTCCCATAGAGGAATATAAACAATTTGACCTTTCTGAAACCCTTAAAGTTTCCCCCCCACTCTTTCCTGTTTAGCTTTTCATGTTTCTCTTGAATTTTGTATTTGGACATCAAATTTTCCATTTAGGAATACTTGGAAATCTTCTATTTTGTTAAATGCCCATACTTTTCCCTGGAAGTATATAATCAGTTTTGATGGTAGGTAATCTTTGGTTGTAGACCCAATTCTCTTGCCTTTCTGAATATCATATTCCAAGTCTTGCGGTCTTTTAGTGTAGAGGCTCCTTGATATCCGAATTGCCTCTTTCTGGCTTCTTGCATTATTTTCTCCTTGGCTTGGAAACTCTTGAACTTGGTGATTACATTTCTGGGGGTTGTCTTTTGAGGATTTAATGTAGAAGGTGATCTATGGGCTTTTTCAATGTCTATTTTGCCCTCTTGTTCAAGAATATCAGGTCAGTTTTCTTGGATAATTTCTTATAATATGTCAAGATTTCTGCTTATTTCCAGGTTTTCAGATAGACCAATGATTCTCAAATTATTTCTCCTGGACCTGTTTTCCAGCTCAGTTGTTTTTTCAATGAGATACTTCGTGTTTCCTTCTATTTTTTCGTATTTTTGATTTTGCTTTATTAATTCTTGCTGTCTTATAATATCATTAGCTTCTATTTGCCCAATTCTAGTATTTAAAGACTGGTTTTCATCTATGATCTTTTGATTTTGCTTTTCATGGCTTCCAGCAGGTCAATTCTGGTCTCCAATTTGCTTATTATTTCATGTGATTTCTGTGTTTCTTTTTCCAAGTGGGAGATTCTATCTTTTAAACTGTTATTTTTAAAAAAATTTACTTGCATTTCTATTTCCCATTTTTCTTCCCAAATTTCTTCTGTCTTTCTCACTTGGTTCTCAGACTACATTTTGAGTTCCTCAAGGTCTTGTGACCAATTTCCATTTTTTTTTGGAAAGTTTGGATGTGTTTGCTTGTTTGTCACTCTTTGCTGTCACCTCTGTACGTTGCTCCTTTTCTCCAAAATAGTTATTCAATGTCAGAGGCTTTCTCTGTTATATCTTATTTCTTTTGGTACTTGTGGATTGTAGTTCTTGGGTGTTGGTAGCCATTGCTGTGTTAGTTTTATATTCTCTTCTCAGGAAGAAATTTGAGTGAGGAGGGCAGGTGGTTCTCGGTGTAGAGAGCTACAGAGCAGTTTTTGCCCTGAGGCTATTTTTCCTGTTTCTGAGGCTTCTGCTGTGGGCAGCCAGGCTCTATGCTATCTCTGCTCCTCTGCTCTGTGCTCCTCAGCCTCGGGTCCTAAGTCTCACTGTTAAAGTCTTGCACTGTCCTCAGGAGTAAGACTGTGGTGCCTTCAGCCAGCCCCTAGAATTTAGAGATTGACCTGGCCCTTGCTCTGACTCTGGCGAGATAGGTGGTGTAGGGGAGGAGTTATCAGATTGTACTTTGGTAATTGTACCCCCTTTTAGGATGGAAATGCCCAAACCCTGCCTACCTTTAAGGCTGTGCTCCAAGACAGAGCCCCTTTACTCATCTGATTTTGATTTTTGTCTTTTTGAGATGCTTTGTTGTGATTGGTAGTAGGGAGAGTCATGAAGTTCCTTCTACTCCATGGCTCAGAAGTCCACACTAGTTATTCTTAGTCCAGAAGTCCACACCAGTCATTCTTAAAACAATACTCCTTTCCAAGGACATTCCTGGGGAAATGGAATCCCTGTTCTCCCACTGCTTCCTGAATGCCCTACTTGTGGTCAAGATGGAAGAGAAATAAGGAACTTGGTGGAAATCATTTCTAACTGGAGAGTCCAATGAATGAATCCCAAACTGAAAGAAAGGTTTACATTTGAATGTGGTCCTTGCCAGAAAGATGGTTTTCTACTATGTGGATCAGTATAGTCTTGGGGTATCTAGGTTCCCAGCTGGTATAGGCTAGACAGTACCAATTGCTCAGGTTTATTATCAATCCATTAAATCCATCTCCCTGCAGATTAGAGCATGGATTAACCAGAGAGGGGAGGCTCTGTAGGTTTTTAGGGAGAGTGAGTTATTTGGCTTCACTACATTTCCACCCCCTCCACAGGAGAATAAGATGCATAGTTTTCTTTCCTTCATGGCTCTAGTGGTTGTATCATTGCCTTCTCTCTTCCATGAGGCTGGAATGGGAAATAGACTGGATGATGACTTATTAGTAGGTTCTTGATAAAGCCTTGTGGACTGACTGATACCTCTCTACAGGGATCTGAGTGCTTGTATAAGTCTTGGAGATTACCAATTGTTTTATTTTTGTCTTTGTATCCCAATGGTTAGCACAAAGCCTGACACATAGCAGAAATGTCATAAATCTTTTTGTTGGAGTAACCAAATAGAGGGCTCATGCCCACTTTCAGCTTGTAGATAGTTCTCTCCTTTGAGGTCATTTTTGGCTTGGTATCTCTAGCACCTGGCACATAGGATTATAGATTTGGAGCTAGAAGGGATTCAGGGAGCCAGGTGGTACAGTGGATAGAACTCTAGACTCAGAGTAAGGAAGACATGAATTCAAGCCTAGCCTTAGACACTTGCCAGCATTACGACCCTGTGCTAGTAACTTAACCTCTTTCAGCCTTAGTTTCCTCATTTGCAAAATGGGGATAACAATAGTACCTCTCTCCCAGGGTTATTGTGAGGATTGTGTGAAATAACAGAAATAGAATTAGGGTTTGCAAAAATGAAAGTGCTAGATAAATGCTTTCCATTAATTAGCAAGTTCAACACTTTTATTTTATAGAGGGGCAACTGAGGCTAAAATATGTTAGGCTAGTAAGTATCTGAGGCACAATTCAGGTCTTCCTGATTCTAATAACTGTACTTTATCTACCACACCATATAGCAAATGCTTAACAACTGCTTACTGAATTGAAGCAAATTGAATTCTCTTTTTAAGAGAGAATGGACCAAAGGTGGCCTGTCGATATCACTCTAGGAATTTGTTATCCCCTCCCAGCTTTCTCCAGGTTCACAGAAGGACTTCCTAAAGGGGGTCCCTAGCAGAGATGCCCTACTGCATACCTAGCGGGTGTGTGCTGAGGGCCAATCACTCTCTTCCTTCTCCTTTCTCCTCCTGGGCCCACCAGGCTGTTCCACAAGGCTCAGACTTTCTCATCCGGGAAGAGGGAAGGAGGGAGGGTTGGAGTGGCAAGCACAGGAGAGTTTGTTGGTAGCCAAGGGCCAGGCCAATGCAAATACTGTCTTCGGAACACAATTCCCAAGAGACGGCCTGGTGTCATTTGGGTTACTAACTTAATTGCAACCAAACTTCATTACCACACTACCATATAGAATGCCTTCCTAAAAGCACTCACTCCAGCAATAGCAGCCCTATAAATGCACTTATCCTTTGGTCCCAAGAGTGGGGCAGTTCTGCCATGAAAACATTTAGCAGAGAAAAAACAAAACAAACAAAACTACTCCCCTCATCCTTTCTTTCCCAGAGGACTTAAATGACTAGAGTAAGGGAGGGGAGTGGAATTACTCAGTGCTCTATTGCTCCTTGTTGCAAGGATAGAAAGATAGATTTAATATTCAGTCCAACCCCCTCATTTTACAGAAAGGAAAATGGAGACACAGGGAAGTGAAATAATTTAGGATCAGAAATCTAGAGCAAGAGAGGATTTCAGAGGCCAGCCAGTTTAACCCTTTATTTTACCGATGAGTCTAAATACAAATGAATATTTTACCATTGATGGCTCGTGGAAGTTAGGTAATTTTTGCTTAAGGTTACCCAAGTAGTATCAGAAGTGAAATCTGAACACAGACTCTGCTTTAGAACTCAGTATACTTTCAATTTCTCTCTTGATAGATTGTAAAGTTCTTTTTTTAAGGGTAAGGACTTGTCTTAATCATCTCTGAATGTTTTGTAGACACCAAGATGCTGATTTTTAAATCCCCTGTACCCCATCCCATCATGCCACCAGCTTGGCCCCTGTAGCCACCACATTCAAGGAAGCAAATTCTTCAGAGAAGAGGCCTGCCATCTGTACTACCACAACTAAATGAAGAACTGCCACCACCACTGGGGCAAGTAAGTCCCAGTAGTCTACATGAAGCAAGTACCTTGTATAATGCAGGGTGGCAGCAAAAGCCCTTGCTTTTGCAAACCAACTGTAAAAGTTTGTCAGTTAGAAAGATTTAGAATGTTGAACAAGCTTGGGGGCCGGGCTCACTGGAAAACTGTTAGAGCTAGGCTATAAATAGCCCTGAAGTACCAACTGAAAGGGCCTTTTGCCTTTGGGGCATTTTGGGACCTGGGCTGTTCTTTCCAGATCTCTCCCTGACCTCTCCATTACATCCTGCTATTTTCCCTGGATATCCCTATTGGGCCCTGGGAGGAAGGGTGGTTTGGTGGTTAGACATCATGGTTTTAGCTTCTTAAGGTGGAAAGGAAAAACTAAATCAAGCCATCCCCTTATTTAGTGATCTAATAAATTCTTTTACCTCAGAGCAGTGAAACCTTTCCTGACTGGGAGAGCCAGCCTCTCTCAGTCAGACCCTCTCCTGTGTCCCTTCCCCGAGCACGAGCTTTCTCCCTAGCAGCAGTTACAAAACCCTCAAACCCCTTTTCCCTCTGCTTACCCCTGACATCAATAAATCCCCTTTGATATCTACACAAAAGCCTCTGGTGAATCATTATACTTGATATTAGGGCAAAGGTTGAGGACAGAAGGAATAACTTTACTTTTATTTCTTGAGGGCAAACCTGGGCATCCATTTTGGGCTGAACATCTCCTGAACATCTATGACTACTACAAATGGTGTGCTCTGACCCTAGCTGAGTGCATTTGCTTCATCCCAACAGCCATAGTTATAATCTTGACAATCTGGCAATTCCTTGTGGTCTCAAAAATGTTTTCATTCACTTGTGGCAATGGTTTGGCTCAAATACAATACCTAAAAAAGATACTGACTCTGGGGAACTTGTAGACAACATCAGACTGCTCTTTCAAGTGCTAAAGCAGATAAGGGAAGGAAAGGAACTGGACAAACACACAATTCTCTAGCTGGAGATTGTGGAGTCCAAGTATCTAGGCAATAATAACACCAACAAAACAACACCTATGGCTAATGACAACCAAACCTTTATCTAAACCATCTGCAGAATTCACAGTTAAAATTTTCCCAATCATAGATAGAATAATTATATAACCTGGAGAAGGGGTGGTACATGTAAAGACCTACAAAGCTTTTACCCCAACTGACATGGAGGTGCTGAAAAGATGTTTTCCAAAGTTCTTCCAGCATCCTTTCAAGAGCATTAAAGAATTTAAAAGAGTCTTTACACTGTTCAATCTGAGCTTCAATGATGTGGAATTTCTTTTAGGGGAATTTTACTCTCCCTCAGAAAAGGAAAAATTCCTAGCTGAAACTCGATCAAACCCCATTGGTCATTGGCCCACCAGGACTTAGATTTTACACAATATGCTAATCTTAGATACCTAATGCAATGCAGGACTGATTTGTTAGAAGTGATGCGTATACATGGTAAAAGACCAAATTAGTGGTAAAAGTTCAGTCTACCTGAAGCACCAGGGCAACTTGAGAGAGATAAAGGAAGTAGAGTGTCCTAGGTGGCACGTTCACCGCTCTTCTTGGAGCCCTGTGGAGATAGCCTAGGATCTCTAAGCCAACAGATTCAGCAAGAGTTGGGTAGCCCCACTACCCAACTGATTCCTGTCTCTGCAACCCCACCCCAGCCATTATTGAAGGGGTACAATCCTCATGGAGATGTGACCAGAAAACTATCTCTAATGCAGGAGTTGTAGGATCTCCCAAACTCCTCAGCAGCCACAGCTACCAAAGACCCAGAAAAAGAAAGTTCTCAACTCCAGAGTTTTTGGCACCCCTACCTGTTTAACATCAGAAATAGCTCTGGTTTTGCCAGTGAAAAAGATTTTAAAGAAGATGTAGTACTATGCCCTTGGCCACTGTGGCCTAAGGCTCTTTGGACTTTTCCATCTGACTTTCTGCTGAAATAATAAAGCAAGACATTCCCTACTCTCGAGATGCTCATATTCTAATACATCATGTCTCTTTTAGAATGTGAATTCCTTGAGAGTAGGGATTGTCCTACATTTTTATTCACATCTCTGGAACTCAGCACAGTGCTTTGCACATAGCATGCACTTAGTAGATGATTTTTTATTTGTTCAATAAGTATTTATATAATTGAATTGATTTGCAAACTGTTCTCTGTAGTTCCTATTCAACTTACTGGAGTGACTTATTGGAGTGACTATTCAGCTTACTGGATCACAGATTTAGATTAGAATTCTAAAGAACCTTAAAGACCCTCCAGTCCAACCCCTTCATTTTACAAACAAGAAACCCAAACCTCAAGGAAGTTAAATAACTTGCCCAAAGATATGCAGGTTGGTGTCAGAGGCTATTCCCCAAGTCTTACATTCTTTCCACATTACTTAATCAGAGTTAGATTGTGTAAGACGTTGGACTATTCGAACTTCTACCAAATTGTTTTCCAGTTTTCCTAGCAGTTTTTGTCAAATAGTGAGTTCTTGTCCCAGAAGCTTGGATCTTTGGGTTTACCAAACACAGGTTTTCTATTGTGTATTGGGTACCTAATCTATATTTCACTCATCTATTTACTCTCTATAGAGTACAGAAATACCACACTGAAGGTGTTGTTGCCTTTGTCAATAAAGTAAAAATAATAAATATCCAATTCCCTCTGTAACAGGGTTGATGGAGCACTTGTTCAGCTAGAGTGCTGCACGCCCATTCCTGGTACACTTTCAGTAAGCATCTATTAAATACATCAGGTAATGGCAAAGCTAGAGTTAGGATCCAGGTACCTTGGCCCAATCTGCAATGCCAATCAAGCTAGGGAAAGAAATCGGGAGAAGGGAGTTCGGCAAAACTGTTAACTCCACAGGGGTGATTGATGTATATTCTTATGCCCTTATAATTGAATCAGAGTGGGGGATCAGATAAGAGAGAATAGCAGGAAGCTGGGGTGGCAGGTTCAGGGAAAGTCCAGTGGATGGTAGAGCCTCGCATACTGGGTAGAATAACTTGAATGTAAGCTCCTTGAGGGAAGGGACTATTTTTTTTACTTGTGTATTTGTGACCCACTGTTTAATGTGATGACTAGGCTATCTTATGTTGTTACAGAGAACATGCTGGGCAACTAGGTGGTGCAATGGATAGAGTGTTGGGTCTGGCCTCAAGAGGACCTGAGTTCAATTTTGGTCTCAGGTACTTACTAGTTCTGTGACCTTGGGTAAGTAATGCACCTTGTTAGACTCAGTTTCCTCAACTGTAAAATGAGCTAGAGAAGGAAATGGCAAACCACTCCAAAGTCTTTGCCAGGAAAACTCCAAATGGGGTCATAGAGAGTCAGACATGACTGAAAAAATTCAACGACAATGACTGAAGCCTAACTGGGTTACCTGGCACTGAGGTCCACTGAAATGGTCCCTGGCTGTGGAGTCAGAAGTCCTGGATACAAAATCTACCTTTGATACTTACTACCTGTATGATGTTGGAGAAGTCATTTAACCATTTTTTGTTTGTTTGTTTCCTCATCTGTAAAATGAAGGGGTTGGATTTTTTGGCTCCTCAGACTCTTTGGAACTTGAGGTCTATGATCTAAAGCAGTGATTCCCAAAGTGGGTGCCACCACCCCCTGGTGGGTGCTGCAGTGATCCAGGGGGGCGGTGATGGTCACAGGCGCATTTTTATCTTTCCTATAAATTACTATTAAAATTTAAAAAATTAATTTCCAGGGGCACTAAGTAATATTTTTTTCTGGAAAGGGAGCGATAGGCCAAAAAAAGTTTGGGAACCACTGCTCTAAAGCTTCTGTGTACATAATTTCTTGCCCTGGAATGCTTTTGTCCTTTCCCCTCATTTCTATCTTTTGATATTCTCTACTCATCATTCGAGGACTAACTCAAATGTCACCTCTTCCATGAAGCCTCCCCTGTCCTCCATTACCACTCCTGCTTAGTCAAAAACGCTCTTTCTCTCTTCAGACCTCACAAAGCAGGCATCCTGATTTAGGAGCTGCAATGAGATTCTTACTTGCTTTTGCATGATCCCTTTTGGAAAGGTTGATAGTTACTATATAAATATTGTACAGTTATGCATATTCGGGTCTCCTTGCTACACTGTACATTCTATGAGAGCAGGGACCATGCAACCATGTCTTAATTATTTTTGTATCCTACCCAGGACCATTTTGCACAGTCCACTTCAGAGAGTAGGTATTTCATATAACACGGCAAATGAATGAAGAGCCTGTAGCTCCTGGTGGGTTAGAAGCATTGTTGTTAAAGCAACAACAACCATTATCCTTATTATGTTATGAAATTATATGTTGAAAGTCAATATGGCATAATGGAAAGAAGTCCAGTTTTGAAGGCAAGAAGGGCAGTTACATGGTATAGTGAGTGAATAGAGCACTGGGGATGGAGTCAGGAAGATGTGAATTCAAATCCAGCTTCAGATACTGCCTGGCTGTGTGACCCTGGGTAAGTCACTTAACCTCTGTTGGCCTCAGTTTCCTCAATCTGTAAAGTAGGGACAGATATAGCACCTTCCCTTTGTTGGGAGGATCAGATGAAATAATAATGATAAAGCACTCAGCAGAGTGCCTGGCACAAAGAAAAGACTATATACATGTTAGCTATTGTTCAGGTCCTGCCTCTGATACATACTGGCTGGGTGACCCTGAGTAAGTCACTTAAGCTCTCATTGTCCCTGGTTACTCTCTAAGACTATAATTTACAGAATAACTGACTAGCTGTACCAGTGGAGGGAATTTCCATCTAAGGAGTTTCCAAAAAAAATGGATGTCCCATATATACACGCAGTATATATGTACGTCTAGGAGAAACACTGGAGTAGAGTGGAATCAATCTCAATTTATTAAGGATCTAAGAGAATACTGGGCTTGGAGTGGGGAGGGAGGGTAGGTCTGATGGGGTGTCTCCACCACAAGATAATCCTGTAAGGATGACATCCCCTTTGAGCCTTCGATTCTTACCCTGGAAAATGGGTATAATGGTTCTTAGATAACCCAGGTTGCAAGTAAAGTCCTCTCTAAAGCAGAAAGGGATACATCAATGAAATATCATCTCTATCGCTGGTTTGGTTCGACTCTTTCCCTCTTGGGCTACTGGCACTATGAAGTCATCTTTCCTCGTGCCTAGCACAGTGCTCTGCAGACAGTAGGTGCTTATAGAAGACTCTCAATGTCTCTCCAAGCAAAGTAGACCCTCAGGACTGAAATTCCAACCAGAAAGGGCCGGCCGTGCCCAGCGAGCGCCCTCCCCCTTCCTCTATCCCAGCTCGAGCTGCTGTGATTAGCCTTTCTTACTCCGCAGCACACACACGCGCACACACACCTGTATGTGTCGCTGGCTGGCACTCTCCAGATCTGCACGCCCTTCAGGGCACCTTCGCTGCCCACGACCACGCTCAGGTTGGAATTCCTGTAGGCGTTGTTGCACTGGGTCTGCGTGGGTCCTTGGGGCCCGCTGGCCCCGCACGTGGTGAACAGCCACTGAACTGTGACACAAGA
Source organism: Gracilinanus agilis (assembly GCF_016433145.1). Classification (NCBI taxonomy): domain Eukaryota; kingdom Metazoa; phylum Chordata; class Mammalia; order Didelphimorphia; family Didelphidae; genus Gracilinanus; species Gracilinanus agilis. The sequence continues at coordinate 229,332,975 of NC_058131.1, read as the reverse complement.
CAAAAAAGAAGAATCGGTCAATGGATGTCCTTCCCACTTCAGCTTCTCTTGTGGAAGAGGAGAACTCTCATGTGACGCCACCAGGGGGAGCCCTGTGCACAGCCAGGTTCCTCTGGGCTTAGTCTGCATTCTCTCCACTGGGTCTCTCCTTGCAGGCACCCTGGATGCCCATCCCCAGTCCAATATCTGCTCCTCCAAGAAGCCTTCCTTGACCATCCCCACCCGCTTCCTTTATCTAGTGTTTTCGTTAGCGGTTAAATGCACAGTTAATATTAGAAGAAAAAGGCATCGCGTTGTAATGGAACAAAGCATTTGTTTGAGAATCATAAAATGGTAGATCTAAATTCTGGCTTAGCTACTCAACATTTTTAATGCTCTATTTTTGTTTCACATCACATTCATTTCTGAGTAGATTTCTCTCCTCTCCTCTACACGATGAATTATGTCTTGTAACATTGTTAAAGAGGAGAGACAGAGACAGAGAAAGGGAGAGAGACAAAAAGGAGAGAGAGAGACTCAGAGAGAGACAGAGAAAGACAGAGACAGAGAGAGGATAGCAGAGACACAGAGAGACACAGAGAAAGAGCGACAGAGAGATAGAGAAACACACAGAGATGGACAGAGACAGAGAGGGAGAGAGGTGGGGAGGGAGAGAGAGAGAAAGAGAGAGATGGAGACAGACAGTCAGAGAGACAAAGAGAAGGGGGGTGGTTGGGGTGGGGAAGAGACAGACAAGAGATGGACAGAGAGAGAGAGAGAGAGAGAGAGAGAGAGAGAGAGAGAGAGAGAGAGAGAGAGAGAGCGCTGGGAGGAATTGGTCTCACTGGGGAGAACTAGTGAGCACTAACAGCTTCCAACAAACAAAAGAAAACCTTTCTGTAAATCAAAATTTTATGATCCAGGCATTTTCAGGAATTATTTTTTGAGGCAGCTAGGTGGCTTTAGTGGATTGAAAGCCAGACCAAGAGATGGGAGGTCCTGGGTTCAAATCTGGCCTAAAATACTTCTGAGTTGTGTGAAGCTGGGCAAGTCATTTAACCCCAATTGCCTATCCCTTACCACAGTATTATTGTACACAATACTGAGTGTCAGACAGAAGGTAAGGATTTCTTTTTAAAAAAAGTTACTCTTTTATAAGCTTAGGACTTCTTCAAACACAGGATCNGAGAGAGAGAGAGAGAGAGAGAGAGAGAGAGAGAGAGAGAGAGAGAGAGAGAGAGAGAAACCCCCATCCAATTCAGAAAAACCTATCACTCAGGCCTGACATTGTTATGGTCAGTGTTTCACCACCACAGACCCCCAGCTCTCTAAGGAAGGGATGGCAGTCTGTTTACTGACTAGCTATGTAGCCTTGTGGAAGTTACTTCACCCCTTTGGGCCTCCATTATCTATAAAAGAAGAAGGTTCCTTCTAGTTCTAAATCCTCTGATCCTGTCCTTGTTGATAGAGTTGTTCTAAGAAGGATGATGATAATAATAATAGTATTTTGCTTTGTCATGGTTCTCTTTTTACTTCATTTCTCAGCTCTTCTCCCTGAGGCAGGGTCTACGCTCCCAGCACCTACCACACAATTGGACCTAGGGCAGAAACTCAATCATGACCATATCCAAGCTGTACCTAAGCTTTAGTACCCACACTGCTAACTCCCTTAATTGGAAAAAGATTAAAACAGTAAAATAAAGGCAGTGTTAGCTACCTAAAATCACTACAGGCTTGGGGCCCCCCAGGCAGTTGTAGGGAGCATGAAGCCAATTATCTCTGCTAGGCTTTTTATTTTGTGTCCATGTTCTGCCTCAGACCTAGTCACTTTACCCATGGCTGCAAAAGGCCAATAGTGATCATGGCCATCTATAGCTGTAACCCTGGAGTTCTGTGGCCTCATTCCATATCACTGTACCACTGCTGGTTATAACTTGAACCCTGGTTTGTCTCCTGCTCAGAATATTCTCTCTCTCTCTCCCTCCCCCCTCCTCTCCTTCCACCATCTTCTCTCTAATTCTCTTTCTTTTCTTCCTTCCTTTCTATTTTTTCTTTGTCTGTCCCTCTCTCATACACACAAACACACAGTGTACTAGGCTAGGAAAACTGGGCCGTCCATTGGTATTAACAGTTTTGCAAAGACAAAAGAGAACTCTGGTTTAGGGATGGGTGGGGAGAACAAGGAAAAATCTGGAGGAAGCAGAGACCTGGTTAGTATTGATGCTTTTGGTTTAGGTCTTGGGCAGCGAGGTGGTACAGTGGATAGATAACTAGTCCTGGAGTCAGGAAGACTCATCTCTCTTGAGTTCAAATCTGGTCTCAGACACTTATTGGCTATGTGACCCTGGGTAAGTCACTTAACCCTGTTTGCCTCAGTATCCTCTTTTATAAAATGAAATGGAGAAGGGAATGGTATCTTTGCCAAGAAAGCAGAAAACGGGGTCACAAAGAGTTGTACATGACTGAACAACAAAAATTCTTGTTTTTTTTTTTTTTTTTTTTTTTTTTTTTTTTAACAAAAAGGATAGTCAGAACAGGAGAACATGTAAGCATAGTCACTGAAGCTTCAATAGGAAGTGGTAGTATGTGCTTACTTTAATCACCTTGGGCCTCAGTTTCCTCCAATAGTATGGAAAAATTGGATTAGAAGCTGAGAGAAAGCATGGAATATTGGATAAGGTACTGGACAAACAGTAAGTAGTTCAAATTCCTCTTCAGACAATTGTTGTATGACTATAAAAAAGCCACTGTCTCTTTGTACCTAATTTTCCTCATTTATAGAATAAGATTGGATTCGGTGACCTCTAAGATCCTTTTCAGTCCTAAATCTATGACCTCATGATCTCCAAGATTCCTTCCAGCCCTGCTGTCTTCATATTTGCTAAATGACTTCTTAATTGCCAAATCTGATGTTCTTTTTTCAGTTCTCATTCTTCTTGACTTTTCTATGGCATTTGATGATACTTAACAATTTTTCCTCACATATAATCTCTGAATTTGCATGCTGCTTCTCTTTCTTGTTTCTCCTTCTGCCATTGAGATTGATCTTTTGTTTTCTATGCTAATCATTTATACATATTATATCCACTAACAATGGGCATTCCCAGAGGGCTCTATCCTCTGCTTTCTTGGTGATCCCATCAGTACCCATGGGTTCAATTATTATCTCTGTAAGATGATTACCAGGTCTATATATTCAGCTCTAACTTCTCTCCTGAGCTCCAATCCAGATTTATTAACCGCCTTTTGGACATTTCAAACTGGGCTTCCTGTAGGTTATCTTCAAAAACATGTATAAAACAAATCTCATTACCTGCTCCACCCCCTTTTGAACCCACCTGTCTTCTGCACTTCACTCATTCTGCTCAGGACTCTACCATCCTTCCAGGCCCATAGGTTCTGAACCTTGACTCTTCACTTTCACCCCATTATTCAATCAGTTGTCAAATATTGTCATTTCTGCTTCCATAATGTATCTCACATATGTGTCTTTCTCTCCACTCACATAGCCAACTTCCAGAATTGGGTCCTTCTCACCTCTTGCCCACATTATTATAATTGCTTCTCCATTGGGCTCCCTGCTTCAAATATCTTCTCTCTCTAATCCATCTTCCTCAAAGCCACCAAGGCAATTCTCCAATTCTCCTAAGTGTACAGTTGATCTAATCATGTTAATCTCCTGCTCAATAAACTCTACTGGCTCCCTATTGCCTCCAGGATCAAATATAAACTCATTTCTTTGCCTGTCAAAATTCTTTATAAGTTGGGTCCCATCCTGCCTTTTCAGCTAGTGATTTACACATTACTTCATTCCTATCAATTAAATCAATCCATAAAAATTTATTAAGTACCTACTAAGTGCTAGGTACTGTGCTAAATCTGGAGGATAAAAAAAACAGGCAAAAGACGGTCCCTGTCCTCCAAGAACTTATAATCTAATGGGGGAGACATATGAACAAATGTATACAAAGCAAGCTATATACAAGATAAATAGTAAATAATTACAGAGGGAAAGCAATGGAATTATGAGCATTTAGGAAAAACTTTCTCTAGTAAGTATGATTTAAGCTGTGACAATGGAAGCCAGAGAGATAGTAGTTGGAGTAGAGGAGGGACAACATTCTAGGCCATGTAAGAATGTTGGGTTTTTTTTTCCCTTCACCTCTGCCTTTTGAATCCCTAATTTCCTCAGCCCACAACCACCTTCTTTATGACTGCTTTTCTGGTCCCCCATCATCCCATCACTACCAGATGCTCATGTCTTCTATGAGTTGCTTCAAATTTGCTTTATATATTCATATGTGCATTTTGTCTCTTCTATTGATGTAAGCTCCTTGAGGGTGGGCACTTCTATCCTAGTGCTTAATACAGTGTCTGGTACACAGTAGGTGTTTAATAAATACTTGTTGAATGATTGGCTTAATTAGTATGTGGGGGGAGGAAGGCTAAAGTTAAGTAGATTATCCAATGGATAGAGGGTACAATAATGAAGACAGAGTTTTTCTTGAGGTGGGGTTAAGTTCTCTTCAAGGGCAATTTCCTGCTGGAGAAGGGAAGGGAGCCAAGAGTTTTGGAATGGATAGGCTCTCTGGTTTAAGTTTAGAATTCTAGATAGTAATTTTGCCTAGGGGGTTGTCATTCTTTGAGAGATAGTGGAGCTCAATTAGCTCTTTAATCTGGTAGCCAGACCTGAATATTAAAAGGGGACTCTTTTTGTGGTGGCAAAGAGCTGAAAACTGAAGGGATGTCCCTCAACTGGGCAGTGGCTGAACGGGTTGTGGTACATGATTGTAATGGAACAAGAAATGACAAAGAGAATGATCACTAAAAAAGCCTGGAAAAACTTAAATGAAATATTGCAAAGTGAAGTGAGCAGGACCAGGAGAACATCATATACAGTCACAACAATAATGTATGACCAACTGTGAATGAGTTGGCTTAACTATTATCAACAAGGCAAGGATCCAAGGGACTCATGATGGAAAAGGCTATCCACCACCATAGAAGGGACTGATGGAATCCAAATACAGATTGAGAAGCATACCTGTTTCTCTAGTGTAAGCAATATGTATCTTGTTTTACAACATGGTGGACATTCATTTGATAATATGTGTACAACCTATATCATATTACTCGCCTTTTTGGGGAAAGGGGAGGGATGGGATGGAGGAGAAAGAAAGAGAATGAGACAGATTTTTGGACATATCTGATGTGAGAGTTTGTTTCCCTTAGATAAAAATATTTATTATAACTTATTACATATTTTTAACAAATCAAATATATTATTGTTAGATTAAATATTATATTGTTATATGTAAAAAAATTAATGATAACTCAAAAAAGAGAGAGCTATCATCTGGTCACTCACATATTTGAATTCTAGTAAAAAAAAAAGTAATCATTGGGCTCTCCAACAATCTAACCAATAGCTTAAGAACACCATGAAGTGGGCATTGTTATTTCTGGTCTCCTCTAGTCTCTATGTTGGGGTTCTTCCTCCCTCTTGTGCCCACCCTCCTCTATGCATCTGGTAATTCCATGCTATCTGGTGTACCAAATGCACCCACTCTCCTTTTTTGTCCCTGAATAACCAAATTGAATTTCCATCTCCTCAGTGGCCCATTCCATATGTCCGGTTAGAAGAATGCTCCCAGGGTTTAGGCCAGGGTTTCAGCAGTTCCACATTTATCTGGCATTCCACTCAAAAAGCTCCTCTAGGTCTATATTTTAATTAATCCATATAGACAAATATTTAACTAATTAAGGCAGGAGTCTTTTTGCTTGATCTTCATACCACATCTACTCAATATACCTAAGACAACGGACCAGTGGACATTTGTACCAATGGCAGTTTCAGTATCTTGTGAGGCCCATGCCAGCCTCACATCATCACCATCATCATCTAAGCAGCTAACATTTAATGCTTTCCAAATGGGAATACCTGTGTCTCCTTTCAGGAGAAGATGAGGAAAAAAGAAGAAGAAAGGCCAGAAAGGCCAGAAAAGGGCATGACTCAATAAGCACAGGTCCAATAGAATCCTTAAGCTAGTTGGAGATGCCCATGCTTAGGGCCCTGGGCTGTGTGCCTACATCAGCATGTTGGAGCACCGTACTCAGCACTGATTTTGCTAATTTTTTTCCATCTCAGGGACAAGAGAGATTCCTTCTTTAATGGACCACATGCTAGAGAGAAGGTCCTGGGATAGTTGTAATGAATGGCCTGAGGGTCTGGGACTGGATACTCCCTCCTTGGACATATGGCTGATTCCCATTTTCAGTTCATCATGATGGAGACCAGTGACTGACCCCCTCTGTAACTTTCAGCAATAACAGAAGAGACTGGCGGTTGCCTCTTTGCTAAGAGTAAAACTTTAGCCAGTTCCTTGATATAGAAGTGTGGTCACTCTCATCTTCTAGGGGAGGAGAGGAGGGAATAAACACTTGTTAAGAATTTACTATGGGCCAGATATTGTGTCAAGCACTTTACAAATGTCATCTCATTCGATTCTCATAATAATTTGTTGCAACATAGGTGTTCTTATCTCCATTTTAAAGTTGTAGAAACTGAGGCAAATTGAAAGTAAGTGACTTTCCCAAGAAATTGTCTGAGGCCATGTCAGAACTTGGGTCTTCCTGACTCCAGATCCAGTGATTTATTTACTGTTCCATCTCTCTGCCTCAAATTATGTTCTTTTCTCCATCAAGGACGGCCTCAGGGATCCCCTTCCTAATTAAGGGACTTGCAGTTCCTCAATTCCCTAGACAAGAATATATTAGACATAGATGGTTTAGAGATAGTCCTACTTAAAAGCAGGAGGCTAAATGACATGAGCCTGGGCTCATTAGGAGGCTTGGATTCTGGTCCTAGCGCTTTTTCTCAATAGCTATGTGACCCTGGACTTCTTTTGCCTCTTTACTTGCTGGACTTCAGTTTGCCTCATCTTTAAATTTATTCTCTAAGGACACTTCCAGTTCTGACATGTTAATTGTTATTCAGTCATTTTCAGTCATATCTGACTCTTTGTGAGCCCACTTAGAGTTTTCTTGCCAAAGATATGGAGTATTTTGCCATTTCCTTCTCCAGCTTATTTTATAGATGAAGAACTGAGGTAAATGGGTTTAAGTGACTTATCCAGGATTACCCCACTAGCCTGAAACCAGATTTGAACTCAGGTCTTCCTGACTTCAGGACTGGAACTCTAACTACTATGCCACCTCACTGCTTCATTGACATGTTAATAATAGTATATAATAAGTGTTAGCTATTATTATTATTATTATTATTATTATTATTACTAGCTATGAGGTGTTAATAATAGCTAACACTATGTGCCAGGCACTGTGCTGAATGCTTTACAATCACCATCTCATTTGATCTTCCCAACAACCCTGGGGGATTGCTTCTGTACTCAATCTGACTTCAGGGTCCTCCGAAGGTGCCCTAGGGCTTCGGAAGGCTATGCCAGAGGTACATAAGCTTTGGACGGTCCTACCAAATAGCATGGAGTTAAGCATGGTTCTAGTGATGGATAAGGTTGTAGGTATCCATCAACAGGTTGGCTCTAAGGGGATCCCTTCACTGATAAGGGCAACTTTTGATTGGATATCCTGAGCGGAGGGAAGATTCCACTGAAATCACAGCTCAGTGAAATATTAAAACCTTGAACTTTATCAGTCCCTTCCAAGGCTTTCATTTTATTCTTCCCATGGGATCCAGACTCTTTAAAACATCTCCATGATTTTTCAAATTCCAAAGACAGGAATCACCCTGTCTTCCACCCTCTAGTAAGAGAAGCCCTTATGGAAAATGGAGAGAGAGGTTGTGGCTTACTCTGTGGTGCTTTTTCCCTCTTGCAGCTCATTGTAAAGGAAAAGCAGTATCAGTGGCCAACCAGGTTCCAAGGCTTCTTGGGAGAAGGGTGACCTTTTGGTACATGGTAACCAACAAGCCTTGGGGATATGTGCAGGAAGCTTCTTTCTCCTTCTCTCACTCTTTTTCCTCTTTTTGACCCTCTCTCTTCTTCCTTTTCCTTCTCTTCTTCTTCCTTCTTTTCCTTCCTCCCTCTTTCTAATAGCTCTAGAGAGGCAATTCCACTAGCTACAAGGAGGCAGTTAGAGAAACCTTGTGGCTTGGTAGCTGCTGATTGGTACTTAATAAAGGAGATGAAATCAGGGAGGGAGAAGGCAGTTTTAATGAGGGGCAAAGGAGAGAGATAAACAAAACTATCTCGGTGGCAAGGAAGATAAGGGAGAGAAGATCCTTGGGAAAGAGGAAACTGGACCTGGAGTCAAGAAGATTCAAGTTCAAATAGGACCTCAGACACTCATTGACTGTATGTTCTTGGGAAAGTAATTTAATCTCACTTTGTCTCCATTTCCTCAATTTTAAAATGAGGATAAGAACACCTTTTATCCTGAAGGATTGTTGAGAAAATCAAATGAGATAACATTTATGAAGTGCTCAGCACAGGGTCAGGCACATGGCAGACATTTTATAAATGCTTATTCTTTCCCTCTCCTCCCCTGGAAGATGAGTGTGTCTATACTTATATCAAGAAACTGTCTAAAGTTTTACTCTTAGCAGAGGCAACCTATGGATGTAGGAAGGTTAGAGGGGGGAAAGGAAAGAAGAATGAGGAGCTGTTACTCCTCTATCTCCTACCTCCAAAGCCTGCACAGGCTATATCACGTTTTGTGTGGTCTATACTGTCTCCTCATTTTTTTTTTTTAAACCCTTACCTTCCGTCTTGGAGCCACTACTCTATTGGTTCCAAGGCAGAAGAGTGGTAAGGGTGGGCAATGGGGGTCAAGTGACTTGCCCAGGGTCATACAGCTAGGAAGTGTCTGAGGCCAGATTTGAACCTAGGACATCCTGTCTCTAGGCCTGGCTCTCCATCTACTGAGCCACCCAGCTGACCCAACTCCTCATTTTTGCCTCTTAGAATTCCTACATTCCCTCAAGGCTTACTTCAGGTATCACCTCCTTCACAAAGTCTTTCCCAATTCCCCTTCTGCCTCCAATTGTTAGTGTATTTCTACCCTGAAATTCCTTTGTATTTATTATTTTGCTCATATCTTGCCTTTATTTACATGTTTTCTCTCAGTAAAATATAAGCTTTTCCTAATTTCCTATTTCCTAAATTCTCGAAACACAGCCCTTGAAGAGACCCCAAAGAATCTGTCACTGAGAATTAAAAGGCTACAAGGTGGTTCAGCTCCTCCATTAGGAGGATCCAATGAAATTATATCTGTAAAAGTGCTCTGTAAATGGGAGGTGTTACGAGTTAAGCTATGGGCTCATGCTCCACATAAGGGATTTTTTTTGTTAGTTCTGGCAACATGGAGGGTGTTTAGATTTAGAACAGAAAGGGATTTTTAAGGGGATTGGCCATCTAGTCCAATGCTCTCATTTTACAGATGAGGAAACTGAGCTTAAGTGATTTGTCTAAGCAGGAGAAGATTGTTTCTACTGTTCCTCAAGGTCTGGTGATGCCCAGGATACGTGTTCCCCAAGGAGCAGTCTGGCTGAATTTTTAGGGATTCATTACTCAGCTGGCACTCAGGGGATGAATGATTTGGGTCAAGGAACTCTCAAAGAGAACCTACTAAGCTGTGGAGAGGTTGCGATCTGTCTTGTCGGAGTGGATGCCTTCAAGGACAAAAATCATAGATTCTTGAAGGATAGAAATAAGTAAAATTGGGATAATGCTAGGAGCTTTCTGACAGGGTGGCTGTGAGAAAACCTTAAAGCATGACATGAATTTGAGTTATTATGGTGAGCACCAGTGGGTGGAAGTCACAGGGAAGTAGACATCTACTTGGTATAAAGAAGAGCTTTCTAACAGTTAGTGCCAGTCCTTAAAATGGAATGGCCTGCTTTGCTCAGTAGTGAGTTTTCCATTTTGGGAGGTGGTGGTGAGGGAGGGGGAAAGGGTTGGTATTCATTAGCAGTTGGAGAAATGCAAATGGGAGCCATGACTTCCACATGCTATATTGGAGGGAGTGCTAGACTTGGGATCAAGGAGACTAGGGTTCCAATTCCATCTCTGCCACTGACCATAGTGACTCTGGGCAAATCACTGAACTTCTCTTAGCCTCAGTTTCCCCATCTGTAAAACAGGGATAATAATATGGATAACGTGGACCTCATAGGGTGGTTGTGAGGCTCACCTGAGATCACAGTCGGAAACTACCTTGCAAACCTAAAAGTGTTTCAGAATTTCCATGTCTACAGTAGGATTCTACCCCAGGATCCTATTTTTTCATGCTCAGCTGAGAGATGGGCTCTCTGCCATTAGCCAGTAGTGGCAGTCACTCATGGCCTCTAGGGTCCCTCAGGTTGGCTTCTCAGCAGGCCTTCCTTCTCCCCTCCTCCCTACCTCAGCCCAGCTTCACCTGTGCATTAACTTAGGAAGAGCCTTTAGCACTTAAATGGCCATTGAATCTGGGCAGGGAGATACCCAGGGGACTGAGCACAGCCAAGTGGGATGTGGGATTGAATCTCAGGCAGAGCTAGGGAATCTGGGGAGGAATTATAATTAAAAGCATCCCTCCCAAACAAATAATGCTTAGCACATTCTCTTACGATGATGGAGGAGCTTCCTGCCTGCTGAGGAGACAGCAAGCTTAATGACCTTAATCGAGACATGCTGAGCTCGGAGATCCCGAATTTATTGTTTTCCTGTTATATAACTTTTCCCTGAAGCAAATGGGGGGAAATGTGTTTCCTCCAGTGAAGGTGGGATGAGAGACAGAGGAAGATGGATGTTTGGGGTCAGGGGAGGGCTTCTTATTCTTTTTTTCCCCTAATTTTTCTAATTATGTTAAAGTGGTTCATTGGGAAGCTCTGGTTCTGGAGTAAGAAGACCTGGTTTCAAATCCTGACTTAATGTGACTTTGGGGCAAATCATTTAACCTGCCTGAGCCTCAGTTTGAAAAGTGAAGGAATTTTTTTTGAATTGTTTTTCAAATTTGAAAAATTTGAAAAATGAAGGAATAGGGTTTAGATGGCTGTTGTGGCTCTGGGTCTGGGATGCTATGTTTCTAATAATAAGAGTTCACATTGTTATCGCCTTCCAATGAATACAATGCACCTTCCTCACAACAGACAACTCCAGGAAGTAAGTAGAACTTAATCATTATCCTTGCTGTACAAATGAGGAAACTGAGGCACAGAGAGGAAAGGTGGTATAACTGGTGGGCATCCAAGTTGGCACTTGAACCCAGGTCTTCAGACTTCCAAATATAGGGTTTTCTTCCATTGCCCATGAACATGGCATTATTCTTTTTTTTTTTACCCTTACTTTTTGTCTTAGTAACAATTTTAAGACAGAAGGGCAAGGACTAAGCAATTGAGGTTAAGTGACTTTCCCAAGGCCACACAGCTAGGAGGTGACTGAGGCCAAACTTAACCCAGGTCTTCCCAACTCCGGGCCTGATTCTCTATACACTGAGCAACCCAGCTGCCCCCAGCACTATTCTTTTTGTTTTGGACCAGACCTGTGATTTCTTTGGTAAAATGGGCTCCCGTGGAGAAAACTCTCTTTGCTAAAGCAAATCATCACCTGCTTTTCTATGTCAAGTTTTGGTGAACTGTTTGCCCTTCCCAATGCCCAGTACTTAAATGACTTGCCCAGGGTCATTCTATCAGGTCTTTGGCAGTATTTGAAACTGGATCTTTCTGACCAGAGGGCTGGTTTTCTATCTATCTATTAGTTGCCTCCTGAGATCTGTAAAGTAAAATTATCTGTAAGAAAGAGAAAAGCCACTACACTTAAAATCAAGAGGATTGCTTTCCCCATTGTCTCTTAATAGCTGCCATTTAATATTTCCAAAGGATTTAATGTTTATCATTTCATTTGAGCCTTACAACATCCGTTTGTGGAAGGCATTATTATTATTATCCCCATTTTACAGGTAAAGAAACTGAGAAATTAAGCATCTGGCCAGAGTCACAGAGCTAACAAGGGTCAGGGACGAGGTTTGAACCCAGCTCTTCCTGCCCCAAGAGCTGCTGGTTCTTTTTGGAAACCGAGTCAATAAAAAACATTGTGTCCATCAACCAGGTGCTTTTACCATTAGAACACTAAATACTACATGATGTGGCCTGATTGCTGGTCATCGAGACATGTGACCTGTACGAGCAGAAAAAGGTCTATAGGGTTATTGATTTAGGGTTGGAGGGGACTTTGGAGATTATTAAGTCCAGCCCCTTTATGTTACATGTGAAGAAACTGAGGCAAACAGGGGCCAAGTGGCTTATCCAGGGGGACGTCAGTAACAAGTGTCTGAAGCAGGATTCAAATCCAGATATTCCTGGCTCTAGGTCCAGTGCCGCCTAGGTGCCTTTAACACTTATTCTCCTAATTATTAGTACTCTCGGTCTCCTGAAATAATATTGTATGAATGAATGAAAATGGATGAGAAAATGGATGAAGTACTGACTCTGTGCCAGGCATTATGCAGGCAGAAAGGACGAATACCAAAGTGAGACAGCCCCTGTATGTATCATTTTACCGGTTGGATGCAGGCTTCTTGGGGACAGGGATTGAATAGATGAGATGAGAAGAATAAAGCACAGGGACATGGCAAGATTTGCCTGGGTCTGAATAGTGAGATAGAGAAGATGTCCCTTGCTAGACCCCCTGGTCTCTCAAATCCCAGATCAGTATTCTTTGTACTTTATAACCTTATCAGAGACTGATTGACCAAATGCATAGAGTGCTGGACTTGGAATTGGGAAGACTTGGCTTTGAATATTGCCTCAGATGATTATAACCCAATGGCCTTAGAGAAGTCATTTAAGCTTCTGAGCCTCAGTTTCCTCAACTGTAAAATGGGCTAAAAGAAGGGCCTCATAGGGTGGTTGTGATTTTCAAATGGGATGCCATAGATAAAGCCCTTTCCAAATCTAAAATCGCTATAGAAATATGAGCTATAATTAAACCTACATTTTCCAAAGATGTGGCTGGCCATGTTCTCTCACTTTCCCTGATATTATGGAGTTAAGGAAGCATATTTCCTCTTTCAGACCCCTGAATGGTGTATGCTGGTAGTCTGCATAAAGGCCACAGTGTTTACCAAGCTCTTGGGACTGTTGCTGTGCTGAAGAGCACATACATAATGAGCAATCATGAATAATTAATTAGCTCTAAGCATTTCTTTTTCCTGAAGCAACCCATCAATTTGAGCAAATGACAAAGAGAGAGGATTCAAGAGTGGAAAACCTACTGGACTTAAGAGTTCAGAGTCCCAGCTCTGACATTTACTGCTCCTGTGACCTTGGAAAAATCCTGTCACCTTACCGGGCTTGATTTTCTTATCTGTAAAATGAGGAGGTTGCACTATAGGGCCTCTAAGGTTCCTTCTAGATCAAATATTCTTTGACAAGTAATCCAAATTAAAGATGACCTGTTACTTAGGGGAGGTCCTGGACCATGTAAGTATGAATGGGGTGGGGTGGAAGGGAAGGAAGGAAGGAAAAAAAGGAAGAAAAAAAAGGTAGGAAGGAAGGAGAGAAGGAAGGAAGGAAGGAAGGAAGAAAGGAAGAAAAGAAGAGATGGAAAGGATGGAAGGAAGGAAAAAAGAAGGTAGGAAGAAAAAAGGAAGAAGGAAGAAAAGGAAGAGGAAAGGAAGGAAGGAGGGAAGGAGGGAATGAAGGGATGGG
>NC_058131.1:229290251-229319182 GCF_016433145.1 Gracilinanus agilis | reverse complement strand
GAGGGAATGAAGGGATGGGAGGGATGGCAGGAAGGAAGGAAAAAGAAGGTATGAAGGGAAGAAGGAAGGTAGAAGGAAAAACAAAAATTAAGAAAAGAAGGAAGGAAGAAAAGGATGGAAGGAAAGGAAGAAAAAGGGTAGGAAGGAAGAAGGAAGATAGAATGAAGCAAAGAAGTGAAAAAAATAAAAAAAATTAAGGAAGGAAAGAAGGAACAACAAAAGAAGGAAGGAAGGAAGGAACAAAGAAAGGAAGAAGGAAGGAAGGAAAAAGAACAAGCATTTATTAAGCACCTCCTATGTGCCAGGTACTGCGCTAAGTGCTAGAGATAAAAAGAAAGTCAAAAGATAATCCTTGTCCCAGGGAAGGCTCACGACCTAATCAGGAAGTGGGATGAGTAAGCATGTCCAAACACATCATATTCAGGATATATACATGGTTTGTAAAATAAGGAAGTCAGACTAGATGGCTTCCAATGTCCCTTCCCGTGATGCCCAAGGTTACCCACATAAGCAAAATGGGGAGCTGAACTTCAACTACAGATCAACGCCTCTTGCCCTGTACCTAATAGTTGGGCAGCCATATGGAAGATGGACTCAAAAGGTAAGGAAATGGAAGTGGAGAAACCAACCAGGAGGCCAGACAAGAGATGAAGAGAGTCTGAATTAGAGTGGTAGCCAAGTGAATGGGAAGAATGGGACAGATTTGAGCTATATTGTGGAGATAGATGTGATGAAATTTAGCAACTGGTTGGATATTGGGATGAGGGAGAAAGAAGAGTTTTAGATAATTCTCAAGTTAGTAAACTGGATGACCAGGAAGATGGTGGTACCTCCAACAAAAATAAGAAAGTTTAGAGGAGGGATGAGTTTGGGAGAAAAGGTACTGAACAGCTCTTTCTTTTTTTGCTCTAAAATTAGGACAGAGAAGTCACCTGAAGTAAAAGAGCCAACCTTAGAGACAAGAAGACCTGAGTTCAGGGCCTGATTCTAATATATACTTGCTATGTGAACTGTGACAAATTATTAACCTTCTAATTCTTTAGGGAAATGTTTCAGATTATAAACTGAAGATGAGGTGTCCTAATCTGCAGTGGTAGAGAGAGTCCTCTTAGGGAATTCTTACACACCAACTGCATCATAGTTATGATCAAACAAAACAAAACAAAAAAAGGAGGAAAAACTCTCAACTTTTCCTGTTTCAGTTTATTCAAAACTTCGTTCCTACCTTTAACCTACTTAAAATCTCTAGTACAAAACTGTTCTGATGTGGTGGCCAGCAAAAAAGTGATTTATGAGATGCTTTCAAAAATATTAGTTATTTTTCCTGAAATGGACTTAGTGAAATTGGAAGGCAAATCAGCAGTGAATCCTGAATATTTGAAGGGTTCTCAACCAAAAGAGAGATCCTTTACCTTGAGCCAGAACTAGCAATAATGGAGTCTAGGTAAACAGTATAGAGCGCCAGGGGCAAGTAGTATAAAAGATGCCCTTGAAAAAAATCTTGTAATTCACGAGTAAAACTAATATAAAAAGTAATTAAGAATGTTAAAGGAGGGGGTAGGTGCAGCTAGGTGGCTCCATAGATAGAGAGCCAGGCCTGGAGACAGAAGGTCTTGGGTTAAAATCTGACCTCATACACTTCCTGGCTGTGTGACCCTGGTCAAGTCACTTAACTCCAGTTTGCCTAGCCCTTACTGCTCTTCTTTCTGCCTTAAAAGTCATACTTAGAATTGGTTCTAAGATAGAAGATAAGGCTTTAAAAAAAGAAGAATGTAAAAGGGGATATTTTCTTTGGGAACTATATTCCCCAGAAGCTTGCACAGGCTTCTGTTTGGAAACAAATTAGTTACTGTAGTGTCTCACAGATAGGTGCTATTAAAATGTCCATGATCCTTTAGTTTTCCTCCTTAAATGGTTATTTTTGCTAACTAGACGCGAACCTCAGTTGTTTCTACTCTTCTGAAGGAGTAGAGATATTATATTTTTGCATGCCCCCATAATTTTGGTGCCCTGGGTCAAAGCTCTGGTTCCTTCTCTCCTAGTTATAGGTTTGCCTCTAACCTTTACAGACAAAGACACTCATTTGGAAGGACACTGTTCCAATGGAAATAGCCTTCTTGAGCTTTGTCCTAGTTTAGCCTCCAATGATGCCGTCATGCCCAGGAGGGTATGTTCAGGCCTTAATGACTGAATGGCTCTAGCTACAAATTCTATTATCTCTAATAGTTGTTCCACAGTGAACGGATAATGTATTTAGCAGAAGTAGACCCAATCAATTTATATGAAATATATAAAACTTTTCAATTGGCACTGGCATCTGCTCTTGAATAATGTCGCCGTATGTAGAAAGGGACAACCTGTCACCCTTACTTGTGGGGATGTTAAAAGTGTCACAGGTTAATTGGAAGAGATGGGGGAAATAGAATTATTATTCCTTTCCTTTACTTTCCCTCAGCCCTCAGACTTTAGAGATCAGTTAAAGTTTGGCTCTCTCATTTTACAGATGAGGAAAGTCAATGTCCCAACCCTTTTCTGACCCCAAATAATTCATAGTCATTGGATCATAGACTAAGAGCTGGAAAGGGCCTCAGAAGCCATTTCATCAAACCTTCTGATTTTGCAATTAGGAAAATCAAAGTCTAGGAAAGTCGTGACTTGTTGAGGTTCCTATGAATAACAAGTGGCAGAAGCAAGATATGAACCTAGCCACAGAATGTGGGTCAATGGCAAGAACTGGTTTATATATAGGTGAGTCAAAGGGCTGGTCTTTTGTCTAGGTGTCCTGGTTTTTTTTTGTCTACAGTTCTTGTCTATGATGTAACAGAGTCCTTCTTGTACTAGAGATCACTGTGGGCTGGAGGAATTGGGAAGGCTTTGTGGAGAATGGAAACTGAGGCAAGGACAGGATTCCCATGTGAAGAAAGAGGCAGAGTATTCTATATCTCAAAGTCAAACTGTTTAATAAAGAGCTCATTATTATTCTCCTTAAACTTTCCCCTTTTCTGAACTTCCCCATGACTGTTGAAGGAATCAGTATTCTACTAATCTCCGGGTTCAGGACATTGGATATTGTTCTTGACTCCTCAAAAGATGTTCAGTTGACAAATCCTGTTTCTAATTTTAACCTTTCTCACCTATTCCCTTCCTTTTACTTACCCAGCCACAACCCTAATTCAGGCCCTCATCATCACTAGCCAGATCTTCTATTAAAGCTTGCCATTGTTCCACGAATCAAGGTTTTCTCCCCCTTTCCAATCCATCTCCTAAGTCATTGCCAAAGTGATTTCCTGTAATTTTCTCACTATGTCATTCTTTACTCAACAAATTCCAGTGGCTTCCCATTGTTTCTAGGACCAAATATGTCCTCTTTTGTTTGGCATTTAAAAGCCTTCATACACTGGCCCCAAACTTAACTTTCTATGACCCATTATTCTATTTTGCACTCTCCACCATCTGACAAAACTGGCCTTCCTCTTCCTCCACATGACATTCTCTCTCCTGTCTCTATGCCCGGAGCATACTCCTTCCTTATCTCTACTTCTTGGGAACACTAGATTGCTTTAAAACTTTGCCCAACTATAAAATAATGCCTGCCCTTTGATCCAGCCATACCATTGTTGGGTTTATACCCCAAAGAGATCATAGATAAACAGACTTGTACAAAAATATTTATAGCTGCACTTTGTGTGGTGGCAAAAAACTGAAAAAGGAGGGTATGTCCTTCAATTGGGGAATGGCTGAACAAATTGTGGTATATGCTAGAGATGGAATACTATTGTGCTAAAAGGAATAATAAACTGGAGGAATTCCATGTGAACTGGAAAGACCTCCAGGAATTGATGCAGAGCGAAAGGAGCAGAGCCAGAAGAACATTGTACACAGAGACCAATATACTGTGGTAAAATAGAATGTAATGGACTTCTGTACCAGCAGCAATGCAATGACCCAGGACAGTTCTGAGGGATTTATGGTAAAGAATGCTACCCACATTCAGAGGAAGAACTGCAGGAGTGGAAACACAGAAGAAAAGCAGCTCCTTGAACACATGGGTTGAGGCAGACATGATTGGGGATCTTGATTCAAAACTACCACACCAATGCAATGATCAACAATTTGGAAATAGGTCTTGATCAATGACACATGTTAAAACAGTGGAAATGTGCATCAGCCAGGGGTAAGGGGAGGGCGAGGGGTGAAGGAGAAAGTAGGAGCATGAATCATGTAACCATGTTAAAAATAAATAAAATTAAAAAAAAAAAACTTTGCCCAAGTGCTGCCTTCTCCATGAAATCTTGCTTGATCCTCCAGTTGCTTGTCCCCTCTTTCCAAATGACAGTTTTGTTTATTTGCATATATGTGTACATGTTGATTCCCCTGATGGAATGTCAGCTGGTACTCTTTTGTCTCTATCTTTGAATTTCCAATGCATAGCACTGTGCCTGGTGTATAATAGGCACTTAATCAGTGCTGGATTGATTGGTTGATTCTAGAAGGGAGGGAGTAACAGGACCAAAGACTTGGCTCTCAGAGGGATCAGGATGTATCTAGCCAGGTCTGTTGAGAGCAGGATTTTGCTTAAGGTACCTTTGGAAAGGTAGATTAGGGCCAGATTGTGAAGGAACTTTGAAATGCCAAGCCACATAATTTGCATTTGATCCTATATATAATATAGAGCCAGAGAAAGGTTTTGAGCAAGGGAGTGATGGATAAAAATGGATACTTCAGGAAGATTAATTTATTGGTGCTCTACTGCATGGGTAGGAGACAGACTAGGGTCAAGGAGACTAATTAGGTGACCATTTTAGTAATCTAGGCATGAGGCTTAGAACAGATTTTTGAAAGAAGGAAGGGGAGGGCAGTGGTGGATATGCTAGACTCCAAAGGGAAGAATTGGTTGGGCAGTACATAGTTAAGACACCA
Organism: Gracilinanus agilis; assembly: GCF_016433145.1. Taxonomy (NCBI): domain Eukaryota; kingdom Metazoa; phylum Chordata; class Mammalia; order Didelphimorphia; family Didelphidae; genus Gracilinanus; species Gracilinanus agilis. The sequence goes on along the minus strand of NC_058131.1, from coordinate 229,314,262 downwards.
CTGTATACCACCAATCCATTGGAGTGTTGAAATACCCCAGAATTGAAGCACATATTCCCAGTTAATTCTGATGTATTTAAAATATTGAGCAGAATGGAAAGACTTTTGCAAACTGATACAGAATGAAGAAATCAAAATGAGAAAAATAATCGATAAATGATTCAAATGTAGACAGAAATGATTCACTATAGACAGAAAAAAGAAAACCAAATCTATGAAATGATAATGATCAAGCTTGGCCCTGGAGAAGAGTTGAGAAAATTACCTACATCCCCCTTCATTACAGAAGTGGGGGAATCATAGAGATGACCCGAGTATCATAGATTTATTTGGTGAAAGGGTCTCAGAGGCCATCTAGCCATGCTCTCATTTAATAGATGAGGAAACAGAGGCCTATATTTGTGAAGTGAATTGTCCAAGGTCACATAAAGGTTCCTATCAGTGACAGATGTGGGGTTCTAACGCCATACTCTCTGACTAAATCTAGTACATGTTTCATTGTATGGAATATTGCAAATATAGTCAGATACAGAGGATGGGTTGGGTGACTTTGTTGAAATGCCCTCTACCCCCCTCTGCTTCCTTTTTTAAGTCTTTGTTACCAGAGATGACTCATTGAATAGGGGAAAGGTCAGAGGTATATTCAGAAATGAATGTGTTATAATAAAATGCATAAATAAAAAAAGGAAAGGAAAGAACAGAAATCCTTGAGGGTAGTATCAATTATCCAGGAAGGCATAGATCGGAACAAAGAAAACCCCTTTCTGATGCTACAGAGTGAAATAACTGCCAATTAGACAATGATATACACATTTCTGCAGCAGACAATTGTTAAAAGTAACCTGAGTGGGCTGCTTATTGGTAATGGGAAGAGAGGTAATAGGATGGGCAGGCTGGAGAGGGAGCTGGGGTGATTGCAAAAGCTAAATGAGTGGACCAACAAATTCTGTGCAATCCAAAAGATTTTTTGACTACTTGCTTTGTAGAAGTTCAAGTCTTTTTCTGATGATCTAGAGGTGACCCTGGGGTCTTGAGAGCTCCACAAGCATAGTTCAAGTCCTGAAAGGTCATATTAAACTGAAAATATTTCCAAGATGGCCCTAGTGAAGAGCTAAATGCCTGGTCCCTATGAACCTAACCAAACTAATCTCAGAGAGTTCATCTCTGGGTTGGCTACAAGTAGGATAGTGAATTTTTAGGTAAAATCTTGAGGGGCAGTATTTCTTAATTTTAAATTAATTTGTTAATTAATCTGTGAAGACATTTTAATTTGATCAGCTGTCTCCACAATCCAAAAGGACTTCCCTCCCCTGGCATATATATGTCCTTGGTGAGTTCACCAGTCATTCTCTCCTTTGGATATTCCAAGACATCTCTGATTGGTAAATAGCCACTGAGGAGATAGACTTAGAGACCTTGACTCCTCCCTTATTACTTCATCACACGAGGGGTGTGTTCTTGCTGGTACCCAGAAGGTGCCAGCACATTCTGTCACATGGCCCAAGTACTATACTTTAAGTGACTCCTTCATGGCTGCTCGTCCTTAATTAGGATTCATTCATTCAAGAGGGGAGAACTCTTAAGGCTACCTAACTGTAATGGAAAAAATCGAAGAGTCCAGGGCTAGTCCTATTATTTTAGTCAGATGAGACCTCAAGAGTTATCTGGTCCAATCATTCCAGAAGGCGTGTATGCCATCTATAACCTCCTTGGGATAAGAGGTTATTCATGTTTTGCTGAAAGATTCTTAGTATTGGGTAACTCACTGTTTCCATGTTTGGATGACTCTTGTTATTGGGAAGTTTTTCCTTAATCAAAACTTGAAGACCTGGGTTAAAATTCTACCTCTGATGTTTAATAGCTGTCAGATCATTGGTGGGGAGGGCAACTCTTTTACCTTTCTAAGATTCAGTTTCTTCCTCTATAAAATGAGAAGAGTAGACTAGGTGACCTATAAGATCCCTTCTAAATCTAAGTCTATAGTCCCAAGTTCCTGTGACCAAATTAAAAGGCAAGTGGTGGTGGTTGGGGGGGGTGGTGGTGGTGGCAAAGATCTCCAGAATCTCTCAAAGATCTCCTTTTGTATTTGGGATTAAAGATTCAGGTTGCTTCTTCCTCCTACTTAGTTTATTCAACAGCCTAGCATATGCTCTATTAGAGAACCCAGGGGAAGGTGAAGGGTGGGAGACAAGGAAGAAAATAGAAGTGGAGACAGAGTAAATTCAATTCCTAAGGACTGTCTTAGACTCCTCACTGGATCCTTGGTCCCCTTGGCCCTTACCTGAGCTTCCACAGGAAAGGGAGGGCTGTTTCACCTCACCACTTATTCCATTTATTTCAGCCAAATATAGAAATACAATTCTGCAGACCCCTTGATTGCATTAGCCCGGCCATTCAGTTAGTGTAATTGTATGTGCAAAGCCGACAAATGTAATTTTGCCAGCTTTCATGCTTGCCCGTTTTCTCTTTCAGCCCCTTCATCTGATTAGCTAAAGTGACTCAGAGACCTTCCGAGAAAGCTTCATGGAGCACCTGAGTGGACATTTTATTGGCTGAATATCTTGGCTAGCTAGCCCAGCTCAACTCAGTTTAGAAAACTGCAGTGGAGCTGAGATAAAATAATCCACATAATCCAAGACCAATGACCCTGGAGCTTAGATCCTATAATGGCTATGAGTCTGAACCTATGATTAGTTTTTTTAGATTTTTCAGTTTATTCATTCATTTGTTTATTTGCCACCAGCTATTCTGCTTGGTTTCTACTCCATCTTCTTCTTCTTCATATCATCATGATCATGATCATGATCATGATCATCATCACTGCCTAACCCACAATAAACTTATCATTAAGAAACTCATCATCATGGAAATTCCTTCAGCTTTCATAGTCATACCTCATTAACCCTCAGCAACTTCTGCCTTTCTGATTGGAGGGCTGGTGGTTAGAACAAAAAACTCCTCCCATAATCTCCCTTATAAGAGGACTGGAAATCTCAGTCATCTTTCCATTTGCAGTTCTAGTTGGTTTCAACTCCTCCATCATCAACATCATGCCCCTGAACTGGGTACTCTCTGCCTGACACCCCCACCCTGTCCCTTTGCCCTGCTTTTCAGTTTTTTTATGTGTATTAGATCATTAGATCATAAGCTCCTTGAGAGCAGAGGTTTTCTTTCTGATCTTATTGGTATCCCCAGTGCTTAACACATTGCCTGTACAAAGTAGGGACTTAAAATGCCAATTGTATCATATTTACTCACTCATTCATTTATTCACAAATCTTTGGGTTAAACAGAACATCCTGGGGTGGTTTTAGGGAATCTGGAGAGTTCAGAGTCCAAATTCTCCTTTGTTCAGAGTCTTTCTGTTATTATGTGTTATTCTTGCCCTGGCCTTGTGGAGGTTCTGAAATGCCTAATACTAATTGCTTTTCCTCCTCTGTTTTCATTATTCAGGGGGCTAGGGTTTCACTTATTTCCCGTATATAGGAGACAGAAGACATGATAATTAGGTTTTCTTTTCAAAGTTCAGGGTTTCCAGGGTCTCGGGATGGAGGAAAGGGCATCTGGCGGCATTTCAAAACCTCCATAAACTTGGAGCCAGAGAGACCTGTGGTCATTGAGGGACCTGAAGCCAAGTGTCTGTGATCTCCAGGGTCACATTCATTAGCAATGGGAGCTTGACCAACAGTCATCATGAATGGATTACACATGATAATGTCTTTCTCTCCAAACATTAGCAGTACACGGAGTCAAATACTTTTCTAAATTCTCCATGGGGTAGCTTGAACATAGGGAGAATATGGTTTGTTGGAGCTTAGTGGCTCTTTTTCTTTTCAGGGATCCCCTTTTCTTCATTTTTTCTTTTCCTGTTGCAACCAATTGCTTGATTAAGAACCATTTCTGAGTCGGAGGCAAAGTCTCCAGAGAAGAAGCTATAACAGAGCAGAAATCTCCTGATGGAAGTGGATATAACAGCATGCTTAGAATCTGGTGAATGCATCTCCTGGGGGTTAGTCTCTCTCTTCCAGAGTTCCAGGAGAGGCCTCGGAACTGGTTCATCTGGGGCTCAGCATGGGACCTCAGGGCATAATATTCAAGGTCATAATGTTCTAGGATGATGGCTGCCTTAGCCAGCTAGGTAACTTACTGGACACTGCCTTGGGCTGGCCAGAATAGGAAGACTACCTCTTTCTGCTGGATTTTCCAAGTTTTAAGAACATCGTAAAAATGGCTTTGGATCAAAGGGTGGAAGGGGAGAGGACGGGTGGAACAAGAAGATTTATGTTGGTGAACCTGAAAGTGTTGCTCATCCCTACTTACTGTCCTCTAGGTCCTTGTTGGTGAAGATGTGACACACATGCAGAACCAGAACTCGGGTTGCTGTTCTGTTCCCCCTCTTCCCAGTGCTGGGGGACATTTTTTGCATGCTGCACCCCTCTGTCCAGTGCCCAAAGCAAGCACTTTCTCCCTCAACTCTCTCAGGTAGTTGGGGGGCTCACAGGTAGCTTGAATTTGTCCTCTGGGCACTCAAATGATTAAAAGTTCGCAATGCTGCTTTAGGTCACGAGAGCAAGAGCAAGAGAGGGGGATGATAGAACTCTATCTATATCTGATATATAATACACACACACACACATATATACATATATATATATATATGTATATATATATATATATATACATACACCCTTACCTTCTTTCTTAGAATCAATACCGTATTGGTTCCAAGACAGAAAAGGGTTCAAGGCTATAAAATAAAGGTTGCCTTGACCAAGGTCCCACAGCTATATAGTGTCCAAGGCCATATCTGAACCTAGGACTTCCCATCTCCAGTTCTGGCTCTCTATCCACTGAGCCATCAAGTTGTCCCTGCAATATTATTTAAAGAAACACAGAATGGTATGCTGCGGAATCATCAAGGCGAGAAAACAGAGGATCAGAGTGATAAGACAATTTCCTCATCATCATGTAAACAGGAATGGGGCTCGAACGCAAAAGACAAGCCTCCTAATATCTAGTCCAATGCTCTTTCCACTACAACATTCCTTTTGTTGTTGTTCAGTCATTTTAGTTGTGTCTGACTCTTCATGATCCCATTTGGGGTTTTCTTGGCAAAGATACTGGAATGGTTTATCATTTCCTGCTCCAGCTCATTTTATAGAGGAAGAAATAGAGGCAAACTGAGTTAAGTGACTTACCCAGGGTCTCACAGCTAGTACATATCTGAGGCCAGATTTGGAGTGAGGAAGATGAGTCTTCCTGACTCTAGGCCTGGCACTCTATCCGGCTCCTCCACAGCATTCCTAGCTGGCTGCAGTGAGGCAGAATCTCCGTACGCCCGTGTTACTCATTGATGAGAATTTTGGTTCCTGCAGAAGTTGTATTCCCTGATCCAGCACAGAGAATGAGAGTTCCAAACTTATCAGGCGAGGGGAACCTATTTCAAAGAAGTGAAAACACTTTTTCCTCAGCTAATAGAGTAGTCTGAGATTCTGAGTAGGTTTTAAGGAAGCAATTGACACCTTCCCTCTTTTAAGCAGCCAAGAAGATACAGATAGCATGCCAGCTCAGAGCCATGAATAAAATCTTGGCACAACAGAAAGATTTTGCTTAAAGAAAAGAAAGAGCCACGCTTCAGTTAAGCAAGGGGCAGCTAGGTGGCACAGGGGGCAGCTGTGTGCTATTGGGGATGGAGCATTTTTAGTCTGATTTGCTTCTTTTTGCTAAGGAATATGCATCTCTCAGGCATGGAAGAGAGGAAAGCTTCGTGCTCACATTCTTCAGACTTTCCCCTTTGCTCAGACTGACAAAGAGATAGAGAATCCTGAAGTGGTAGAATATGAATGGATTTGAGCAGTCAAATGGTCCTGAAAATACCTGAAAATGAGCCTTCATTGGATGGTCCCAATATATGGTCATCTAGTCTTCTCTGGAAGGTCTTCAGTGAAGGAGAACCTGCTTCTTCTCAAGAAAGCCCTTTTTACTTTGGGATAGTTCTAATTCTTTTTTTTTAAAACCCTTACCTTTCCTTTTAGAATCAATGCTTTGTATTCATTCCAAGCCAGAAGAATGGTATGGGCTAGGCAATGAGGGTTAAGTGACTTGCCCAGGGTCACACAGTTAGGAAGTACCTGAGGCCAGATTTGAACCCAGCAGCACATATCTCCAGTCCTGGTTCTCTACTAATTGATCCACCTACTTGCCCCTAACAGCTCTTATTCTTGGAAGTTTTTCCTGATACTTAGTCCAAATTTACCTCTTTGCAATTTTCATTCTCTTTTTTGTCATCTGGCTCCAGATGAGAGATCTGGTTTTTCTCACAGCTATCCAGCTGTCTGTTAAGCAAGTCTCTCCCCCTATCCCTGCCATGCCCACTTTTAGCTTCTCCCTTTAAAAAAAGCACAAGATTTCCATCTGTCACCTGTGTCTCTGGCAGAAAGAAATTACTTAGTAAAGCTCTAACCTTTACCTGTGGGATCAAAGTTGAGGATCTCTCCATGTGAAGTCTTCTTGGATCTTGGATCCTGTAGTGGCTTCTTATAGCTATTTATATCGAAGAGGTTGCTTGAATTGGGAGCTTCATCCCTTGATATTTTCTCTTCCCCATTAACTGGAATACAGAACCCCATGGCATCTTGGTTAGGTGAAGCTCACTTAAGGGAGACCGTGATGGAATGGAGGGGAGGGATGGTTGTTAGGACTTGACTGGGGAAGGCAACAGCTCAGGAGGAGGTGATGAAGGGAATGAAGATGGGTGAACTCACTTGTTAGGTAGCAGTCTAGGCTGAGGGAAATGTTGTCAAAAGCAATGATGGCTCCCGAACCTTCTTCCCACCAAGTGACAATCTGTAGCCAGAATCTGTGGAGATGAAGAGGAACAAATGACGAGTTAGTATAGTGAGCCAACATTACGTTAGCTCAGCCTGGCAACTCAAAGCCTCACGACAAATAGGCAGGCAATACGGAATTTCCTCTCACTCGGTTGTGGCAGACTCTCCCCTTCTGAAAGAAGCACAATAGAGTGGAAAGATTGTTGGATTTGGAGTCAGATGATCCGAGTTTAAATCTCACCTGCTTCCTGGGTGATCTTGGACAATTCTCTCCCCTAGATTTATTTCCTCATCTATAAAATGTCTAAGTAATTGGACTAGTTGGTCCCTCTCTAAATTCATAGCATTGTGTTAACATAATATCTATTGCTTGTCCTTGATCACCTGGCTTGGAGTCTGGAACCTGGGACACAGCCTTTCCGATTATCTGAGAAAACCTTCCCCTCCAGACCCAAAGTGGGTCTGATGCGCAGGGAACTACAACATGGGAAAATTTCCAGATCTTGCATCTAGGTGGGCAGAGCTTTAATAAGGTAAATGGGGTCTTGCCCCAGAGTGCCAGTATTAAGGGGTGAGGCATACTGCCTCTGGGGTTGGGGAAGAAACTTTCTTCACATAGATATTAGCTTTCCCCATTCCTTGCCCCATATTCTTCTGCTGGTTCATTATATAGTATGGCAGCATCTCCCCCCACTCCCACAGATCTGCTTTCCTTTCCACCTTCTGTGAGACCCATAACCACCATCACTTGGTTAGTCACACTCCTTCCTCCATCTCACCCTCACCCCAACATTGTCTTGGGCCCCAAGTGAAAGAAGTCAAGTTACAGTTCTATCCACACTAGGCTACGAGGGCAAGGGAAATGATCTCTTTTTATCATATCACCATCAATAGGGTAATGGAGGAGAATGAACTCTACAAGAAAAATAGAGGGAAAAAACATTTATTAAGCATCTACTAAGTACTGGGAACTGTTCTAAGTGATTTACAAATATCTCATTTGATCTTCACAACAACCTTGAGTGCTATTATAGATGCCATTATTATCATCCCTATTTTACAGTTGAGGAAATTGAGGCAAAAAAAGTTAAGTGATTTTCCCAGGGTCATGTTGGTAATAAAAGTCCAAGGCTGGATTTGAACTCAGGTCTTCCTGACTCCAGGTCCAATGTTCTCTCCTCTGCACCACTTAGCTGCCTCCAAGCTAAGGAAATTTCAGCATATAGTTCAGTGGAAAGAGTAGAGGCTTTGGAGTTAGAATACCTAGGTTTAAATCTCCTGCTTTCTACCTACGTAATCCTTGGGCAAGTGACTCAACCTCCTTGGACCTCAGTTTTCCCTTGTATAAAATGGAAAGGTGGTGCTAGATGGCCTCTGATGACTCTTCTAGCTCCTCTGAGACCCAGTTTTGCCACACATCCTTAACTTGCCACACTTGCATTGTAACCCTGGGTAAGTCATTAATTTCCGTGACACAGTTTCCTGACGTCTGGAAATGGAGACAAGAATACATGGCTGACCCACAAACAGGGTGGTTGTGAGATGTCACAGAAAGGTGACTCTTGCATTTGAGAAAAAAGAGTCTCTCATGCCATTCTTCAGTTGGCAAAACACAGGGACACACGTTTTCATCGCCATGATCTCATCTGAGCTTCACAACAAGTAGGTAAGGTGATGAATCTTCCTGACTCCAGGCTCAGTGCTTGTTCCACTCTTCCCCCCAGCTGCTGTCTATTGCACACAGTAGGTGCTTAATAAATGGTTTTTGAGTGACTATTTTATAGAAGAGGAAAGTGGGGTTAAATGGATTGTTTAGTAAGTGGCTGGAAGAAATGGAATTGAGAATAGGTCTTCTGATTCACAGTTTCATCATCCCAAAAGAGGCATTATCATATTGTGGAAAAATGCTATATTTGGAGTCAGAGACCTGGGTTCAGATCCTTACTTTACCATTACTTGTATGACTTTAACCACTTTAAACTTCCATTTCCCCATCTGTAAAATGAAGGGACTGCCTGCAATGTATGGCTTCTAAGGTCCCTTCCAATTCTAAATCGGTGATACTATGACCTGATCCCTAGGCTAATTTAATTTCTTCTGCCTCTCTTTCAGTACCTCTGTCTCCAGCTCTGTAGATGTATGCTTGCTGATGACTTTGCTTTTTAAAATTGGGTTTCTTTTTAAGAATATTTAAGCTGTTTCTTTTTAATAAATTATTTAAGATGTTAAAATCTTAATTTTAAGATGTTTCTCCTAAAAATTAAAAAAAATATTGATAGTTTCTAACATTCATTTCTAAATATATTTCTTGACAGTCTTCTATCGAATAAAATATCCTATTCAACGAAGAATAGCAGAGGGGAAAAAGTAGATCAGAAAAATTAAACAGTACATTAGCATTGATTATTTCTGACAGTACACGCAATTTTCTATACCCATAGTCCCCCATCTCTGCAGAGAAGTGCATTTTTCTGTTTCCTGCTTTGGGCCACTCTTGGTCAGTAAAATTACATGGCATTCTGTTTTAGCCTTTGGTCGTCATTTTTTTCCCATTTACATTGTTGAATATATTCTCTGCCCCCAGTTTTATATACTTCACAAGAACTTGCTAGGTTCTGGTGAATATTTTCTTTTCTATGCACAAGCTTCCTTCATACCTGGTTTCCTCATCTCCTTCAAACGGGGCCAAGAAGACCTATGATCTTGATTCCTTTTAAAGCTATTACCAATATAAGTGGGCTGCTCAACAAAGAGACCTTAGAGTTACTTGGAGAAAGTAGCAAAGGAAGGCAGAGATAGATATATTTTTCCCAGATCGAGGAAAGACCTGGCATCAGTTGCTTAATGCACCGGTGCATGATTGGGTAACGGCCTTCCAGCTCACCTTTATGGCTCCACTCTCTCCCACTGTCTGTTCCCTACCTGAAGTCATCATCTCCTGCTTATGACATTATCATAATCTGCCCATCAACCAGCTGTGATGTCAAGGCCACACATGGATCTCTAGGGCTGTTACCAGGAGCAAATGATGTACCTTCCAGGTGGGGAATGGGATACTGAGCAAATAAAGTGGGGATGAGGGAGTGAAGGAAGATCCTGTTCTCATTTAAATATACCCCAAGTAGGGAAAAGAGGAGTGACTTGTGGGATGCCTGTCCCTCTCCTTTTATTCTTTATTCCTGTGTGCTGGAGGCAATGGCTTTCTTTCCCAGCCAGTGGGCTCTCTTAGCATGGATGGGATGATGCAAGCTGGAGTTGGAAGAGTTTCAAAATAAAACTACTTTTTCAAGTGTTCTGTGAGCAGCTGCTGTTGAAAGGAGCTTGATTGACATGGGGAATTGCACATATTTTGAGGAAGGAACACTCATAACAATCAGGCAAAGCTCAATCAGATGTTGAGATGTAAACATGCCTGCAGCACCCCAAGAACTGCTACGGCTGTCAGTCCAGAGGAATGTATGGAGATGCTCTCTCAGGAGTTCTAGAAATTGCTGCAAGGATGACCAGTGACCAGAACTGACATGGCACGATGCTGTAAAGGCTGCAAATTGTGCTGCTTTATCTCCACAGCATCTCTCAGGTAAGTTCCTTTCTCACTACTCATACAGCTACCACCTTAGTTAGAGTCACCATTACCACTTACCTTAATCACAATAGCTAGTCTCCTTGTCTCAAATCTCTCCCCACTCCAATTCTATGTAGTTGCCAATCATTTTCCTCAAGTGTAGATCTGACTAGGTGTCTCCCCTACTCCATAAATTCCTGTGGCTCCCTATTGACTTTAGGATCCAATATGAAGTCTTCTGTTTGGTAATTAAAATGTTTCAACCTGCAATTACCTTCCCTTCATCCATTCTATGGCCTCCCCAAATTACTCTTAGAGAAGTTATACATGTGGCACACCATTCCCATTTCTTTGTCTTTGAATTGGATCTTCTCTATGCCTACAATGTATTTCCTTTTTATATCTGCCTCACAGAATCCCTTACTTCCCCCAGTACATCTCAAAAACACATATCTCTGAAAAGTCTTCCCTGATCCTCTCTAGGCTGCAAATTCTCTCCCTTACTAAATTATTTTCTATTTATTTAGTATATGTTTATTCTACAAGTTCTCCCAAGTCTCTGTGCAGTTTAAAACTTGTTTTTTAATTTGTTTTTTTAAACTCTTACCTTCTGTCTTAGAATCAATACTGTGTATTGGTTCCAAGGCAGAAGAGCTATAAAGGCTAGTCAATGGTGGTTAAATGATTTACCCAAGGTCACACAGCTAGGAAGTGTCTGAGGCCAGACTTCAACAAAGGACCCTCCATCTCTAGACCTGACTCTCAATCTCCTGAACTACCTAGCTGCTCTCTCAGTGCATTTTTAAGTTTTATACTGTTTGGTTGACGATAATACAAGCAAATTCACCTTTTGAAGTCCTGCATAAAATGGAGGCGACATCCCTTCTTTTCCTAGATCTCACCCTTAAAATATGGTTTCCACTAACCTAATTCAACCATTGCCCTTTTTATTTTTACTTGGAAAGATTTATTCTGTAGTTATTACCCCTGACTATACTCCTTCATGAGATTTCTCTAAGTATATCTGGTAAAACAATGGAGAAGATAGCATAAATCAACAATGCCTATATCTACTCACCTGCTTACCAACATCTATTTTTTAGCTTCTAGGGAAAAAGACCTAGATTCAGGTTTCCCATGCTATGGGAGGTATAAAAACAAGAAGTCAGTACCAACCATATCCTCTCTCATATAGCTCAGGAGCCCCCATTTGGGATCAAGTCATGATGATTGTGAGTAGACAGAGGGTTTGAACTTATTCCTTTTCATTCTCTAATATCTAATTCTTTAACACTATCTAGCTCCTGGTCACCTGCCTATTTGTTAGTGTTTTGTGGTAGAAAAAAAGGGCTGTTGATCAAATTAATAACCATTGGTATAGATATAAATTGTACCAATCATTTTGGAAAGAAATTGTGAATTATTCTAAAAAAATGATTAAAATGTCCATACCCTTTGATCCAGATATCATACTACTAGGTACATACAAAGAGGTCAAAGTTAAAGAAGTTCTGTATGCACCAAAATATTTAGAGCACATTTGGGGTATATAAAATATTAAAATATTACTGCATTAGAATAATGAACATGAAGAATATGAATTATGAATAGGAATGATTGTGAAGAATATGAATAAGAATTATGAATATGAAGAATAAAGAGAAGGAAGAATGGATGCAAAGTGAAGTAGAACCAGGAAAACCATTTATGGATGACTACAACAAAAAAAAGTAGAAAGAACAAGAACAAAATTGAATTTGAGTCACATAATTGTAATGACCCAGCTTAGCCCCAAAGAAGAGATTTGAAATTGTACTTCTTTTCTTTCTTTGAAAAAGTTGAGACTATGGGCATAAGTAATGGCTAACTTGAATGTTGTGTTAGTATTCTGAATTCCCCCCTCCACTATCTTTTCTATTCTTTGTTATAAGCCTTTCTGAGTGGAGAGGAGAAAGTATATGTTGAAAAAATGAAGTCGATGCAAAACAAAAGCTGTCAATGAAATTTTTGGGGAGAGGCTGGAAATCACTTTCTAATCTACTGAATTCTCAGATCTAAACTGGTCTCCTTTGTGGCAATGCTAGATGATGATGGAAGGAGCAGTAGATTTTCATTCAAGGAACCTTGGGTTCAAATCCTACGCTTGTCATTTACTACCTGTGTGACCAACAGGACTTTTTTCACTCTTCTTTGCAATATTACTATCAAGATTAGTAGAAGAAATGGGCCGGACCTCATGGAGCCAGCCCAATTCTAGTTCTATCCAGGATCTGCTTTGAAAAGTAATTGGCAGTCTATGATTCCTCTTTATGCCTCAGCGGACCCTTTAGAGAAGTTAAGTTTTTGCTATCTAACCCCAATTCAGCCCTCACTCATGAAGCTTTCCTCAGTCCTAAGTAAAGAACTTTCCAATGAATTCAGTAAAAACTCAGGTATTGGAGGACAGGGCTACTGTCATTTTTATCTTTATATCCCCAGGGTCAAACGGTGCCCTGCCTAGCACTTAATTGTTGATTGCCTTCACTTTTGAAGACCAATGACATCACAGTGTTGGGGTAAGTAGTAGATGATAGGTGATGTGGAGACTGGAGTATAAATTGCATTTAGGTGAGGCAGAATTGCATGAAGTCTTTGGCCTCACTTTCTTTTCCAGAGTTACTGAAGTCTAGTGGCAAGACAGAAGTCAAGATGACTGGTGTTAACCTGGTTGCAGCAGATGATCTTGTGTGTGACTAAGCTCTAAGTGCTCCATAGCATAGCACCAGCTTCAGCTGCCTTCATAGCCATTGGAAAAAATTGTCCTCATCCACCCATTCCACCAAAGTGGGTATGCTTGGTGTAGACACCCCCCCAACTCACCAACAGATGTGTGGCCTGTTGGCTGCCCTCAACCTAGTTTAACCCATCTGTCCATATGGTTTTAGCAAGGTGTGGCCACCATGCATGGTTTAGCTTCTTGCAACCAAAGATGAGAGTAAGGGGAGGGGGTAGAGACCAAAGATGGATGAGCAGCTTTGAAAAGGATTCAGCAAACCCTCATATCAGAATTACTAGTTCTCCCTGAACAAAAACTGATAGAGATCCCAGATTCCATTTAATCCAGTTCCCTTATTTAACAGATAAGGAAATTGAGCCTAGAGGTATTGAATTGCAGCTCTGCTGTTTCTAGATCGAGAATTTATTTTTTAAAGTTTCTTTCCTTTTTTTTAAAAATTGCACCCTAACACAAGAAAGAATGCAATCCACATTGAGAGAAAGAACCGTGGGAGTAGAAACGCAGAAGAAAAACTTGTGACTTATCACTTGTTTACATGGGAATATGATTTGGGGTTTGGTTTCAAAAGATTGCTCTATTGCAAAATGAATAATATGGAAATAGGTATCAAGTAATGACATTTGTACAACGCAGTGGAATTGCTTGTCGGCTCTGGGAGGGGGGAGGAAAGAGGGGAGGGAAAGAAAATGTATCATGTAAACATGGAAAAATATTTTTTGTTTAGAATATTTTTCCATGCTTACATGATTCATGATTTTCCCCACCCCTCTTCCCTTTTCTCCTCCCTCCTGGAGCTGACAGGCAATTCCACTGAGTTATACATGTATTATTGTTCAAAACCTATTTCCATATTATTAATATTTACAACAGAGGGATCTTTTAACATCAAAACCCTAATCATATCCCCATCAAACTACATGACTGATCACATGTTTTTCTTCTGTGTTTCTGTTCCCATAGTTTTTTCTCTGGATGTGGATAAGTTCCTCTGGATTGTCCTGGATCATTCCATTGCTGCTAGTAGAAAAGTCTATTACTTTCGATTGTGCCACAATGCATCAGTGTCTGTGTACAATGGTCTCCTGGTTCTACTCCTTTTACTCTGCATCAATTCCTGGAGGTCTGTCCAATTCACATAGAAAGCCTCCAATTCATCATTCTGTTCAGCACAATAGTATTTCATCACCATCAGATACCACAATTTGTTCAACCATTCCCCAATCGATAAACAACTCATTTTCCAATTTTTTTTTGCCACCACAAAGAGTATGGCTATAAATATTTGTGTATAAGTCTTTTCCCTTATTATTTCTTGGTACAAATCCAGCAGTGGTATGATAGTTGGATCAAAGGGCAAGCATTCTTTTAAAGCCCTTTGTGCATAATTCCAAATTGCCCTCCAGAATGGTTGGACCAATTCACAACTCCACCAGCAGTGTATTAGTGCACCAATTTTGCCACATCCCCTCCAACATGTGTAACTTTCCTTTGCTGCCATATTGTCTAGTTTGCTAGGTATAAGGTGGTATCTCAGAGTTGTTTTTATTTGTATTTCTCTAATCAGGAGGGATTTAGAACATTTTTTCATATGCTTATTGATAGCTTTGAATTCTTCATATGAAAACTGCCTATTCATATCCCTTGACTATTTGTCGATTGGGGAATGGCTTGATTTTTTTAAAATTTGACTTAGTTTCTTACATATTTGGGAAACTAAACCTTTGTCACAGAGTTTTGTTATAAATATATTTTTTCCTATTTTTTGTTTTCCTTCTAATTTTGGTTGCATTGGTTTTGTTTGTATAAAAAGATTTCTAATTTGATAAAATTAGTCATTCATTTTACATTTTGTAATATTTTCTGCCTCTTGCTTGGTCGTAAATTCCTTCCTCTCCCACAGATCTGTTAGGTATACTATTCTATGGTCTCCTAATTTAATATTTAAGTCATTTATCCATTTTGAATTTATCTTGGTATAGGGTGTAAGATGTTGCTCTAAACCTCATTTTATGGAACACCCCATTGCTTTTTCTTGAACTGAACTGAATTGCAGAGTTATCTAGAATGTGAGATTTTAGAAGAACCCCAGGAACTAGGAGTTCTCAGCCTGGACTCTGTGAAATTTAAAAATATATTACATCATATATTATGTTGTCATATATGTCATAGATAATACATGTATTTTTTAATATTACATACAAAATAAATATATGTGTAACAATATTTTGATAGAACTGGTTTCTTTGTAATTCTTTGCTTTTTATTTTATGCATTGAAAACATTTTTCTCAAAAGGAGTTCATAGGCTTCCCTAGCTTCACAGGGGCCCAAGATATGCACAAAACATTAAGAACCCCTGCCCAGTCCAACTGGGCATATCTGAAAGGAATTCCTACCACCAAGTGTCTGACCAGTGACTACCTAACATCTGCTAAAATGGAATACAGTGAAATAAAATTCAAGAGATTACTGATCTTTTGCTTCCCCTCTTCTCCCAGTGAGTAGGATTTGGGAGGTTCTTAAACAAATTTAGCTTAAAACCCTTTGACAGCTGACTTTGTTTAAGTCTTAGGGTCATGTTGGTGAACCTATGGCACGTGTGCTGGAGGGGCTGCTTCCCTCCCCCTCTCTACAGCATATGAGGACATTTCTCCCATCACCCGCCCCTCTGCCCAGCAGCCCAATGGGAGCTCTTCCTCCCTCCCCTGTCTGGGGTAAGGGGGGGCTCACATGTGGCATAAGGGTGCAGTTTGGGCACTCAGTCTCTGAAAGGTTCACCATCACTGTCGTAGGGTGTTACGTTCCTGGGCAGCTTATTTCAGACAGGCCCCCAGGGATGCCAGGGGTCTTTATGCGATAGGTCAGTTTGAATGGGCTACCTAGGATTTGGGCAACTCCCAGCTTCCTAAAGAAAATCACTGCCTGGAAAATAAGTTGATGCAAGCTGTGCACTGACTTGGAAAATGCTGCCTCCTTTTCAGTCAACAGACTGTTAATGGACAGTGGATAAAATGCCTTATTTGCCACCCAGACAGCCCCGGGGATTGACAAACCTAATTAGGTTCCCTTAATGATTTCAAGTGGCTGACAAAAAGACATGTGTGTGTTGGGATGCAGAGACAGAGGGATGGGAAATGCCTTTGAGGGAGGGAAAGAGGGATATGAGACTGGGCAAAATGCACTTAACAGATGGACTCAACAACTAGGATTCCTCCACCGGCCATTTAGGATGCTCGGAGGGAGGCTGTGTTCCGAATACCTATTCTCAGCTGGGGCTCGTCAGGGCTCTTGTGGCTAAGGAGGAAGCTGCTGGCTGCTGCTGAGTAAAACTGCCTTTTCTAATTTCTCACTGCAGTACTGATGAACTCCAAAGAGAAAGTCTCCAAAAATGGACTCTTGTGGAGCTTGTGCCTGGATATGCATTTCTATTAAGATAATGTGTGTGATAGAAAAAAAAAAGAAAAGGAAAAAATTATGAGCATAAATTTACATGAATTACAGAATGAAATAAGCAGGTCCCTTTGGACTGCTCCTGAGACTAAGGTATAAGATGTATAGGACATCTATGTGATTTGGCTCATTATTTTCAGTGGTGGAGTCAGCATCTCCTTCAGCAAAGCCATTTCCTAGATCTGGGAAAAGGGGTTCTAGAACAGCCTGGAAATGGAAAGTTTCTGAGTCTGACTATTTGATCTACCTTAAGTAATGGTATCTAACAAGATCATAGAATTAAGACTAAAAGGGACCTTATAGACCATCAGTTTCAACTTTGTCACTTTTTTTTTTACAAAGTAAGAAAATGAGGCACAGGGAGAGGTTAAGTGAACTTGTCCAGGGTCTGAGGCATGATTGAAATTTCATATCTTCTTGCCTTTAGGTACACTGTGTTCTGTCCACTCTGCTATGCCACCTCTCATCAATTAGGCCAACCCCTTATCTTATTGAAAGGGAAATTGAGGCTCAGGGAAATTGTATGAACTCTAGGGAACATACTACAAACCCTATAAATTGAACTCCTGGACTTAAGAGGATTTTGCTTTTTTTGTCCCTAATAATTATTGCAGGGAAGAAGAAGTTTCTATAGTCGTGTTGGTGAACCCATGGCAAACCTGCCAGAGGAGGCTGCTCCCTTCCCCTTCTCCACACATGGCTGGGGATATTTCTTTCATTACTCGCCCCTCTGCCTAACAGCCCAATAGGAGCACTTCCTCCCTCCCCTATCTGGGGTAAGGCTGGGGACTCACATGCTGCGTGAGTGTTGCAGTTTGGGCACTCAGTCCTTAAAAGGCTCACCATCACTATTCTTTAGACTGGTAGTTCTATATCTGGAAGGGACTTCAGAAGAACATCTTTTCGTTCTTCAGATGAGAGAACTGAGGGATTTGACTAAGTCATACAGATCTGGCGTAGCCCAGATCTGAACTAAAGTCTTCTCATTTCAAATCCAAAGCTCTACTCATTGTCTCATGGTTGGCCTGTATCAGTTTCTCTTTCTGGATATAAGAAGATGAGCTTACATTTCTTTAGTATTTTATAGCTTATGAGGCACTTTCTTCCCAATTACCTTGCGAAGAAAGTAGGGAAATTAATATCACACCTAATTTATAGGAGGATATTAAGGTTCAGAGAAGTTAAATAACTTGCCTAAAGTCATAGTATATGATAGACCTGAGATTCAAATCTGGTTCTTCTGACTGTGAGTCATAAAGCAGTCTGACGCAATGGTTTGCATGCTGGATCTAGAGATAAGAAGTACTGTCTCTGAATCCCACTCTGATAGGATCACTATCTACCAGAAAAGATCTTCCTCTTCTGGTGCTCGCTCTGTCTGTCTGTCTGTCTGTCTGTGTCCCCCTCCCTCCCTCCTTCTTCCCCTTCCCTGACCCCCTGAACTCCTTCCAAACTCAAGTCTATATAGCTTTTCCTAAAAGACAAGGGAGGTGTTCCTAAGATTTGAGTGGCCCAAGTTCCTCTCTGTTGATGCAGCTTCCTAGTGGCTTCTGGCCACATCAACGTGGTTTCTTGGTAATCTAAGGGCATAAAAAGACCATCTATGTAGACTGAGGGACTTCAGACCTGATAGATGCAACAGGGTTGGTGGGCCCAGGGCAGGGTATGATAAAACCCAGACCTTGGTTCATCAGCTAAGTTTGAAGGCACATATGTATGTATGTATGTATGTATGTATGTATGTATGTATCTATCTATCTATCTATCTATCTATCTATCTATCTATCTATCTCCAAGTGAAGGCAAGAAGGGAAGGTCCATCAATCCGAGCTAAATTCTACAGTATCCTTAATGAACATCTTTTCTATGTTATGGTTAAATATCTTTCTTTTTGTTAATGATTAAATGACCTTTAAACATCTCATTTTGTTCTAACGTTGAACCTAAACTAACAGGAAACTAGCCTGAGCTAGATCCCCCATATTACTTTACCTCAAACACTTAGTAACTCTATGACCTTGGGTAAGTGACAATTGCTCTCAACCTCAATTTTCCCCATATGTATAATGGGTATAACAAAAGACATAACTCACAGGGTTGTGAGAATCTAGTGAGGCCTTTTATGGGTCAAATGACATAATATATGTAAAGCATTTTGCAAACCTTTACTGTTACATAAATATCAGGTATTATGATTAAGTCTGAAACATGTTCCTCTGCCTTATATTCTAATAACTAAATTGAGAATTGACCAACAAATATTAATTCCAGAATGGATGATTTAATAATGAGTTTAATAATGAGCTCAGTTCACCCAAGGAGGCCTTCCAGCATGTTAAAGGGGTAGAGAAAAATTTTTCTTTTAGGTCTGGCCAACAAGAGGAATTATCACTCAGTTCCTACAGCTGCTTTATGAGCTACTCTAATTCTCTTTAAAAAGGGGTGTTCCTTGAGTTCCTAATTCCCTCTATCCCCATTCCTGCCCTGCCCTTGGGCCCCATCACTGACTAGGAGGGCTTGGGGTCCTGTCTGCCTCTCTGAAAGAGCATCCTGGGAAAAAACTCTAAGCACATTCCTCCTGCCCTAGACAGACATGTGGGTAGTTACTAACAACAGCTTGCTACCTCTGGGGAACTTTTGGCACCCATATGACTAACGGAAAGATAATAACAAAAATAATAGCAACAGCTGACATTCATCTACTGCTTTAAGGTTTTCAAAACACTTATGTATGCTAACAGTTTATTCCTGTAAGCAACCCTGGGAGAGTTTCTAGGTAGTTGCTACTAATATCCCTATTTTACAGATGAGGAAATAAAGCTTCGAGGGATTAAGTGACTCGCCGGGAGTTCCATAGTGACTTGTGGATTTTACCTTTTCAGCATCTCTGGAATATATCCCCTTTTCTCCTCTGAGACTGCTACCACTGGAGTGCTGTCCCTCATCACCTCATGCCTGCAGTCACTTGCTGGTGGGTCTGCTTGCCACAAGTCTCTCCCTTCTCCAATCCATCCTCCATTCAGTCACCAAAATGGTTTTCCTAAAAACCTAAAATAGGTTTTTCCTAAAGTACAAGTCTGGCCACGTTAGCTCTCCTCTCTCAGTAATCTTCTTTGGGAGCGGGATGATGGTCTGATCCTTGTTCCTGTGGGGGCTGGTCAGGAATGCATGGAGACAGTGCTCTAGGAGCTTGCCCTCCTTGGATGTCAGCACCTTGGACAAATCTCTATGCTCTCCAAGTTATTTATGATTCTGTTCTCTGCTCCTCCTAAAAAACACCATTTCTCAAAATCGGATTGATCATTATTCTTTACCTAATGGGGATGTCAGTGGGACATGAGTGAGATCAATGGAGTCAATGAGAGAAATACAAGGCTGTCCCATGGACTAATAATGATGTGGATGTATGAAATGAAAGGAAATAGGCCTAGCTCTTGGCCCAAGACCCCGTTCATGATTTCCAGATGACCCAACAATTTCCCCCATGTGGTACAAATCTCATAAGTCATCTCGGAGAAGAGGATAGAAATAACTTTTATAATCTGTCTTTGAAACACTTGGAGAGGATTAGCATAGACAGAGGAAAGAATTTTCCATCTCCTGGACCAAAATTGGCTTTCCTCTTCCATACTGTATTCCTATTAAGTTTCCCTCAAGAGTTATGGTTAAATGGTTTCCTGTCAGGAGAGCAGAGCAGAGAAGTTGCTTAGTAAGCCTGGATTTTATTTGGAGTCAGATAGGATGTGGATCTTGCAATAGGAATTTATGTGAATCAGAATTATACGATTACATATAAGGAAACAGGCATGGAACAACAAAACCCTTCCTTCTTCTTTCTCTCCCTCTTTGGGTAGGTGATGGTATTTTGCAGTCCCACTCTCAAAATGAAAATGCCTTGAGCCTAGAATACCTAGTTAAGCCTCTGCCATGGAGTAGATTCAGGGAAAACCCCAAGAGGAGTTCAGAATTACTGGCCATGGACCTTCCCTGGGTCTTAATCTTCCTGTGAATGGATGGCATGAATGATTTCCCAGTGAGAGGCTGGGAGGACTCTAGCTGGGTTGGTGCTGGTCATCTACTATTCAGCAAGCATGTACTAAATTCCTACAAGATGCAGAGTATTATACTAAGGACCTTGTGGGATATGGAGGTGTAAAAGAGCTAGTCTATGCATTTGAGATACTCCAAGCCAAATCAGCAATGGGCCAACAGGTATATAAAAGCAGTTTTGGGGAATAAAGAAGATGAACATCTTTTAGAAGGTATAGTCGTATATAGACCTGCAATGGAATCAAAGGACCTGGATTCCAATTCTGCTTCTGATGTGACCTTGGGAAGCCCAGATCTAGAACTATGTTCCTGTAATTCTCTTGTAACACATATTCTTTCCAGGGACTATTAGATTTCTGTGGAGACAACTTCACAAATCAGCCAGGTATGGTGGTGTCCTCCTATAATTCCTGCTACTGAAGAGGCTGAGACTGGTGGATAGCTTGAGTTCCGGAGTTCTGAGCTGTAGTGGGGATAAAGTTAATGGGGAATTCTTCCTGTTTGATTTCTATGTGCAGGGGAATCCCTGGAAGGGGAAGCCCCCAGGTTGCTTAAGGAGGAGAGAAACAACTCAAGTTAGGAACAGATTATGTTCAAGCTTCCTTGATGATTAGCAGTGAGATTGGTCCATGACTTGTCATTACTATTCTAGCCTGGGTGAGATAGGGAGATCAGTCTGAAAAAACAAATAAAAATAAAAAACAAATGACCTTTCCAGTTTCATCTGTAGCTTGGCTTCAGTCCTCACCTCTACCCAAATGGCCCACACATCTATCTCCATCCCTGATCTCTTTCCTGGAATTCAGTTGGATGGTCTGGCAGATATCAAGTCTCATTTCTCCCACCCACACTTCAGACAATGCATTTTAGGCCAAACTCTTAGTGTCTTTTCTATCACCCAGGCTTCAAGTCCTGGAGGCACTCTTCACTCCTATTCTTCTTTCTCCTCCCATATTCACTATAATCCAATTTTAACCATTTTCTCTTTTTTCCTCTCTCTCATTCTCATCCACCAATGTGTCATTAGTTCAAGTCTTTGTCACCTCATACCTGAACTACTGAAATAGCAAACTGATTCCCTGGTTTCCAGGCTGCCTCCTCTAAGCTGTGTTATATAGAGATGCCAGATTCATCCTTCTGAAACACCACTCTGCACACAGATAGGCGATCTAAGCTGTAATCCTCCATCTGGTCCACAAAACTGTGCTTATATCCCACCATGTTGGCCATCTATTAGATGCTCAGTAAATCAGCGGACAGCTTGACATATGTCTGTATCTCCTGTCTTCACTCAAAAAAATCAGAACACTAAAAGATAAGTAGATTCTCTGCCTCAAATAGCAACAACATTCCAAAGCTGGGAACGGAAAAGGAGAGAAATCTAGGACCAGGTTGTCAGAGGGACTTTAAACTCCTTGAGGTCAGGGACCCCTTTATTTTTGTCTTTGTATCTATGTCTAGCTCAGTAAGCACTTAATAAATGTTTAGTGAATGTTTGAAAAAAGAAAGCAAATCTGTTGGCTTGTAAATTGAACTTCTGATTCACCAATAACATCTTTATGATTTTTTTTTCAGGAGTTCTTAAAATCATTGATTCAGGGCTAGAAAGTATCTTAATAGCCAACTGGTCCAACTTTCTTATTTTACATTGGAAGAAACAGATTATTTGACTAGCCCTATGTCATATATCTAGTTAAGTATCAGAACTGGGATCCAATCCTTTAACTCCAAATCTAGTGTTCTCCCTACTTTTTCACTACACCTACTGAATGGACCACTGTTGTGAATAGTGATTTTTCACTGAAAATACTGAATTGCTCTGAATATGCCAAATTTCTCTTCAAAATCTCATCAATAGTGGTCTTTATAATCACATCTATAGTATATAGAGGCAGCTAGGTGGTTCAGTGGATGGAGAACTGGGCCTAGAGTCAGGAAGCAAGAGTTCAAATCCTGCCTCAGGCACATATTAACTGTATGACTCTGGGCACGTCATTTAACTTCTGTTTGCTTTAATCCACTGGAGAAGGAAAGGGCAGACCATTCCCATATTTTTTCCAAGAAAACTCAATGGGCAATTCTGGCATGCTATGGTACATGGGGTCACAAAGAGTTGAATACAAATGAACAACAACTCCAGTACTCATCAATGTTCATTGCAGGTGAATTTAGAGGTCATATGAAGTTATGTTTATGGAGATGATGGAATGGGGAAGGAAAAATTATACAGACTTATTAAGTACTAGATACTGTGCTAAGTGCTTTGTAAATATTATCTTGTTTGATTTTCACAACAAACCTGTGAGGTAGGTATGTGTATTAACATATATAATATCATATTATTAGTATGATTTATTAGTATTGGTATATATTACCTTCATTCTACAGATGAAGAAACTGAGGCAGGAAGCCAAATTTGAACTCATGAACTCCTGTCCCCAAGACCCAGTTCTCTATCCATTGACTCTTCAATGGTTATCTTATGCCTGCAAGTCTTCTATGACAGTGAAGAAACATTTCAAAGGTGACCTCCAAAGGCAGAACTCTAATTTTTGTTGGGAGGACATATCCCCACAGCAGGCAGAAAAAGAAATTAAGTAGTCATTGTGGTGGTCTTGAAGTGCAATGGGATTCTAGCCACATGGGAAAGAATATATCTAGAATTTGTCATCCATGACTTCAAAAGATACTGTCTTTGAAATGTGAAGATGACATATTGTGAGAAGCCCAGGAAGAAGAGAATGACAATGAAAGTGATGAAGAAGAAGAGAGCAATGATGATAACAAATGAATAAAACATATTTATTTGAATGGAAAGAAATACAAAAATAGCTTTCACAGTAAATATATTTTCAGTATGGTAATTCCATGTTTAAAAATGTGTGCAATTATTTTTCAGGGTACACATATATATTTTTTCCTTTCAGAAAGAACTCACTTTATGCAACCTATATTCAGAGGTGACCTCTATTCAGACAAATATGGAAGATTCGTCTCATTGTTCTTGAGTCTGGGATGTGGAAACTTAGGTGGCAAAGGAAACATCTTGTCCCAAATTGTCAAAGCAAATCAGTGCTGGAAATAGCCTTAGAAAATTGTGAACTCCAAATTTATTAATTTCTGTAAGGATCAATGTTAGCTGCCAATCAATGAAGAAGGCAAGGGCAAGGAAGTACGAGTGATTTGTTGAAAGTCACAAAGGTAGGATCACAAGAAGAATCTGAGTACATGTCCTTTACCCCTAGAGCCAATCCTTTCCTTCCTTCCTTCCTTCTTTCCTTCCTTCCTTCCTTCCTTCCTTCCTTCCTTCCTTCCTTCCTTCCCTGTCTCTTATACACATC